>NW_006408673.1:2958574-2967596 GCF_000296735.1 Chrysochloris asiatica | reverse complement strand
TTATCAATGGAGAAGAGATTGAGGTTGTCAAGGACTTGATTCTTCTTGGATCAACTATCAATACTCGCGGAAGCAGCAGTCAAGAGATCACATGCAGAAAGATATTTGCCTGTGCTTTATTGACTACACAAAGGCTTTCAATTGTATGGATCACGACAAGCTACTGCAAAATTTGAGTATTCTGGAACACTTAATTGCGCTAATGAGGAATCTGTACATGGACCAAGAGGCAGTTGTTTAAACAGAACATGGGAACAGTGGATGGTTTAAAATTAAGAAAGGTGTGTGACAGGGCTGTATGCTTTCACCATACTTATTCAACCTGTATGCTGAGCAAATAATCCGAGAAGCTGGGTTCTGTGAAGAAAAATGTGGCATCAGGATTCGAGGAAGACTCATTAACAAATTGCAATGTGCAGATGATACAACCTTGCTTGCTGAAAGTGAAGAGGACTTAAATTACTTGCTTATGAAGATCAAATAGCACAGTCTTCAGTATAGATTGCATCTCAATGTGAAGAAAACAAAAGTCTTCACCACTGGACCAATAAACAACATTCTTATCAAGGGAGAAAAGATCGAACTTGTCAAGGACTTCATTCTTTTTAGATCAACCATCAACACTCATAGAAGCAGCAGTCAAGAAATCAAACAACGTATTGCATTAGGAAAATCTGCTGCACAAGACCTTTTTCAAGTGTTGAAGAGCAAAGATGTCAGCTTGAGAACTAAGGTACTCCTGACCCAAGCCATGGCATTTTCAATAAACTCATAGGTATGTGAAAGTTGGACAGTGAATAAGGAAGACCATTGAAGAATTGATGCTTTTGAGTTATGGTGTTGGAGGAGATTATTTAAAGTGCCATGGTCTGCCCATAGAACCAACAGATCTGTGTTGGAAGAAGTGCAGTCAGAGTGCACCTTGGAGGCCAGGATGGCCAAACTTCGTCTCTCATACTCCAAACAAGAGAGACCAGTCTCTGGAATAGGATATCATGTTTGGTAAGGTGGAGGGTCAGAGAAAATGAGGAAGACCCCCAGTGAGATCGATTGGCAAAATGGCAGCATCAATGGGCTCAAGTGTGACAACAATTGTGAGGTTGGCCCAGGACCAGGCAGTGTTTTGTTCTGTTGTGCATAGGGTCACTATGAGTTAGTACTGACTTGATGGCACTTAACTACAACAACAACAACAACAACAACAATCTGAAGAATTTTCAATAGTCTCATATGTATTTGAAAGTTGGACAGCAAATAAGAAAGACAGTAGAATTATTGATACATTTGAGTTATAGTATTGTAGAAGAAATTTAAAGGTAGCATGGACTGCAAGAAGAACAAGCAAATCTGTGTTGGAAGAAGTGTAATCAGAATGCTCCTTGGAAGTCAAGATTGCCAAACATCATCTCTCTTACCAGTCCCTGGAGAAGGACATCATGCTTGGTAAAGTTGAGGGGCAGCAAAAAAGAGGAATACCGCCAGAGAAATTGATTGGCACGCTGATAGCAGCAATTGTGAGGATGGCACAGGACGGGCAGTGTTTCATTCTGTTGTGTATGGGGCTGCTGAGTTGGAACTGACTTACAGCACCTAACAACAATCTGAGGTAAAAAATGGTTGATAACCATGGTCACTACCACTCATTTATCAGTCTGTTATACTCTTGTGGTTTACATGTTGCTATGATGCTAGAAGCTATACCACAATGATGATTATCGACTTTTGCTCCTACCTCTAAACACAACCCAAAACATTACACTTGTAAAAGGCCTTGGAGTTTATGAACTGGTTTTATAACAACTGTGTTCCTATGGCAGGATGGGTATTATGCTTATTTTATAGATAAAATTTAAACTCTATATTTAGCAACCTATAATGGCACAAGGGTAAGTACTTGACTTCCAATCAGAAGGTTGGTGGTTGTTGTTGTTGATAAGTGCTGTCGAGTTGGCGCCAACCCATAGAGACCCTATAAAGGGTTTCTAAGGAGCTGCTGAGAAGGTTGTATCAGTGATCTTGCATTTCAAACTGACTTTGCAGTCCAGCACATTAACCCACAGCACCACACCAGGACTCTTGGTGGGCAGCTCCAAAAGAGAATCAGCTTTTGAAAAGATTACAGCAAAGGAAACCCTACAGGGCATTTCTACTCTGTCACATGGGATCCTTATGAGTCAGAATTGACTTGACCCTGCCCAATAATAACACAAATGATAATTAAGTCACGGTGAAATAAAGCCCTCCTTGTTTGTTGTTTTCTATTTAGGGATGTTAGGAAAAACAGCTAGTATTTCAATCACCTAGGCATGCTAAGATTCTGACTACATAGGAAGCATTCATTGTAAATTAAAGAATAGAAGTGGTAAGATCCATCATGAGAGTCAGCTGGTTTGATAAACTCATTAAATTAAGATTAAAACTAAACATAAAATTCTTCCTTAACAGGTAGTTGTAATTTTTCTCCAAGCATTTTTCAGATAATTGCCTTAAATCATATCATTTTGTGTATGTACACATGGCCTCAAAAACTGTACAAATATGGGAAGAAATCCTTTCAAGTCAATATATTATTTCTGTGCAATTTTCACCATGAAGAGACCATATTAATGCATTTTTTAATTATCTATACCTGTTGGTGCCATGGTTAGTTCCCCAGAGAACTAAGACACCCTATTCTATTATAGACATTTGAACAGTAACAGGACTGCCAGATGAACTATGTGAGGTCTATATTATATGCAGATGGAAAACTGGTAAAATAGGCAGACACAGGGTTCAGTATGTTGCTTGGAATCCTAGGCCGTGAAGGATTAAGATCAGCACATGAAAATATGTGAAAGCTGGTCTCCATTCTTATACAGCACTATAAGTGAAAGCTTAGAGGATATGTTTATGTTAGCTTTTCATTTGTACTAACAACAATAACAACAACAAAAATTCCAGCTCCTTTAAGAAGTACCCATACTTGGGGAAATCCCAGCAGCTTGTCCATTTACAATACCCTTCAAACTTTCTATTTTGTTTTCTCTATGGGCAGTTTCAGGTTTACAAAAAAAAAAAAAGTCTATGACAGAGGAGGGTAAGAAGCATGAATGAGAGATTAGAAAACATAATGTTTAGGCAGCTCATCTCTTTTGGCATTTAAGAGACAACGGAGTGCCTACTTTAAAAACCAAATTACATTTACATTTAAATAAGTCACTTTCTGGCACATTTATCATTTTTAGAAGAAACATGAGAATAATCATCACATTTGTATAATATTTTCTGTTTTGAAGCTTTTAACTTCTGTGCTCTAAAGACCAAATGTTGTCTTAGTCATGCATCATTTTCACTGGCTTCCTAAAGAATTATGTACAGATAATTGAGACCTCTGAAGCCCTAAACATTTTTCTGTGGGTTGCATTATCCTTTGCTTAGTATATATGAATCACTATTATATTAATTGGTCTAAACCTTCAAGATCTTTTTGTTATTGGCTTGTTATTCTATGAATTTCACATCATGTAAAATATTATTTTAGTAAAACTTAAGTGTGCATTTCAAATAAATACTGAAGAAACTCCTAAAAGTTTTTCTGGTATTTGAATAGAATGATATGGAGGCTTTCTGCTGAATTATCAATCCAGAGTAATTACCTCTTCTTCCCAAAACAGATTTCAGATCACCTTGATATCTACTTACTCATAATGGAATACATACCATGTGGTGAAGGATCCCTGGTAATGCAGCGGTTAAGTGCTTAAATAAGTCAGAGGCTAAAACCCACCACGAGTTGCTCCCTAGAGAAAGATGTGGAAGTCTGCTTGCATAGAGATTTACAGCCTTGGAAACCATATGGGGCAGTTCTACTTTGTCTTCTAGAGTCAGTATGAGTCAGAATTAACTTGGCAACAACAGTTGTTTTTTGTTTAGTTTTGTTTTTAAATTTGGTTTATTATGTGGTGTTAAGTTAGGTACTCTCAAGTCAATTCCCACTCATAACCACTGCACCATAGGTCTTTCTCAACTGTAATATTTATGGGAACAAAATGTTAGATCTTTTGTCCATGGAGTTGCTGAGTGGGTTTGAACTGTCAGTCTTTCAGTTAGCAGTCAAGCACTTAAGCATTGATTCTCCAGGGCTCCTATTATATGTTACCTATAAAAAGGTCCGGAGTCCTGCTTTGGTGCTGTGGGATAATGTGCTAGACTGCAAGATTGGATTGAGCCTCAAAGTTGGCCATTTAAACTCACAAGCCACTCCTGGAAAACCCTACAGAGGGTCTCTATGAGTCGGAACCAACTTGACAACATCTGACAGTAACAATTACATTAAAAATGCCTATTACTATTGAACCAAATTTGACTCATAATGACCCTAAAAAACAGAATAGAGTTAACCAGGGGGTTTCAAAAGTTGCAATCTTTATATAATTAGACTGCTGCATCTTTGTCCCATTAAGTGGCTAGTCAGTTTGAACCACTGACCTTTTAACAACCAATCTCTTTACCACTACACCATCAGGGCTAGAAATAATCTACTGTTATTAATTTGATTCAGATTCATAGCAAAGCTATAGGGCAATCTAGAGCTGCTCCATAAGTTTCCAAAGTTATAAATCTTTACAGAAACAGTGTCACATAGTTCTTCCATGGAGTCACTGGTGGTTTCAAACCATGCACTTTTTGGTTAGCAGCTTAGTGCTTTAATCACTGGGACACAAGGTCTCCTTTATTATGTAGTATGCACTGTTAAATATTCTAGGGACAAGATGATATATGGTTCATTCCCTATTCTGCAGTATTTCATAGTCCAGGGGAGGAGAAAAGAAGCATACAATATAAATCACAACTTAATGTGACAGGAACAAAGGTAAAGTCACATATAAAGTACTTGGTGTGCATCAAGAAAATGTTACCAACCCTAATCCAAGACGGTTTTATGTTGTTGTTGTTGCTGCTAAGTGCTGTGCAGTTGTGTTCTGACCCATAGAAACTCTGTAAAGAGTTTCCAAGGAGCAGCTGATGAGCTCAAACATCTGGCCTTGCATTTCAAGCAGACTTTGCTGTCCAGTGCATTAACCAACAATGCTACACCACGACTTTCTGTTGTTCTTGTTGTTAGGTGCCATCAAGTTGGTACTGACTCATAGCGACCCTATGCACAACAGAACAAAACACTGCCCGGTCCTGGGTGAACCTCACAATTGTTGCCACACTTGAGTCCATTAATGCTGCCATTTTGACAATCCATTTCACCAGGGGTCTTTCTCTTTTTCTCTGATATCCAACTCCTGCGATTGGTCCCTCCTGAAAATATGTTCGAAGTATGAGAGACAAAGTTTGGAAAGGTGAAATTTCACTTGGTTCATCAGGGATGCAAAGGTTGGTCAGGCAATGGATGAATGGATGAACTCACTGATGGATGTTTGAATGCAGTATTTGATTAGATAATTGAGGAGACAATCATTCAACAATTGCTTTGTTCAAGTAATCTTTAGGCAGTATTTTTCAGACTAAAGAACATTATTTGCAAATGCAGGGATTTGTTTAAAAAAAACATAAACCAGAGCATAATGAAAGTTAAGATACTCAGATTACTTGACCAGGTTTGTGCAGACTTGGGGTAAAGTAAAAGAGTGGAACTTCATATTGAGATGAGATTGTAAAGTGTCTTCAATCCAGTGTCAAGGTAGTTGTACTTTATCCTTAAATAAACAGAAATGCACACACACAAAAAAGCAAATAAACAAACAAAAACAGCTTTAAGCAGCGTCTATCAAGCACTGTTCTGGATGCAAGGTCACAAGAGTAAAAATGCAAAAAACAGATAAGAAATCTTGCTCTCATGAAGTTAATAGTCTAATGGGAACTGACAGGTCATAAGCAAAATAAATAAGAAAACTATACTCTCCATTTCAGAATGATAAGCAAGTGATGATATTGGCATTTTAAAAGATTCCTCTGAGTCATTAGAACAGATCAGAGACAGACTGGAGAAAGGGACACAAGTCAATATTCCATAAATCATTCATAATGAACATGATGAGGCTATGAACTAAAACCACATGGGAATGAAGACAATGAGGGGGATTGAAAAGAATCCACAGGATTTCATTGAGGACGTACGTTAGATTGAGCAAGACAATGAAGGATGGTTTTCTCATCAGTGTTTGAATCATTATTAGACTGAGAAGATAAATAATTAATTTTTGTTCTATAATTTTGTTATAGTCATATGTTCCTTCACTACTCTTAGGTCCAATATTTTTGTTGTTGCTGTTGCTAAGCGCCATCAAGTTGGTTATGACTCATAGCAACCTTATATAGTGTTTCCAAGGAGCTGCCGGTGAGTTTGAACTTCTGACCTTGTAGTCAACAGGCCTGTCCTACAGTGCCACACAAAGTGCTGTCAAGTTGGTTCAGACTCATAGAAATGCTAGAACAAGAGTATTATAAACATTGACTGTTCCTCACAACTGTTGTGATGTTTCTGCCCATTGTTGCTGAACTCTTCTTGGAAAACTCCTTGGGAGTTTTTCCGGTTTTTTGCTGACCCTCTACTTTGCAAAGCATGGTGTCTCTTTCAGGGGACTGGTCCCTCCTAATAAAATGTCTAATGTATGTGAAACAAAGTATTAGCATACTCGCCTAAAAAGGGCATTCTGGCTGCACTTCTACCAAGACAGATGGTTTATTCTTTTGACAGTCCATTGATACTTCCAATATTCTTCTTAAATTCTTCAATGGGTTTCCTTACTCATTGTCCTGTTTTCACATGCGAATGAGACAACTGAAAATACTGTGACTTGGGTCAGGCCCACCTTAGTCTTCAAGGTGACATCTTTGCTCTTTAGCAGAATAAGGAGGTCTTATGCAGCAAATTTGCCTAATAGAATACATTCTTTGATTTCTTGAGTGCTGCTTCCCTGAGTGCTGCCTATGAATCCAAGCAAAATGAGATCTTTGACAACTTCAATCTTTTCTCTGTTTACAATGATGTTATTTATTGGTCCAGTTGTGAGGATTTTTGTTTTCTTTACATTGAGGTGCAATCTATACTGAAAGCTATAGACTTTGTTCTTCTTCAGTAAGTATTTAAATTCTACTTCATTTGATCCAAGCAAAGTTGAGTTATCTGCATATTATAGTTGTTGATGAGTCTTCCTTCAATCCTGATGCCATGCTTCTTTTTCATATAATCCAGCTTTCCAGATTTATTTGCTCAGAATACAGATTGAATACAGAATACTGGTGAAAAGATAAAATCCTAGTGGACACCTTTCCTGATATCAAACCATTCAGTACCCCTTGTTCTGTACTAATAACTGCCTCTTAATCTCTGGTAGTGTAGTCGATACGAATCGGGCTGCGAACCGCAAGGGCAGTAGTTCGAAACTACCAGCTGCTCCATGGAAGAAAGATGAGGCTTTCTGCTCCTGTAACGATTTACAGCCTCAGAAACCCTGTTCAGGGTCGCTAGGGGTCAGAACCGACTCGACGGCACTTAACAACAACAACAACAACAATCTATGTACAGGTTTTTCATGAGAACAATTAAGTATTCTGGAACATACATTCTTCCCAATGTTTTCCATAATTTTTGTATGATCCATTCAGTCAAATGCTTTTACATAATCAATAAAACACAAGTTAACATCTTTCTGGTATTCTCTGTCAAAATCCATCTGATATCAGCAATGTATCCCTTGCTCCACATCTTCTAAATCTGGCTTATATTTCTGGCAGTTACATATCAATGTGGAGTACTGGTGTGGCGCCCATTGGATAAAGCACTTCACCTCAAGGTTGCTTTGAACCACAAAGTTGTTAGCTAAAACTCATCAGTCACTCCTTGGAGGGTCACTATGAGTCAAAACCAACTTGGTGGCACTTAACAAAAACACCTTGATGTATTACTGCAACCATTTGTGAATTATCTTCAGCAAAGTTTTACTTACATGTGACATCAATGATATTGTTCAATGATTTCCACATTCCATTGGGCCACCTTTCTTAGGATTGAGCACAAATATGGATCTCTTCCAATCTGTCGGCATGTCTTTGTCTTCCAAATTTCTTGTCATAGATCATTAAGTGTCTCAAGCACTGCATGATTTGTTCAAAAATTTCTATTTGTATTCTGTAAATTCCTGGAAACTTGTTTTACACCAATACCTTTAGTGTGACTTGGACTTCTTCTTTCAATACTATGAGCTCTTGATCACATGGTACCTCTTGAAATTATTGCACATTAGCTAATTCTTTTTGGTATAGTGACTCTGTGTATTCCTTCCATCTTCTTCTTATGCTTCCTGTGTCATTCAATATTGTGCTCATACAGTGTTTCAATATTGCCACCTAACGTCTAAGTTTTATTTTTGGTTATTTTAGCTTGAGAAATGATGAGTGCGTTCTTCCCTTCTGGTTTTCTAACTCCAGGTCTTCGCATATTGCATTGTAATATTTTATTTTTTCTTTTCGAGCCATGCTTTTAAATTTTCTGTTTGGCTCTTTTACATCATTGTTTTTCCAGTTGCTTCAGCTTCATTACACTGAAGAGTAAGTTTGGGTCTCTTTTGACATTCATTATTGTCTTTTCTTTCTTTTTAATGACTTTTTGCTTTCTTCATGTCTGATGTTCTTGATGTCATCCCACAACTCTTCTGCTCTTTAGTACCCAGTGTTTCAAATCTTTTTTTGATATGTTCTCTAAACTAAGATGGGATGTATTCAAGGTCATAGTTTGACTCTCTTGGATTTTCTTTTTTTTTTAGCTTCACTCTGAACTTGTATATGAGCAACTGATATTCAATTCCACAGTTAACACCTGACTTTGTGTCGGCTTTTCCATAATTTCTTCCCACAGATGTAATCAATTTGATTCCTATGTTTCCCATCTGGTGAGATCCATGTGTTGAAAAGGTATTTGAAATGAATAAATCATTGGTCCTGCAAAATTCTATCATGTGATCTCCAGCTTTGCTTCTATCACCAAGGACATATTTTCCAATTACTTACCCTTTTTCTGCTTCCAACT
>NW_006408673.1:2936405-2936942 GCF_000296735.1 Chrysochloris asiatica | reverse complement strand
AGACAGCAAGGGATCAATGAACAGATACCAAAAGAAAAGAATGTCCACACCTTTATCTCAGCGGTTCTGCCAGGCGTCTGTGGCCGTTCTGATCCTTCCCCCTTGTGGTCTCACCCAAGATGGCAGCTCCTGTAGCAGCCAAGTGTCCCAGACTAGAAAGCAATAGATTTCTTGCTTCTGCCACAAATTCCCCCAGCTGTGAGCCTTCCAACCTTGTAAATATTCCTTTATATGTGGCTCAGAGTTCTGGGACCAGCCCCTGACCCTGCTTGGTCTGGTATTCTGTGTTGTTGTTGGCTGATCTCATTTACTGCACTTCCACCCGATCCACCATCTTGTTTGTTCTCCTTGAACAATACCTTTTTAAAGTTTTAAAGAGCAAAGATGTCAGCTTGAGAACTAAGGTGTGCCTGACCCAAGCCATGGTATTTTCAGTAGCCTCATAAGCATGTGAAAGCTGGACAGTAAATAAGGAAAACCGTAGAAGGATTGATGCTTTTGAGTTATGGTGTTGGATGAGAATATTGAAAGTGCCAT
>NW_006408673.1:2929988-2936305 GCF_000296735.1 Chrysochloris asiatica | reverse complement strand
CAGAGAAAAAGAGGAAGACCCCTATCGAGATGGATTGGCCAGGTGGCATCATTGATGGACTCAAGTGTGGCAGCGGTAGTGAGGTTGGCCCAGGATAGGACATTGTTTTGTTCTGCTGTGCATGGGGTCGCTATGAGTCAGTTCCGGCTCGATGGCACCTGACAACAACAACAAAGTGGGGTTGCTCTAGCCCTGCATTCCAAGGTCTGCAGGGGGCAGAGGCACTCGCCGACACAGGCACAGAAGCAGGAGCCGCATGCAGGCAGGCAAAAGCTCAAAATGCCTGTAATTCCTCAGTAATTTGATCTTTTAAGAAAACGAGTTCAGAATGTTGAAATATAGGATCTTATGTTTGTTCAAAGGCTGTCTGTCTGCTAGACAGAGGTTTCTTATGTGCGATTCCACCCCTTTTCCCCGAGACTGCCCTACCTGAGCTGCCTGGTCAGGGAAGCGCCAGAAGTCTTCCCTTACATTTTTCAATTTCATTTTAGACAACTTCCAAATTTCCTAGAGTCGTAGTTAATACATTCCACATTTTTATTATTAATGGATATTTATAGCTGTTTCTTCTCATTTTAAATTGTGTCCGACCAGTAAATGAAGGTTCCAAAGCTTTGCCTCATTCAGCTTATTAAAATCAACTCTACTTTGAGAAGGCAGTTGTGTTTTGAGTGCCTTCCGTCCTTAGGACCTCATCTTCTGGTACTATGTCAGACAATATTCTACTACTATTTATAATGTTTTCAATAGATAACCATTCAGAAGTGGTCTTTTTCTATTTCTTCCTTGTCTGTCTTAGTCTGGCTGCTCTGCTAAAACCTGTCTTCCATGGATAAACCTATTGGTGTTTAAAATACCAGTGGTACAGCATTATAGCAACATACAAGCCACCATAGACTAACTGAAAGATGATTGATATCTTACGCCCAATAGAGGAGATATATTTCCTCATTATTTCAATACAGCTAGAAGTACTAAATAAAGTCAGTTGCCTGAGATAGTCTTGTATCATCAATAATCCCATAACATGCACTGTTGGTGTTGTTATTAGTTGTTGTCAAGTCTGTTCCAACTCATAGTGACCTTATAAACAACAGCACGAAATACTGCTCAGCCCTGCACCAATGTCACAATCATTGCTGTGTTTGAGCCCATTGCTGCTGCTACAACTTTGCCAATCCATTGTGTTGGGGATCTTTCTCTTTTTGCTCTCCCTCCATTTTGAAAAATGTACTCCTACAAGGACTGGTCTCGCCTGATAACATGTCCAAAGTATGAGAAATGAATTCTCACTATCCTGGCTTCTAAAGAGCATTCTGCTGTACTTCTTCCAATAGATTTATTTGTTCTTCTAGCATCCCATGACACTTTTAATATTTTTCTCCAATACCATAACTTAAATGCATCAATTCTTCTATAATCTTCTTTATCCACTGTTCAACAAACACATGCATATTTGGCTATCAGAAATACTATGGTTTGGGTCAGAAAAACCTTAGTCCTCAAGCTGACATCTTTTCTCTTGAACACTTTTAAGAAATCTTGTGTGAAAGATTTGCCTGGTGCATTATGTTGTTTGATTTCTAAACTGCTGGTTCTATGAGTGTTGATAGAAGATCCAAGCAAAATGAAATATTTGACAACTTCAATCTTTTCTTAATTTATCATGATGTTATTTATTGCCCTAGTGTTGAGGACTTTTGTCTTCTTTATATTGAGGTGGAACTCATAATGAAAGTTGTCATCTTTGATTCTCATCAGTAAGTATTTTAAATCCTCTTTGCTTTCAGTAAGCAAAGATTGTATCATTTGCATATCACTGGTTGTAAATGAGTCTTCCTCAAATCTTGACACCACAGTCTTCTTTTTCATATAATCCTTATGATTTTTTGATTATTTGCTAAGTATGCATAACATGTACTAGTTGCCATATAGTTGATTCTTAATGACAGAGCATCTGGGAAATGTTTTGGGGCATTAAAATGGTCATTCAATGAGTTTAATAAACAATATTGGAATAAATGTTTAGTGTTATGCTTTGTTTTTTATCAGGTAGATTGAGCACTAGTGTCAGAGACAAAGTACACCAGAAGACACCAGTTTACCACAGATCAAAAGAAACATTGTGTGCTGGTAATTAACAGTGTGGACTCAGGAGCAAGGTTGCTTAGGTGCAAACTTTAACTCATCTCTCAGTAGCTGTGTGATTTGAGTAAGTTACTGAACTTTTGTCCTGTAAAGAGTGGAGATGAGAACATCTTCTTCAAAGTATTCTTATCTGGATTAAGTTACATGATTTACATAAATCTTAAGACACAGGGACTTCTAATAAATTTTAAGTGAATGATAACTGGTATTATATTTCTTAACACTTCTAATAATCAAGGGTCTAATGGGAACAATCTAGGAGTTATTTTCAATTATTTGGCTCAGGTTTTTATAGACTGGAACAGAGTTGAGGTGCCTTCAGATGCATTCCACTCCAATAACAGAAATTCTGGTCTTCTCCTGAGTCTCCTTGGTGACTCTCAATGCTCAACCACCTGTGTCGTCTGGCATGAGTACTTGTTGCTGCAGTCCTGGCTGCTGCATGAACGACAAATTCATCCTTGTGTGGGCGAACTGTGGAGACAGATGGTACCTCAGTACAGGGTAGGGACTGTCAGTCATGGAGGGGAGAGGTGAACACAAGGCTGGAGTGTGGAGTGTGAGTCAAGGAGCACTCCTTACATGGATCTAATATCAGGGAATTCCTGGCTAGGATCCATATGAAAGACTGCTGACTTTTCTTTAAACTAAACATAGAACTAAATAAACAATTTGATGTGGACTACCCTTTTCAAAAGGAGCTCTGGTAGCATAGTGGTTACAAGTCGGGCTGCCAACCTCAAGGTCAGCAGTTTGAAACTACCAGCAGTTCCGTAGGAGAAAGATGAGGGGTTCTGCTCCTGTAAATATTTATAGCCTTGGAAACCCTGTGCATGGTCACTATGAGTTGAAACTGGAACTGACTCCATGGTACTTAACAACAACAATAACAACAACGCTTTTCAGTGTGCCTGTTTTCAAACCATTATACAGCTTGAATAGACCATTATCATTGAAAAAAATATAGTTTCTAGTGTAAAAGTTCTCTCCTAGTGAGTAGCAAGATCAACTGCATTGCTCTCCATACAAAGGACATAGCCACTGCCCTGAAGTAAGGACTGAGTCAGGAAAGGGTAAAGGAGCTACAGAGAAGACATATGGGTTGTGGAAGCAACAGTAGTCTTGAATGCTATTCACAATGGCTTTCAGAGCAAATTATGGAAGTTGTTGCTGACTCCAGCAGTGATCATTTATTCTTGAAAGACAGGAGTGATTTGTAGTGGTGAGAGTAACAAAGCCTTTTTTTTTCATACCTATGGAGAAGTAAATTATTGACCTTTTTTTCCCCTCAAATTTCTTTTTGTTTTCACCATGTCAGAAAAAGAGGAAGATTCTGGGAAAACTAAGAATATCTTCCTAAATGGAATGTAGAACTGAATCTTAGAAACATCATTCTTTCTGCTGGGTCTTTTTTCCTTCTTGCAGCTCTGTGAATAAGTGAAACTTATCCTGGTATGGTGCTGTAGGATCAGCACTGGACTGTGAACCACATGGGGAGCAGTTCAAACCCACCAGCTGCTCCTAGGAACCCCTATACATGGTCTCTATGAGTTGAAATCAACTGAACAGCACTTAAAAACAAACAGCAACATCCCAAATTGTAGATAAAACACAGTTTATTCAGAGTATCTTCTTTATTTAGGGAGTAGTCTCTGTTACCTACTGGTTACTTTGCTGGTGATCTGAAGAAAGAGTTGTGCAGAATTAAGACTGTTGTTGTCCACAGAGGAAGACAAAGATCTTGGGGTAGATCACAATTATATGGTTTCCAAGGCTGTAGATCTTTATGGGAACAGAAAGTCTAATATTCCTCCTGCAGAACAGCTGGATTTTCAAACTGCTTATCTTGAGGTTAGCAGCCCAACTTATACCCACTATGCTACCAGAGCTCCTTTAGGTACAGGTAGACCCAAGGGTATGCAGACCTAGAGGTAGCCTTTTTGTCACCTTGGAATATATTACTGGCAAAATTCTAAGATATAGTTATCCAATATTTATAAGTATTTTTTCTCTGTTAAGTATGAGGAGAGAAAACAGATATGTGTGGCACTTATCCCTAAAACCAAGAAGAGAAAAAGAAAAGGACAAATTTGGGGCAATAGCAACAGATAAGGACTAGGTAAAAGGGAGGAATCTAGTTCTTTATTGATTTTGGGATTCCCTAAAGCACTCTCCAAATCAATAGAACAATCTGAGAACTCAGCAGTTTCTTTTCATGCATTTATAAATGTGCAGACCCCAAGGCAAATATTTTTGTGTTGGGGTGTGGAAAGAGTGGTGTACTATCAGTCTCTTTGCAGCATAAGTTACTGTTGTTAAGTGCCTTCGAGTCAGTCCCAGCTCATAGAAACTCTATATAGGGTTTTGAAGGGATGACTGGTGAGTTTGAACCACCGACCTTGTAGTTCAAAAGACCTTACAATCCAGTGCTTATCGACACTACCAGTTGTTGCCAAAAGTATCAACAGGAAGTCTTTCCAAGATTTGGGGATAAACTCATCTGAGACCCTGGCCCTGACTGCTAAATCTGTTCTTCCTCCTGATCTATAAACACCTGATGGCCAAGGACCTCAGGGTCCTGAGACTTGGAACTTCTGGAAACACCTAAGTTTTAACTCTTGAAATTTCTTACGCTGCCATCATTTCAAGATAACAGAAAAGAATACTGATAAGTGCATATTTGGTTTGGGTACCCCTTCCAAAGAATTAGGTCCAAGTTTTGTAGCAATTATATTAAAATATTATGTTACTAATGTCAGAAAATTACAGCCAGATGCCCCATTTTCTAAGCCTTGGTGACTATCTGATTTCACAGCATTTTAAGACTTTTTAAAAGGCAGAGAGCTGCATATCATTTGATCCTGAGATAACCTTTGCAAATCAATCTCTTGCACAAGCCTTCCCCTCACTGGTAGACAGATGCATCATGGAGAATTTGGCAAGGCTCAATCGATAACTGAAGTAATGCAAGTAATGACACCAGTGTGAATACTGCTGGCTTAGATATTTCCTGTTTTTCAGAAGAAACAAGTACCCACTATTCCTGTCATTTTAAAAGAAAGAAACAAGGACCATTATTTCCTTGGCTTAATATTAATATTAAATGGATGCCCGCAAAATGTTGTCAATGAAAATCTGTGTTTAAAGCAATAATATATTCTAAAATACTTGGCCAGGGTTTTCTTAAGAAATTGCTCTTAAAATAATAGTGTTTATGTCAACATTTCTGCATATCCTCAAGTCTTAAGATTTCATACCAACAGGTTACCAAATACGCCCTTAATGTGGCTCATAAGGAATGAATAAATTCATGGAGATTTATTTTACTTCTGTATCATTCTCATTGAGAGGATAGCCATACAGACGGACCACTGTTGAATGGAAGTTGCAAAGGAAGAGTGCATGTTAAAGAAAATGCTCAGCTTAGTGTGGGGTAGGGGAGGAGGTGAAGGCTGGTCTCAGTCATATGCCTAGCTTATTTTTATAGTTTTCAGAGTCCTGAGGGTAGATTTTTCCATGAGGGATTTTTATTTACTTTCTTTAAGACTAGAAAAATCAACCTGATAGATGCTCAAAAATAACTAAATCTGCCAAAGAAGGTAGTAATAAAATTGGATCATCATTTTAGATGGACAGAAAGTCATAAGCATGATTTTTTAAATTATTATTTAAGGTTTTTATTGTGGATTGAGTGAAAGTTTACAGGGCACATCATCAGTTTCACATTCAACAATTCATGTAACTTGTTTCATTACATTGATTATAATCCCCCCCATATACCATCAGTTAAAAGTATTTCTCTCTATCCACTTTAGCTTTTTAAAAAACACACAAACAAAAATAACCACTTAGGCATATATAATAATTTACATCTCCAAAGGACACATTCTGCAAGTCTTCTCCTGGCCACTAGTTCTTAGCCCTTCTCTTCTTAGTTGATGAATCTAGAGTCCTCAGCTGCTCCCCTTCTCCATGCCCCATCTCTGACTCCGTCTCTGGCACTGCTGCTTCTGTGGATATGGTCCCACACCTATTTGTGCATTCTGCTCTTGATGGTCCTAGGGTCCTCCGTTTCTGGACTATAAGATCAACCACTCCCCTTTTTTTGTTACAAAACTTCTACCTTTACAAGTGTGACAGTCGCGATTAGTCATGATAACAGTTATTCA
>NW_006408673.1:2914680-2925968 GCF_000296735.1 Chrysochloris asiatica | reverse complement strand
AATGGTTTAAAATCCGGCAAGGTGTGCACCAGGGTTTTACTTTTAAGTCATACTTACTCAATTTGTATGCTAAGCACATAATCTGAGAAAATGGATTATATGAAGAAGAACATGGCATCAGGATTTGAGAAAGACTTATTAACAACTTGCAATATACAGATGATACAACCTTGCTTGCTGAAAGTGAAGAGGAGTTAAAATACTTACTGATAGAGATCAAATACCCCAGCCTTCTGTATGTATTTCATCTCAATATAAAGCAAACAAAAATCCTCACCACTGAAGCAATAAATAACATGATAAATGGAGACAAGATTGAAGCTGTCAAAGACTTCATTTTGTTTGGATCAACTATCAGCTCTCATGGAAGCAATAGTCAAGAAATTAAATGTTGTATTACATTAGACAAATCTCCTGCAAAAAACCTTTTTACAATAATCAAGAGCAAAGATATCAATTTGAGGACTAAGGTGTCCCTGACCCAAGCCATGGTAATTTCAGTAGCCTCATATGCATGTGAAAGTTGGGCAATGAATAAGAAAGCTGTAGAGGAATTTATGCATTTGAGTTATGGTGTTGGAAAAGAATATTAAAAGTACTGTGGGCTGCTAGAAGAACAAACAAATATGTATTAGAAGAAATAAAGCCAAAATGTTCCTTAGAATCCAACATGGTCAGACTCCATCTCATATACTTCAGACATGCTATCTGACCAATCCCTGGAAAAAAGACATCACGTTTGGTAAAATGGAAGATTAGCAAATAAGAGGAAGACACCCAAATCAGTGGATCACCAAATACAGTCACAGCAGCAGTGTACTGTAGTGTAACAATAGTTAGGATGGTGTAGGACCAGTCAGCGTTTCATTCTGTTTTGTACAGGATCACTGTTATTTGGAACCAATTCAATGCCACCTAGCAACAACAACAAATGAGGAAATTGTGGCTGAGTAATGATAAATAATTGCCCGAAATAAAAAATCTAGTATATTTTTTGATAACTGGGATTTAAAATTAATATGACTCTAAAGCGTCTTCCCAACAGGCCTTGCAGTTAAATGTAGTTATTATATATGTAAATTAAACAAATATTTATTAAATACATAGTTATTACAATGCTCTGATACATTCTAAACCAACATCGCTTTCTTCTTATATGTTGTTGTGGTGGTGTTGTGAAGTGCCGTCAAGTCAGTTCTGACTCATAGCAACCCTGTATAGGGTTTCCAAGGAGCAGCTGGCGAGCTTGAACAGCCGACCTTGCAGTTCAAACAGCTTTGCAGTCTGGCGCATTAACCCACAGCACCATACTAGGACTCCATATATATATAGTCTTGAATTAATGCATTTTTAAAATATTGCTAAAATATATATCTGCAATGGGTAGACTCTAGTACCCAAAGTTGGTACAACAGAATGATGATACCCATTCTAGCATTCTACCAGACTAAGGCTTGTCTGCAGTTGGATTTACCACCCAGCCCTGGAGGTGTAGTGAGTTAACATATGGCTACTAACCACAGTGTCTATGGCTCAAATCCATTGCAGAAAGATGAGATTTTCTGCCTCAGAAACTTAAAAGTCTCCATGAATCAGAATCAACTCACTAGTAGTGGGGTTTTTATTTTTAAAAGTGTGATCTCCACCATAATTTCAAAAAGTATTAATATATCAGCACATCAATTATCAACCCCCACCCCACTTAAATCATGAATTGTCAGGGGGATTACCTTGAGGAAGTAGAAGGTAGAACACAAAATACAATTATCATGAGTGCCAGAACTAGGTATGCATTGTTTTTGTTAAGTGCGGTCACATACGTCCCAACTTATAGCAACACGATATAAGATTTCTAAGGAGTGTCTGGTGAGTTTGAACCACTGACCTTTCTGTTAGCAGTCCAGTACTTATCCGACAATTTCATAGTCAGACTTCAGATATGTTTTAGATCAAAGAAGTTAGTGAATTGGATGTGATAAAAAGACTGAAGACTAGAATGAATGTCAAAACTTTGCTATAATAAGCAGAATGAATGAATGCCCGATAAATGTAGTCCTGGGCTTTCAACTTCTATTTCTATAAGAACAATTTATCTTTTATTTATTTAATTTATTGAAATTCTAAGCAAATGTTTCTTTCTGTTGTTGTTCAAAGGATCCTACTGCTTTAATAAAGCTTGTGTTGTGGATCAAACCTCTCACTTTATAGGTGAGGAAACTGAGGAAGTTTTAGAATCAATGACTATTTCACATATGTCTGGTGTATGCTAAGAACCCTGCCAAAGATTTTCACAGATGATCTCATTTCTTTTTAAAACCATTTTATACACTGACTACATACTTACATCTGATAGAAGTAAACTAAGTTGACCCAAGTTATACAAGTAGTCATGAGAGAACATAGATCTAAGGACAGGATTATTATTAACCCATCAAATTCTCTGCTTTTTCCAGAAAGTCTTATCACTGGTTGCAGGTTGGATCATTGGAATCTATTTCCATATTTTTTCCTCTCCACATACTAGCCAATAATCCTGAGAATTGTTTTTCTAATATTGCTGTTGCTTCCCAACATTAAAGATAGGTGATGTATAGAGTCAGAGTTTTTTAGTTGCCAAGAGCACCAACTATTAGGACAAATTAGTTGGGATTCTAGTTTCTATTATGATTGAAACATAGAAACGGGATAGGAAATTCTCATTATTTTAGCAGAACTGGCGCCATAATAAAAAGGACAATAAAAACATCTTATTTCTTGCTTTACACTTGAGCAGTTGTTGTTTTTAAGTGCCTTGGAGTCAGTTCCTTCTCATATAGAATTTCCAAGAGCAGTAACAGTGGTCAAATATTAACAATGGTACTTTGCTCGTTCACCTCACATGTGTGAAGTAAATTAAAATATCTTTATAAATTAATTACAACTATCATCTTAAATTCAGCCTATGAACTTTAGGTCACAATGATAGGATCAACATTGGACTGGAACCATAAGGTCAGCAGTTCAAACCCACCAGCTGCTTCTTAGAAATTCTATACAGGGTCACTATGAGCCAGACCTGACTCGATGGCACTTAATAACAGGAACAACAACATTTTCTCCAAGATTTGTTTTTGTTTTTTGTTTCCTTTTTTTACATTGTAAGATAACAGAGATAAGAAGCTACAATAGTGAGAAAGTGTCCTAATTTGCCAGCACTTCTATTTGTTGTTGTTGTTAAGTGTTATCCAATTGGTTCTGACTCATAGCATCCCTGTATAGGATTTTCAAGGAGTGGCTAGTGACCTTGAACTGCCGGCCTTACGGTTCAAAGCAACCTTGCAGTCCAGCATACTACCCCACAGAGCCAAACCTAGACTAATCCTAATAACAGTCCATAAACGATGAAATACAGGTTAATGAGGAAATGGGACACACTTAGTTCCATGGAGCAAATAGTGACAAAATTGATTGTAGTCTGGTGATTTCCTGACACATTTTTCTTCTTTCAGTGTTACCTTGAAGTTTCAAGAGTTAGAATGTTGAAGGAGAGAGGTAGAAAGAGGTGGCAGAGTTCTATAGGTAAAAAAATATATGAAGTTTACGTTTAACATCCCTTTTCTTTCAACTTTCCAAAACTTGAGAACTTTGGATTCTACCCCACACCCCAAATATGTCCAGATTCTAACTTATTGCTGAAGCTATCTGATTTCACCACACGATAAGAAGTATACTCATGGGCTAAGAGTCCTTATATACTATGTAAAGAAGAAAAGTGGAAGTCAGATTTGATAAGGATAGTAACAATCGACCGCTGAAATATAGTGATGTAAGTAGTGTCTACCGACTCGACGGCACTTAACAACAACAACAACAAGTAGTGTCTATAGACTCTTCCTTCCTTGAAAAATTACCAATGCTCAGCAACTAAAACTTTATTTTGTCCCCTGTTCTGCTAGATCAATGACAAATCACGTTCCAACTTACAGAAGCTTTGAGTAACTGCAGCAATTGTGATTTCAAAAAAGAAAATTGTGAAAAGTAAAGTGTTTCCTTTGTTTTGTTTTTCTTAATTACATTTCCAGTAAGAGGATGAATTATACAAAAAATTAGATGAGGTGAAAAAATATAAATTAATAGATATCAAAAATGTAAATTCACAAGAGTTTTATGAATTTTCCAACATTTGTCAATGGGCTCCTTTGTCCCAAGTGTCTGGTATTTCCTGATTGCAAAATAGGCTCTTTGGAGAACTTATATTACTCCTTCAACCACTCTTGAAATAGAGAATCATGGAATGTTCAGTAGGAAGAAATCTTCAATGTCTAATCCAACCTCCTCATTATCACAGTTAACAAAACTTAAACTCAGAGGAATTAAATAACTTGCCTAAAGTTCAACACTATCAGTCTTCCAATTCCTCCTCCAGATCTATTTCTACTGATACACGCTTTCTGTCTCCTGCTATTATTAGGTGAGTCATTTATAAAAGGTCAGCATTAAAAGAAATATTAAGTATTATCAGTTTTACCATTTCTTCTTCCTCAATGAGTTATCTAGCTTTGGCTTGAAAACCTCCAGTGTCAATAAACTGAATATCAAAAGATTCCAGGACTGTTATTACTAAGGTAATAAAAAAATAAAAATGTGAGAGTTCCTATTTTTCTTTAAATACAAGCCCATTTAAAAAGTAACCCATTGACCCATTGACAATTTAGTTTTAATCCTTTAATTAGGGTAAAGAGAGACGAGATAAAGATTGTAATTAATATGATAATATTGGAAAGTCAAGTTAAACAGGTTTAGTAAAGCAATGAAAGATTTGATAAGAGTTTATTTAGTCCCTAAAGATTGACTTCAGCACTAGGGAGAAAAAACCTAAAATAATAGGGTTATTTCATTATCCAAATTTTTCTTATTGACATTCAATATTACCAGTTCATATTTTTCTCCTAATTGAACTATAAAGAACAATTGCCTTGGAAATACATCATTATCTAATTTTTGAATGTTAAGTTTTATTTTTAAAAGAAGGTTAGTTTCTTTTAACAAACAAACAAAAAATGTCTAATTAAATATAATGAAAAATATTGTAACTATCCTGGCAACTTTTCTATGTGAAGTTTCAGCAGAATCTATCAATTACAGTAAATGACCAATAAAAATGTTCTATCATAAACTCATTTTAAGATATATTGCTAATGAACTGTATATAATGATGCTTAATCAAAATCTGACATGACCGCATGGGAGAAAAGTTCCACAGGACCTCAGGAACACTACCGTTCTGAACAAAAGATAGCAATAAAACTGTATAATTAATAGTCTGCAGTCATGTGGTACTCTCTTGGGAAACTCAATTTCACAATGAACTGCATTGTTTTTCAAAGTATAGGAACTGTGTCCCATATTACCACTAATACCATTAGTAAGAAGGCATCATTTTTAATGCTATTTTTATTTGACGTGGAACTTTTTGTTGTCTTTCCACACTAAAGCATAATGAGGATTAACATTGCTGATATGTGTCAGGGATGTATTATTTCATCATACTTATTTAATCTTTATGCTGACCTAATAATCCAAAGAGCTGAACTCTGAAGAACACTGGATCAAGACTGAAGGAAGACTCACTAACAACCTGAGATATGCAGATGACACAAGTTTGCTAGCTGAAAGCAAAGAGGACTTGAAGCACTTACTGATGAAAATCAAAGATGCGAGCCTTCAATATGGATTGCATTTTAACATGTTGTTGTTGTTGTTGTTAAGTGCCGTCGAGTCAGTTCCGACCCATAGCGACCCTGTACAGGGTTTCCGAGGGTGTAAATCTTTACGGGAGTAGAAAGCCTCATCTTTCTCCCGCGGAACGGCTGGTAGTTTCGAACCGCTGACCTTACGGTTCGCAGCCCGATTCATAACCACTACGCTACCAGAGCTCCTTATTTTAACATGTAGAAAACAAAAATCCACATAACTAGACCAATAAGTACCAACATATAAATAGAGAAAACATTAAAATCATCACAAATTTAGTTTAACTTGGATTTTCAATCAATATCCATGGAAGTAGTAGTCAACAAATTAAATGATTTGCATTCCATGGGGCAAATTTATTCTACTGGGAGAATCTGCTGAAAAACACCTCTTCAAAATGTTAGAAATCAAAGATGTCACTTGGAGGACTAAAGTGTGTTTGATATCTTCAACCACCTCACATTTATTTGAAAACTGGACAATAAATAAGGAAGACTGAAGATGAATTTATGTCTCTGAATTATGATATTGCCAGAGAATAACAAATATACCATGGACATCCAGATGAATTAATAAAAATATCTTGGAAGAAATACAGCCAGAATCCTTTTTGGAAGCAAGAATGACATGTTTTCATCTCATGTACTTTCAACATGGTATCTGGAAAGACTATCCTTAGAAAAGGACTTGATGCTTGGTAAAGTATAGGGTCAGTGCCAAAAAAGAAAGACTTTCAAAAAATAGATTGTCACAGTGGCTCCAACCTTATGCTCAAGCATATCTACAACAACAATTGTGAGGATGAGGAAGGATTGGGCAGTGTTTTAGTGTCTCCTTCTGTTGTACGTAGGGTCACTATGAGTCAGAACTGACTTAACAGCACCTAACAACAACAAAATATTATTAGTAATAACACTTCACTGTCTATATCTATGCAGTCCATATATGGACCAAAAGAAAATGTAATTTTATGTAAGGTTTTTGGAAACTGAAATGATAAAAGTAAGCTTATAAAAAATACATTGAAATCCCTGAAGTCCATTTATGAAAGGCATCCATCAAAATTCAGTGCTACAGTAGTTTACTGTTATAAATTGGGGCAATACCATCACCTCAACATATATAATTTATTTTTTATAAATAAGCTATTAAGAATAAGTGACACATTTTATGCATACAAACTAAAATGTATCTGTCTCCTATTCCAGCTGCATTCAAACTCACCATAAAGGACATAGCAAAATCACTGTATATTTTTTCAAGCCAATCCGTTTAATCAGAATCCTGTGGAAGTTAGTATTCAACAACTCTTCCTGTAAGTTTTATGGCCTCTTGCTCCAAACCGGAGGCATGGATAAAACTATTTTTCCCTATTAAGCCTTGTAAACAATATGGTTACTATCAATCTCAAAATGAATAGTCATGAAGTAATAACTTATTGAGGAAAATCCTTCTTTCACAACAGAAAATACTGGACTAAAGCAAGTCTGAATAGATATATGCACACCCTTATTCATAATAGCAAAAATACGGATACAATCTAAATGTCCATCAATGGAAAACTAACTGTGCTACATATACCCAATAGAATATTATACAACACTAAAGAATAATAATGAATCTGCCATACACTTCATAATATGAATGAACCTGGAGTACATTATACTGAGTGAAATCACAAAAGGACGACATTATAAAATACAAAGAATAGATTTTCATGAAAAAAGAAACATCACTTGGTGGTTACCAGTGCTGGATGGATAACAAAGAAGAAATCACTCACTAGAAGATGTTGTTGTTGTTAAGTGCCATTGAATCAGTTCCAACACATAGCAACCCTGAATAGGGTTTCTGAGGAATGGGTGATGGGTTTGAACTTCTAACCTTGAGGTTATCAGTCCAGTGCTTATCCTATAACACCACACTTGGACTCACCCGACGTAGACACACACTAATTTGAGTGAAGAGGAAGGAATTATATAATAAGAGGGAGGTCAGTCAAAAATTGGAAATTTTAAATTATCAAGGCAAAGGAAGACAGAGAGGAGTACAAGAGTTAAAGGAAGCAGAGGTAAAACATTATTAAATATACAATCCTAAAATAACAGTAATCTATGAGTGGGTACATAGCTAAACATGCCAATAAGTATGGGAAAGAGAATGGTAGTACTAATGGATATACAAGGAGACTCCAAAAGTTTGTGGGAAAAGTCCATCATCTTTTAATTCCATTTTCCACAAAATATTTGAAGTTTTTTGTACATAGGTTTGACAGAGTACATTTCAACATATGTATTTACCTTTGCTGCAAAAATATCCAGGAACATAAGCAAACATACAGGGGGCACCAAAATAAAAAAAAATAATAAAGCAATTTATTGTTAGGAAAATAATGTTAGGAAAAACCTGAGACTGAAACAGAGGTAGGCGTTTTTTATAGCTACTGTATTGCCAGAACTAGGTAAAGGAGAGAAGGTGACAAGTGAAATATTCAGAAAGATAAGTTAAAATAACAAAGAGCTACTGTTAAATGAGAAGTCCTGGTGTGGCACTGTGGGTTAATGCCCTGGACCACAAGTTCTGTTTAAATGCAAGATCACCAGTCATTTCTCAGAAACCCTATACAAGGTTGCTATGAGTCAGAACTTACTCAATGGCACGTAACAATAACAACAACAACTATTAAGGGACACCTTTTAATGAGCATCTCATTACTTCTGAGCAGAAAATGTTATTTCTAAGCTGTCAATAAGGAAACAGATGAGGACTCCTGCAGTGCAATGAATTGTTTGCTGTTGCTCCTCTAGCCACATTCTTTGTAACTCCCACCAAACAACTTTTTCCTCATGGGTCTGGGTAAGAGAAGGTGGATGAAGATGCTCATAGGATTGTATTATCCAGTGTGGTTGATTGTTAACAGGACTAATGGTGATTGTAAAACCTTGAAACTCTAAAGTGAGGATTGGTCATTTTTTCCATCTTGCTAGGTATAAACTGAACTATATCATAAGCAGGAATCTCAGTCTCAACTAGAAAGAAGAGCCAAGAGTGGAACATGTCCTGTGGACCTCAAGATTCCTGTATTTTGAACTTTTTTCACCCAGGGTACAGACATGTGACACCGGAGGAGGGACAGAGGAGTGGCAAAGGAGTGGCAGTAGCAGAGCTTGAGACTGAGCAGTGGGAATCTCAGCCCATGGAACAAGTAATATTGAGTGCCTTTGGGCAGGAGGATCATTTTTAAAGTAGGATGCTTCCCGGCACTTAATTGGGAGCTAGCTAAACATGGGGTTAAAGATGATCACTTTCAGGATGAGGCATATATGGAGTCAAGTACTCCTTTGGAATTCATCAGCAGTACTAAAAGAATTTTGAAATGTTACCTGAGCTGGGTAGAGGCCAGCCAAGAGGCTGTGGGCCAGAGAAAGTCCTGTCTGTGAGCACATCAGAGAAGAAGCTATCCTGACCAAAGAACTGTATTTTTAGCACATCTGATCCTGAATTGTAACCTACTCTGTTCCTTAATAAAGACAATAAAGACCACAATCATGAGTATGGTCTGGGAGTTGTGTGTGGACTTTGCAATGAATTATCGAACCCAGCTAAGAAACAGAGAATTCTGTGGAAAGGATGGTTAGATGAAGAATTGATAAAGAAGGTTTGAATGTGGTGGCATGTCTGATTATAGCCTCACAGAAACCAACCATGGATAATGATTTTATTTCTCGTACTCCTTTGTGAAGTTAGAGGATGTCCATCATGTCATTATGCCACACCTATAAGAGGTTGGGTTAATGCGCCGGACTGCAAAACCATCTGAACTGCAAGGTTGGCAGTTCAAGCTTACCAGCTGCTCCTCGGGAACCTTATACAGGGTCGCTGTGGGTCGGAACTGACTCAACAGCACTTAACAACAACAACAACATAAGAGGTTTGGAATGTGACTCAACAGAATGCAGAATGTGCCCATTCCAAAGAGAGGTGACCCAGTGGAATGTGGAAATCATCAGACAATATCACTGATGTCCCTTTCAAGTGAAGTTTTACTAAATATAATCCAAAAATGGTTGCAACCATACATTGACAGGGAACTTCCAGAGGTTAAAGCTGAATTCAGAAGAGGACATGGAACAAGGACTATCAATTGCAATGTCAGATGAATCTTGGTTGAAAGCAGAGAATATAGGAGAGATGTTCACCTGTGCTTTGTTGACTATGCAAAGGCTTTTGATTGTGTGGTTCATGACAAGCTATGGACAATAAGTTTTCCATAACACATAACTGTGCTCATGAGAAGCCTATAAATAAACCAAGAGGCAGTTGTTCGAACAAAACAAGGGAACAATAAATGGTTTAAAATTAGGAAAGGTGTGTTCCAGGGTTGTATTCTTATTCAATCTGTATGCGGAACAAATAATCCAAGAAACTGTACTATATGAAGAAAAGCATGGCATCAAGATTGGAGAAAGATTCATTAACAACCTGCAATATGCAGCTGATACAACCGTGCTTGCTGAAAGTGAAGAGGACTTAAAATACTTACTGATTAAAATCAAAGACCACACCATTCAGTATGGGTTGCACCTCAATGTAAATAAAACAAAAAACCTCATCACTGGACCAATAATCAACATCCATACAAATGGAGCAAATATTGAAGTTGTCAAAGACTTCATTTTGCTCATCAACATTCATGAAAACAGCAGTCAATAAATCAAACGACATACTGCATTAGTCAAATATGCTGCATAAGATCTCTTTAAAATGTCGAAGAGCAAAGATATCAGTTTGAGAACTAAAATGTGCCTGACCCAAGCCATGGTATTTTCAATAACCTCATATGCATGTGAAAGTTGGATAGTGAATAAGGAAGACTGTATAAGTATTGATGCATTTCAGTTAAGATGTTGGAGAAGAATATTAAAAGTACCATGGGCTGTCAAAAGAACACACAAATCTGTGTTGGAAGAAGTACACCAGAGTGGTCCTTGGAAGCCAGCATGGCCAAACTTCGTCTCTCATACTTCAGACATATTTTCAGGTTGGACCAGCCACCGAAGAAGGATATCATGTTTGGTAAAGTGGAGGGTCAGAGAAAAAGAGGAAGTCTCCCAAAAAGATGGATTGGCACAGTGGCAGGAGCGATGAGCTCAGGCGTAGCACTGATTGCAAGGTTGGCTCAGGACGGGCAGTGTTTCATTCTTTTGTGCACAAGGTTGCTATGAGTCGGTACCAACTCAATGGCACCTAACAACAACAACACAAGAGGTTTTATCTCCTTCAAAGGCCTGCTAAAAGTAAACTAGACTGTGAATTTAGCAGATGCCTTTTGGGTGCAGAGAGAAACAGTCAGGATACAATCAAGAGACATAAACCACACCATTAGTATGAAAAAAAAAATGTAAAAACCTTTTTAATGCACTGTTTCAAGGTACTATAGAGTTGTTTCCACTCATGGTAACCCTTTGCACAAAAGAGAAAAACACTGCCAAGTTCTGCACCATCCTGACAGTTATTATGCTTGATCCCATTGCTGATACCACTGTGAAATCCAT
>NW_006408673.1:2893982-2894467 GCF_000296735.1 Chrysochloris asiatica | reverse complement strand
GGGACCCTACCCAGAGAAACAGTAATGCCAGAGATGGAGGCAGACATGATAATGTGGAGAGATGGGGTGGCTGGGAACTCTAGACCCAGGAAGGGAGAGGGGCTGTGTGCTGATGACCAGGGTGCAGACTTGCAGGGTGTACCATTTCATTGGTTGATGTGATGCATGGAGAGCATTGTAAACATGGCAATGTAACAATATATGATATGATGAATGTAAAACTAATGTTCTCCCATGTAAACTATCACATGATTCACAATAAAAACATTTAAAAAAATTAAGTGGAATGCATAAATACCTATAACCTAGGCATTAGTGAACTGACATGAACCAGTATTGGCCATTTTGAATATGATAATCATCTGATTTACTATGCCAGGAATGACAAATTGAAGAGGAATGACATCACATTCATCATCAAAAAAATATAATTCAAAATCTATCTTGAAGTATAAATTCTGTCTGTGATTAGAAAATAGCCATAC
>NW_006408673.1:2873764-2893080 GCF_000296735.1 Chrysochloris asiatica | reverse complement strand
TATGGATTACATCTCAATGTCAAGAAAACAAAAATCCTAACCAGTGGACCAATAAACAACATTCTTATCAATGGAAAAAAGATTGAAGTTGTCAAGGACTTCATTCTTCTTGGTTCAACAACCAATAGTCACAGAAACAGCAGTCAGGAGATCAAATAACGTATTGCATTAAGCAAATGTGCTGCACAAGACCTTTTTAAAGTGTTGAAGAGCAAAGATGTCAGCTTGAGGACAAAGGTGTGCCTGACCAAAGCCTTGGTATTTTCAATAACCTCATATGCATATGAAAGCTGGACAGTGAATAAGGAAGACCATAGATGAATTGATGCCTTTGAGTTTTGGTGTTGGAAGAGACTATTGAAAGTGCCATGAGCTGCCAAAAGAACCAACAGAAGTGCCGCCAGAGTGCTCCTTAGAGGCCAAGATGATCAATTTAATCTCGCATACTTTGGATATATTGTCAGGAGGGAACAGTCACTGGAGAAGGATATCATGTTTGGTAAGGTGGAGGGTCAGAGGAAAAGAGGAAGACCCCCAAAGAGATGGCAAAGTGGCAGCATCAAGTGGCAGCATCGATAGACTCAAGCATGGCAACAATAGCGAGGTTGGCCCAGGATTGGGCAGTGTTTCATTCTGCTGTGCATAATAAGGTTGCTATGGGTCGGTACCAACTCAATGACACCTAACAACAACAACAACAACAAATATCTGCAGAAAGAGACAGGGAAAAGTTCCATTATCATCAGCCAAAACAAGGCCAGGGTCAAACTGTAGAACAGACCATCAATTGCTAATATGAAACTTCAGGCTGAAGCTGAAGAAAAATAAAACAAGTCCATGAGAGCTAAAATATGATCTTGAAAATATCTTACAAGAATCTACAGATGATCTCAAGACCAGATATGATTAATTGGATTCTAATGACTGAAGACCCAAAGATTTGTGGGATGACATCAAGGACATCTTACAGAAAGAAAACAAAAGGTTATTAAGAACACAAGAAAGAAGAAAAAGAAAAAGACAAAAATGAATGTCTGAAGAGATTCTGAACCTTGATTTCTAGTTTAGAGATGCTAAAGTAAATTAAATAAATGAGGAAGTAAAAAAAAATGAATGGAAAATGTCAAAGGTCAGCTGAAGAAGACAAAGTCAAATAATATAAAGAAATGTGCAAAGTCCTGAAGTTAGAAAACCCAAAGGGAAGCACATACTCAGCATTTCTCATGCTGAAATAACTGAAGAAAAAAATTCAAGTGTCAACTTGTAATAATGAAATATTCTATAGGCAAAATAGTGAATGATATGTAAAGCATTAAAAGAAGATGGAAGGATTACACTGAGTTACTAAACCAAAAAGAAATGACTAATGTTCAACAGTTTCAAATGGAAGCACACAATGAAGAGTCAATGATACTGAAGAAAGAAGTCCAAGGTGGACTGAAGGCATTGAAAAACAAAGAACAAAAGAACAAAGCTCTGGGAATTAGTGGAATATAAATTATAATATTTCAACAAACAGATGCAGCATTGAAGGCACTCACTCATCTATGCCAAGAAATTTGGAAGACAGTTACCTGGTCAACTGAATGGAAGATATTCATATTAGTGCCCATTCCAAAGAGAGATGACCCAAAGGAATGCAGAAATCATTGGGAAATATCATTAATATTGCATGCAACTAAAATTTTGTTAAAGATAATTCAAAAATGGCTGCAACAGTAGATTGACAGCGTACTACCAGAGGTTCAATTTGGATTCAGACAAGGATGTGGAATGAGGAATATCATTGCTGCTATCAGATGGATCTGGCTGAAAGCAGAGAATATCAGAAAGATGTTTGCCTGTGCTTTATTGACTACAAAAATGTTTTTAATCATGTGTATCATGACAACATTGTAGAGAATGAGTATTCCAGAACACTTAATTGTTCTCATTAAGAACATACATATATACCAAGGTTCAAACAGAACAAGGGAACACTGACTGTTTAAGATTGGGAAAGGTGTGTGCCATTCACCATAATTATTCAGTCTGTATGCTGAGTGAATAATCCAGGAAGATGAATTATATGAAGAAGAGCATGGCATCAGGACTGTCAGGAGACTGATGAACAACCTGAAATATGCTGATGATACAACCTTCCTTGCTGAAAGTGAAGAGGTTTTAAAAAACTTACTAATGAAGATCAAAGACCATAGTTTTTAGTATGGTTTGTACCTCAATATAAAGTAAACAAGAATGAATCCTCACAACTGGAACAATGAATACCATCTATATAAATGGATAATTCTCCTTATCTATATCTATTGACAGCTTCAATGTCAAGAAATCAAATAATGTATTCCATTACACAAATCTACTGTACAAGACCTCTTTAAAGTATTGAAGAGCAAAGATGTCAGTTTGAGGACTAGGGCAGATCTGACCCCATGATATTTTCAATAGACTCAAACACATGTAAAAGTCTGACAAAGAATAAGAAAGACTCTAGAATTAGTGTATTTGAGCTATGGTGTTGGAGAATAATAATAAAAGTACCATAGACTACCAGAAGAACAAACAAATCTGTGTTGGAAGAAGTACAGCCCGAATGCTACTTAGAAGTCAGAATGGACACACTTTGTCTATGATCTCATACTTCATACATATTAGCAGAAAGGACCAGTCCCTGGAGAAGAATGTCATGCTTGGTAAAGTGGAGGGTCAGAAAAAAATGGAAAGACCAAGTAGATGGATTGGCACAGTGGCAGCAGCAACAGGCTCAAGTTTAGCAATAATTGTGATATTGGCACAAGATTGGCAGTGTTTACTTCTGTTGTTCATAAGGTGGCTATGAGTTGGTACTGACTCAATGGCACCTAGCAACAACAACTATTAGGAATTCGAGAATATTTTAGGAAGGAAAAACCTTGGAAGCCACTCTCCTACCAAGAAGGAGATTTAGACCTTTAGGGAACTTAACCTCTAGGTCTTACAAGTGGCTAAGAGCTCAGTTCGCTACTGAAAGGTGAGAGGTTCAAGCCCCCCTCCCCCCAGAGTGAATGAAGTAAGAAATGCTTGGTGATGTACTTCAGAAAATGATCAGTAGAAACTCCTATGAATCATAGTTCTACTCTAACACATGCGTGTTTGCCATGAGTGGGAATTAACACAATAGCAATTGGTGGAAACAGAGTAGCTGTGGACTCTTGGATTATATTGACATTCACTGAGGTGCCACAGACTGGGATGGTAAACAGGAAACAACCTGATGAGGTGTCTGGGACACTTACAGGGCATGTGTGCTACTGGGTCTCTCACATTACAATGTCAAGGAAATTGGCAAATAGGGTTCTGGTGAAACTCATTGAGAAGCTGCCTTCTGGGGAGCATGCAAAATTCATTGGGAAGCTGCTGACTAGAATGCCAGTAATACTTGCTGGAGGATATGTACTACTTTGTCTCCCATACGAAGGAGACTGCTAAACACTGCATAACAGAAACAAGAAGAAAACCTCAAACCAGGAAGAGAAGTGCCTTTCTTCTACAGTTTCCTTCCAGCATCCTCTACTGAAGAAGCTTAATATGGACATGGTGCTAGCTGAGATAGAAGGAAATTTTGATACTTTCTATCTAGTATCACAAAGCAAAACAAAAAAAGATGAACTTGGAGCTGAGTGGGCAACAAATTGATGACTGGAATTTGAAGATAGTAAATCTAATGAACAATGCAGGGTCTGGTTGTATGAAACATAACTCTCCTAAGTTCTATCTCCATTGGAGGCAAGAATCAAAGATGCCCTAAATTCATAAAATAACTGCATTGGATTGAGACTAGGAAGACAGTGTTGTTGCTATTAGGTGCATTGAGCAATTCTGACTTTTAGCAACCCTATGTGATAGAGCAGAACTGCCCTAAAAGGTTTTCTAAGGAACTCTGGTGGTGCAATATTTTTACAGACTGTAATCTTATGGAGTTCAGATGTGGTGCTGTAGGATAAAGAACTGGACCAAAAGGTTGGTTTGAACCACAAGATGGGCAGTTCAAACTTACCAGATGCTCTTTGGAAATCCATATAGGGTTGTTATGACTCTAAACTGACTCGATGACACTTAAGAACAACAATATTTATGAGAACAGACTGTCAGGTCTTTCTCCTTACAGAGTCATGGTTGGGTTCAAACCACTGACCTTTCTATTAGCAGTTGAGCACTTAACCATTGTGACACCAAGGCTCCTAGGAAGAATGTATAAACATAAAACACTATATGAATTCTTGAAGCAATAAAGAAAGTAGTTGTTATGTATGACTTTGGGAATAGAGAAGTTGCTCTAGGAGAATACATACCTCAGGCAGAATGGAGACCTTAGGTCTCCTGGCCAGTAAAATGGTCGGCAATTAGATGAACATGAAAGAGAGTGTATACTCCTTAACTTTTGTGCCCTAGGTGTAGCTGCCTGGGTAAAGCAGTAGTTAAGTGCTCAGCTGATAATGAACTAACAAACTCCATGGGAAGAAAGATGAGGTGAAATTCTTCAGTGAAGATTACAACTTTGGAAACTCTAGAGGGCTATTCTACTCTGTTTTATGGAATTGCTCTGATTTGGAATCAACTTGTTGTTGTTGTTGTTAGGTGCCATTGAGTCAGAACCGACTCATAGCAACCCTATGCACAGCAGAATTAAACAATGTCCGATCCTGGGCTAACCTCACTACTGCTGCCACACGAGTCCATCAATGCTGCCACCTGGCCAATCCATCTTGTTGGGGGAATCAACTAGACAGCACAAAACAATAACCTTGCTTTCCTACCTTACTCCCATCCATGTTAGTTCTATAACTATAAGAGAGCTGATAGATAAATGATGAAAAGATAATAGAATTTTCCCACAAACTTTTTGAAGCCCCCTTGTAAACAGTTTCTAGCTTGAACATTGTATCCCAGAGTCTGATACTTGTATTTGTGGATACTGCTAGTTTATTTATTAAATAACAATCTATGAATTAAAAATATAAAGAACATATTGTTGTTGTTGTTGTTAAATGCTGTTGAATTGATTCCAACTCTTAGCTACCCTATACAGGGTTTTCTGAGGAACAGTGGGCGAGTTTGAACCGCAGACTGCTTCGCAGTCCAATTTTTATCTTATAGCGCTACACTTAGAAAATGCCATAGAATTGGTTCCAACTCATAGTGACCCTGCATAGTGTGTCCCAGCAGCAACTGATGAGCTTCAACTTACTGACCTTTTGGTTCAAACCGACCTTGTGGTTTCATTATAGAAATTAAACAGATATTCTAGTAATGCTGATACAGAATCAAACTATGTAAATAAATTCATAAGAAAGGTATGTTAGGCAATGATACTGAAATCTAACACCAAAAAGTCTCCTCGATATGAGTTATTGGGATCAGATTGATAGACTTCCATTGCTTTCCATGTAAATTCAAAGGTTCTGAATCTCTTAAATCACTAAGTACCATACTAATTGAGTAAATTTGATGGCCCACTAAACTGTAAGGTCAATTTGAACTGCAGGGCAGCAGTTCAAACTCACCAACTTCTCCTAGAAAACTATATATAGGGTCATTATGAGTCAGAATTGATTCCATGACACTTAACAATAACAACAACAGCTATAAAATCAGCCTAGGTTTAATTTCAGATTGCACTATAAAGGAAGCCTAAAGTGGACAGACATGGAGTGTCAATACCCAACTAAGCTATTTTAATATTGAAGACATAAATTACCCCTATCTCCATAGCCCAGGTTCTTTTTAAATATGATTTTAGAACTATTGAAACATTACTCAGTTCTGAATATCTCAGAATTGAGGAAAGGTAATGATGGGAAGAAGAGGGAAGACTATGGCTCTCAGTCAACACAAACACACTGAGCAGATTGAAGAGTTTCCCCAAAACGCAGCTAGTTATCTAGGAAAGATTAGCAGTATCTATAATTAGAAAATATGGCAAATAATCCAAGAAACTGGATTATATGAAGCAGAAAGTGGCATCAGAATTAGAAGAAGACTCAATAACAACCTACAATATGCAGATGATAGAATCTTGCTTACTGAAATAAGAGAGGACTTAAAATAATAACAGATAAAGATCAAAGGCCACAGCCTTAAGTATGGATTGCAACTCAATGTTAAGAAAACAAAATTCCTCACCACTTAACCAATAAATAGCATTGTGATAAATAGAAAAGATTAAAGTTTTCAAAGGCATCGTTTTGCTTGGATCCACTATTAACACTCATGGAAGCAGCAGTCAAGAAGTCAAATGACGTTAAGATTAAGATTAAACAAATCTTCTGCACAAGACTTCTATAAAGTGTTCAAGAGCAAAGATGTCACTTTGAGGACTAAGATGTGCCTGACCCACACCATAGTATATTCAATATTCACATATGCATGTAAAGGTTGGACAATGAATAAGCAAGACTAGGAGAATTGATATATTTGATTAATGGTTTGGGAGAAGAATATAAAAGTACCATGGACTGCCAGAAGGGCAAAGTACAGCCAGAATGTTCCTTACAAGCGAGGATGACCAGACTTCATCTCTTATACGTTAGATATATTATCAGCAGGGACCATTTCCTAGAGAAGGACATTATGGTTGGTAAAATGTATGGTCAATAAAAGACGATGATCTACAAGGAGATGGATTAGCACAGTGGCAGCAATAACAACCTTAACAATTGTAAGGATGTCACAGGGCCAAGCAGTGTTTTGTTCTTTGTGCATAGGGTTACCATGAGTCAGAACTGACTGGACAGCACATAATAACAACAACAATATCCATAGGAAGAAATGGGGTAGATGTTCAATATCCTCAGCCAAAACAAGGCCAGAGACAGACTGGAAAATACCACCAATTGCTTATATGCAGGTTCAAGTTGAAGCTGATGAAAATTAAATCAAGTTCACAAGAGCCAAAATATGCCCTTAAATATACCCCATCTTAATTTAGAGACCAGAGTAATTGTGGGATAACATAAAGAACATCATACAGGAAGAAAGCAAAAAGTTCATTTAAAAGACAAGAAAAATTGGAAAGACCAAAATGTATGTCAGAAGAAACTCTGAAACTTGCTTTGGATCATAGAGAACTTAAAGTGTATAGAATAAATAAGGAAGTAAAAAAACTGAACAGAAAGTTTCAAAGGACAGGTTGAGAACACAAAGCCAAGTATTATAATGAAATGTGCAAAGATATTAGAAAATCAAAAGGAAAGAACACACGCAACATTTCTCAATTTGAGGGAACTGCAGGAAAAAATTCAAGCCTCAACTTGTAATATTGAAGGACTGACTGCATGGGCAAAATATTGAACGATTAGAAAGCATCAAAAGAAGACAAAAGGAATTCACAGTTACTATACGATAAAGATTTGGTCAAAGTCCAACCATTTCAAGAGGTAGCATATAATGAAGAACTGATGGTACTAAAAGAAGGAGACCAAACTGCACAGAAAGCATTGGCAAACAAACAAACAAACAAACAAAAACCAAGGTTCCTGAAATTGACAGAATACAAATTGAAATTCTCCAACAAACTGACGCAGCACTGGAAGAAGTCACTCTTCTATGCCAAGAAATTTGGAAGAGTTGGCCAACTGATTGGAGGAGATCCATATTTGTGTTTGTTCCAATGGGATTTGAAAGTCATCAAACAATAACATTAATATCACACGCAAATAAAATTTTGCTGAAGATAATTAAAAAATTGTTACAATAGTACATAGACAGGGAACTGCCTGGACTCAAAAGAGGTTGTGGAATTAGTGATATTATTGCTAACATTAGAGGGTTCTTCCTAAAAGCAAAGAATATCAGGAAGATGTTTACTTGTGCTTTATTGACTATGCAAATTTTTTGACTATGTAAAGCATGATAAACTATGGATAACTTTGAAATGAAAGGGTTTTTCAGAACACTTAGCTATGCTCATGATGAACCTATACCTTGACCCACCATGTTATTCAATCTGTATGCTGAAATATAATCCAAGAAGCTGGATTGTATTTAGAAGTATTTAGTATCAGGATTGGAGGAAGACTCATTAACAACACTCAGTATACACTGAATAAGGAAGGTCAGAGAAAAATCAATGCATTTGAATTATAGTGTTGGAGAGAAATATTGAAAGTGCCATGGACTGCCAGAACAAACATATCTGTGTTGGAAGAAGTACATATAGCCAGAATGCTCCTTAGAAGCCAGGATGGCAAGACTTTATCTCTCATACTTCAGACATGAGATCAATAGGGGCCAGTCCCTGAAGAAACACATCAAGCTTGGTAAGTAGAAGGTAAGCAAAAAAGAGGAAGACTTCCAAGGAAATGCACTGACACAATGGCAGCAGCAATGGGCTCAAACATAACAACAATTGTGAAGATGGCACAGGATCTGGCATTGTTTTATTCTGCTATGTGTAGGGTTGCTATGAGTCAGAAAGAACTCAATGTCACCTGATAACAGCTAAAAACAAGCTGGAGTGGTTCATAGGCAGAAAACCTTCAAGTTTCATGTACTGCATGTAATACCCACAACGATTAACTAAAAAACACCAGCAATCATAAGAATGACACAAGACTGGGCAACAGTTCATTATTCTGTAAATAAAGTCATCAGGACTCAATCTACCTTTCTGTAATGTGCTATATCCCATACTAGGTATTAGTGATGTCTCTATCCTCCTAGTGCTTACAGTGAGCCTGTTAGATGCATACAGCATGGTTGGTGCCGTATGTCTTCTCTCATGCTAAATTTTTCAAACAGCATGCCACAATCTATTTATTATACATGAAAACAAATGAAAATTAACAATACAATGGAATGGAATGAAAAATAATAGTTGTTAGTGTCGTTGTGTCACTTACAACTCACAGTGACCCTGTATAGGATTTCTGAGGCTGTATATCTTTTCAGGAGCAGAAAGCTTCATCTTTATCCTATGCAGTAGCTGGTGGACACAGATTGCTGACTTCATGGTGGTTTGTATTCAGTGTTTATTCTATAGAGAATATTACAGAGTATTGCATATTCTTGTAATCTGTTTCAAGAATGCACACGTACTGCCTTATGAATATTGGTTTCCCTTGCCTACTATTATAAAATAGACACTTGAGTGGGATATAAAGGAGTGTCATGAAACATGATACAGAAAGCTTATAAGCCCGTCTTCAGCCTATAACTGATTGGAATACCTAAAAGGAGCTCTAGAACTTGTCCAGTGAAATAAGCCTCTTGTGGAGCTTTTGTAGTGTATAGGACCTTAGGTGGAACACTGAGCCCCATCCAGAACCTTCTGAGTTGGGACTATTCCCACTAAAAAGGACAAGCAGACCAGCCTGTAACAGCTAGAGTGAAAGAATATACATCTTCAAAGAAAGATCATCAGGAAAAACCCAAAACAAAAATGACAGTATGACTGGCTACTACAAGAATAAGCAAGTTGTTCAATGGGAAGCAATCGAAGGCAAGCAAACAAATCCCTTCAGATCAAACCCCCATCTAAGACTGAAACTCAAAGGGAAAACATGAACAGGCATGTAAGCTTGCTGACGACGACATTGGTCTGCTGGTGAGTGGAAAAGGGGGGAAGTCAGCAATGAAGAAATGGGCTGAATTCAACCACGGTCCATAGACTACCATTGACCTGGAGATGAGAGAGAGAAGACAAGGGGCTGGTTGTTCCAAAGTGTGATGAGACCTGAGGACCCCTGAGTCCATGGTCAAGGATGTAGCCACAGAGGGCTACAGCTGAGACTGAAGAATCCAGCTGATATGAAGTGAGGGGAGATGCATAAGAACACTCCAACTTACAGATAGTACCCATTTGACCTAGCCTCGATGGCTTAATAATAAGAACTCAACTAGAGGAAGATTGAAAAAAAATTTGTTTTTGATAAAGGAAATGAGAGTAAATTCCTACAATTTGATGAACTTGATCTATACTCATGGAGGTAGTAATGCTAAATACCAACAGACAGTGAAGGAGTCTTCAAATCAAATATCAATGCTATCCCACTGTACCCAGGGTAGATAGGTATGGCCAACTTAGACATTGGCTACCTAAAATGAGGGGGCGATAAAGGCACAAAGTGACTGGCTTACAAGGCTTCAATGGGGCATTTAGTTTAAGAGTGTCTTGGGGAAGAAAGTGCCCCCACTGAATAGTTTTCATCTTGTCTGGATGGGTCTGGTTAAAAGAGATGGGGATAAGATTCTTATGATTCAATATTGAGTAATGGTTTTCATGACTGATTGTGACTGTCACAATTGTAAAGGTAGAAGTTTTGTATAAAAAATGGGGGAGTACTTCATCTTACAGTCCAGAAACCAAGGACTCTAGGACCATCAAGGGAGAAGAGCACAAGCAGAATGCGTCACCTTATCCAGAGAAACAATGACACCAGAGATGGAGATAGAGCTGATTACATGAAGAGAGGGAACAGCTGAGGACTCTAGATTCATGGGAAGAGAGGCACTAAGAGCTGGTGACCAGGAGGCAGACTTGCAGAATGTGCGCTTTGGTGGTGTAAATTGTTATATATGCCTGAGTGTTTGGGGGGGAAAAAAAAGCGTTAAAGTGAATAGAGAGAAATACTGTTAACTGATGGTACGTGGAGGGGATTGTAATCATTGTAATGAAATAGAGTGTATGATTTGTTGAATGTTAAATGATGATCTACCCTGTAAACTTTCACTCAATGTACAATAACATTAAAAAAAAAAAAAAACTATCTATATGAGATTATTGACAACAAAAACTCAAAAGATTATACAGGAAGTTTAGCAGGTAAGAAAGATTATACTAATGGAGGAGGACCTGAAAAACACAATGGGAGAATGGTTTTCACAACTTGAAGAATGTCACTGAATTGAATATGTAGAAATTGTTGAAGTGGTGTATGTTTTGCTGTGTATATTCTCAACAACAAAATAAAATGAACTGGAAAACAAACAAACAAAAAGAATACATGCATCATGTATGTATGTATGGATGGATGGATCATGCCTGTTCAACTATAATACGTTAAGTGTTATTGTTAAGTGCCATGGAGTACCTTCCGACTCATAGCAACCCTGTGTAGTGTTTCTGAGGAATAAATTGTGAGTTTGACTCCCCAGGTTTGTGGGTAGGAGTCCAGTGCTTATCTTACAGCACCACAACAGGATTCCATGCTAAATGTTAAATATGAATCCTAGTAAAGAGAAAGTGTAAAGGACACTGTCTTGAGAGATTGAAGATTACAAACTCCAGGGACATAGAGACAGTATTTTCAATCTCCATTTTATTGTCTCTGAGGGACCTGGGGTAATGCATTTCACACAAACGGTGCTCAATTTAGCCAATAGTTCTTTGTGCTTAAAACACATATTTCTGGGAGAACTGAATGGGGCAGGAGGGGAGAGGGTGGATTGTGACATCCTCACTCATTTTTACAAATTGTTTACCCCAGTTCCAACTTCCAAATAGTCATTTTAACAGATGTTTTGGTTACCAGATTAAAAAGATGTTTTTGTTGTTGTTGTTGTTATGTGCTGTGGAGTCAGTTCCGACTCACAGCGACCCTGTACAGGGTTTCCCAGGCTGTAAATCTTTATGGGAGCAGAAAGCCTCATCTTTCTCCCACAGACCAGCTGGTAGTTTGGAACTGCTGACCTTGCCACTTGCACCCCAATTCATAACCACTATGCTACCAGAGCTCCTTTGATTAAAAAGATAGCCTGTATAAACTCAACCTCTTAAACAGCTAACCCACTATCATCAAGTCAACTCCAAGTCCGAGTGACCCTATGACTATAAATCTTTACAGGAACAGACAAGCTCATCTTTGTCCCTCCGAGAGGCAAATAGGACTGAACCACTGTTAGCAGCCCAACGCTAACCTACAGCTGCTCCTTCTTAAACAGCTAAGCACTATAAGTTTTGGAGTTTACCAGGAGATGATTATAACAAAAACCAATGGATCAGTTTTCCTGACCTCTGTCCCATGTACCAACCCAGCTGGGCTCACTTTGATTTATTCTGAGCATAAGCATTCATACATCTTCAATAGAATATGTTTTCCATATCAAAAGATTTGGGGGGTATCAGATTTTAAAGTGCCATAGCTTTCAAATGAGACACATTTGTCAAAGACATAGGTTCCACCTGTAACTTACCGTGAGCCCAGACATTTTGTTTTCACTGCTACTGCTGTAATATTTTTCTGCAAATTCTCTCAAATGATACCCCTTTCTCTTTTTTGACCTCACTATTGGGGCAGAGGAGCAAAACTTGAATCTCATTTTTTTTTTTTTTTTTCTGATTGCTTCTTTGTCAACTAATTGGTCACTCTGTCAGGGCTACTTTGTTCAGCCATTACCCTCCTCCATCCCAAGGTTTTTATATGTACTATTTACTCCCTGTAACCAAGGGCAATGGTTATTTTCAATTCTAGGACTCATCATTCCTGTTCATCCATTTACTAGCCACTGATTTTTATTCTTTTTGTACACTGCAATATCATATGAAATATAAAATATAATGAAACATTCAAATATTTGACATTCCCCTTATGGATTTTCTGAGAAGCAAGAGTGTGCACAAGCTTAAGCTTTCATTTTATTAGTTAACCTCATACTCTAACAGCATTGGCAGAAGAGCAAGGCACATCCACATGTACTTGCTAGTTGGCAAGGGTAAACTATTGTGATCATGGTCATCACCACCACCACCACCACCACCATCATCATTATCTTTCAATCTTAACCTTGCCTTATGGATTCTTGGAACTTCCCTAATTCCAGGTCAGACTGAAAAGAAGTGGGGAGAGGCACAGACAGGACATGGAGAGTTGGAGGTGGACACAGCCAGGGCCATGCAATATGTCTGTGCTCTCTCTCTCTCTCCCAATTCCCTGTTAGAACTTGTAGAATTCCCCCAGGAAATAAATAATTACATAGCAAAATTAGTGGGCATGCAAACACCATTCAACACATTTACAAATACCTTACTGAAAAAAAGAGCCCTAGTGGCTTGGTGGGCTAGGCATGGGCTGCTAACCAAATGGTCAGTGGTTAGAACCCACCAGCTACTAGTGGGAGCAAGAAGTAACAATCTGCTTCCATAAAGATCAACAGGTTCAGAAACCCTATGGAGCCATTCTACACTGTCCTACATGGTATCAACTATGCAAGTCAGAATCAATTGAATGACAGTGGATTTTGATTTTAGTGCAAAAATGAAAATTCCCTAACTGGTACCATTGCAAGAATATGTGTGTGATGATTACTTCAAGGATTGGTGCTTGGGGACATTTGCCACATTCTGTGAAGTGGCTGCTGAGTTTGAACTACCAACCTTACAGTTCAAACTGCCCTTGCAGTCCAGTGCTTATCCTACAGTGCCACACCAGGACTCCATAGAACTTAGAAGAAGGATGGTAGATCAATATCTCAGAAGAAAGACGGTGGATGGTATTTGGAAAGAAGTTTTGGATGCCAGAAATTCCCATGTTACAGATTAGTTCTGCCACTGAATTGTGATTTTACATTGAGAACTTAGTTTTCCCATTTGTCAAATGAAAAATGGATCTTTCTACCAAAATCTTAGGATCTCCTCTCCAGTGTCATGGACCCCCTTCTTCACCCTTGGCTTTCAGCCACAATGCAAATGTTTGCAGATTCTAAAATAGAATCTACTGCTGTCCCTCCCTTATTTCATGGTTTCTCCATACTTCCTCAGGGAAAAAGCAAACAAACAAAAAGCCTCATTTTACTTTCTGCATTCCTAACCAGTTTGTGGATTTCAGAGATAACCCAGTAGCCCCAACTATGCTACAACATTTAATGTGGCACTTCCAGGTTACCTTCGAGCATTTTCTCCCTCAGGGTGATTTGAGGTTGCCAAGAATGACTCTGGAGACAGTAATTTTCCTTCAGGATTGGACATCAATGTCATTTAGGACACAGCATGGTCTTAACCTTCATCCTTGTCCTTTGTAGCATTTAAGTTTCCGTCATAGAGTCCCTTGTTGACCGAGACAGCTCATAAATGAACAATTCAGACAAATTAGTTCATCATTTTTCTCCTGGCCAGAGTTGAGTAGTAACACAGAGCCTTTCTCCAGGATTTTCAATCAGGCTTATTAATATTCAGAAACAGTCTGCAGCCTTTTTTTTTTTTTTTTCCAACCAGGCTGCAGCTGAACTCTAAGAGAAACAAGACTAGAGCTGAAGAGAGAGTGAAATAAGAATGAAGAGAGAGAGTGAGACTAAGACAAAGCCAAGAGTAAGAGAGAGCATGAGAGAGATATGTCCTGTCTTCTAAAGTTCCAACATTCAAACTTGCAACTGATCGTATGCAATAGCTCAAGTATTCTCTCAGTATATTTCCCTTTTGCCTAAGACAGTGCTATTTGGGTTTCTATCACTTGCAACCAATAATCCTAAACAAAACGTAGTTGGATGTACTCTAAAGTCATCTAAAAAGCACTCAATGCATGGTTATCTTCTGCCAAGTATTACAGCAAATGCCAATTTTGGTAGGGAACTAGCTACTTCCAAAGGCAACACTTTCTATCAACTCTAACTATTATTATTAAATTATTTCAATGAATTGAAGCCTTTCCCATGGCAGTATCCTCTTATTAGTCCATGAATAACCCTTATACAAAACAAATGTACTTTCCAGATGACAGTTGTTTAAATATTCCAAATCAGTTTATATGGTATATTTTATTTAATGTGCTAGTTTCTCTGCCCACCTCCCAACACCAACATACCTCATTTCTTCCTTTCTCAGATAATGTCTTTTTGTATTTCTTTACTTTCCCTATAATAGTTTTCTAATTGTTTAATGGTGTGAAGCCCAGAGTCAGACACGATACTGCACGTAGGGTCTGAGCATTACAAAGAACAGCAGGTATCTCTCTTTCCTAGTGCTTAGACTACACTTCAGTATAAATTTGCAATAATTTCTTCACAATCCCAATTTATTGTGATTGTTAAATAAAACACCTACTTTTACTTTACTCCTATTACAGATAGATTTCCAGTTAAATACCAGGATGGGTCCCTATAAAACTTGATCTCAAATTCAGTGAATCAAAAAATTGGGTAAATTTAAATACAGATAAAATATTATGATTTTAGGAAATTATCATTTATTTATTTCCTTAGATATGATCAATAGTATTGAAGTTATATGGGGAAAGTATGTTTTCAGAGGATATTGAAGTAGTTAGCAAAGAAATGTCTTGAAGTTTAAAACTTACATTCAAATGGATCTTAAAAAAATAGATACTTAGAAAGATAGGTTTTAAAAAATCAGTAAATATTTGGTGTATGAGTCTTCTTCTATCCATTGTATGTATGAAAAGTCTCTTACTAAAAAGTTGAAGAAAATTCAACTCATTATTTTAGCTTAAGATAATATTGAATTCTGAGTCTGTCATCTTTGTTACCCACCCTATCTTATGTCATTTACAAATTAAATAAATATTACTTATATAACCTCATTCAAGTCATAAACAAAATTACTGAGTAGGATGTATATGAGGACTTAACACTGAGTTACCCACTAGACATCTTGCTTCACGCCCACTTCCATCAGTCAAACAGTATATTTATGTGTGGTTGTTCAACAAGTTATGTGTCCTCTTAATTATCATATACCCATGTCATATTTATCCCTAGTTTCCACAAGGATGTTATGACAAACACTAGTGTCCTCTTATCTGAGTTCATATTAATTATGTCTCTGTAAGTGATGCATCATGATAGCATGAACAAAATCATGAGATTTGGAGACAGACTACAGCCATGTAAATCCTTGCTGGACAAATTATCAGTTGTGTTACCCTGGAATAGATTAATTATCAGGCTGAACTTTAATTTCTTCATCTGTAAATTGGAAAAAATAAAACAATTGCAATAATTAACTAGATTTTTTTCATTCATCAAATACTGTTCCCAGTAAGGTACCAGGTGCTGCATATGAAGAGTATAAAATGGCAAGAAAAATGTGCCCAATAAGTTAAAGTACATTTCTCTTCCACTCTTGTGGAAAAGACTATTCTACTTGTATCAACAAACAATGTCATGGAAGCAGCAGTCAAGAAATCAAATGACATACTGCATTGGACAAATCTTCTACAAAAGAGTTTAAAAATCAAAGATATTATTTGATGACTAAGATGTATTTGAACTGCAAGGTCAGTGGTTCAAGCTCACCAGCTGCTCCTTGGAAATCCTATACAGGGTTGCTATGGGTCGGAATCAACCCGACAGCAATTAATAACAACAACAATAAGATGCATCTGACCCAAGCCTTCATTTCTTCAATTACCTTATATGCATGTGAAAGCTAGACAATTAAAATGACTGAGGAGGACTGGTACATTTAAACTGGTGTTGGTGAAGAATATTGAATATACTTTAAATTGCCAAAAGAATGAACCAATGAATCTTATAAGATATACAACCAGAACGCTCTTCAGACATATCTAGTTACCAGTTGCTAGAAAAAGGTGCCATGTTTAGTAGAGGGTTAGCAAATAGATTATAGGTGGTGGCACAATGATTAAGTGCTCAGCAGCTAATCTGGAAATTGACTATTCAAATTCACGTATCACTCTAAGGGAGAAATCTGATGATCTACTTTCATAAAGATGATAGCCTAGAGAATCCTATGTGGCAATTCTACAGCTGCTGCTCCTTTGCCATTCCTCCAGTGTTGCAACTTTCTGTCTCTGAGTTGAGGAGGTTCAGTGCACAGGGATCTCAGGGTCCACTAAAGTTTCTTATTCTTTGATGGTAGTAAGATTCTCCCTCCTGATTCTGAGATGGCTCATTTTATAGTCATGCTAGAGTCTCAAGTTTTTACAACCACAATGAATTCTGTCACTAATCTTTCACTACTTAATCTTATCATTTTATCAATATCTTCTCCAACCTTCTTTTACCCAGATCCATCAGGAAAAGAATCATTGGGTAGGCGTTACAAAGATAAAGGCTAGAAGAAACATATTAACTAATTTACTACAACACACTGGGATAATCAGCACTTGGAAAAAGAGGGAGGAGGGAATAGTCAAGGCAAGATGGTGGAGTAGGCAGGCACACTCAGCAGACCCTCTGCAACAAAGACATAGAAGGAAAAGTGAAATAGATACAGAAGGCATTCCTGGAACACTGCGCTTCAGAAGATAGGACAAAGAGGTGGACTGGACACTAAGTGGAAGAAGAAATTGAACAGGAGCAGAAAGAGAGAAGAAAAATAGGCATGGAATAGTGCAGATCTCTTGAGCATGTGTAAGTGGCTGCCAAAACAGCAGCCTGAGTACACCAGGCCTGGTTTCAGTTGAGAGACAAGGGGGTTGCAGTGCTCCCTTACTCTCTTGCCCTCTTGGTAGTCGGGGCATGAGCAATCCTGCTATTAGCAACACCTTCCATGCACAATCTTTGCCTGGGGCCTTCCAGAAGGGTGTGATTCTGCCCTGAATTAAACTACACAAATAGTGAACTGAAAACTTTGTTCAGACTTCCTTCTAGTCTCTTCTACATCCACCAAGAGACAGGTGGTGAGTGCCTGAGAACATACCAACATACAATAGTCAATTAACTATACATATAACATCACAAGGTCTTAGAGAAAACAGATAATTTAAGCTTATGTAAAGAAACAAGACAGAGTGCCTCAAACAAGTGACCAAAATATGGAGTCAGAAAACATAATACAAGAAATGGAATCTGAACTACTTACAAAAAAAGTTTACAAGAATGACATTAGGTACCTTCAATAATTTGAGAGAAATATCAATGAAGGCAAGGAATAATTCAAAAAAATAATACAAAAACAAAATGACAAAATGAAAACTTACAAACCATAAGAAAATAGCAATTAGAAAGCCATAAAATTAATACTGGAGACTTCAGAAATATATAATACAAAAAAAAAAACAAACAAACTAATAATAGTAATTTAAAAAAAAAAGAAATAGGTAATACATTGAAAAGTCAAAGTATAATTGAATCAATGGAAGGTCAAATCAGTGAATTTAAAGACAAATTTCTCAATACTCCTCATCTTCCAGAAGAATAATCAGAAAAAAGAATTAAAAAATCTGAAGAAAGACTAAGATTTATGTGGGACACTATCAAGAGAAATAACTTATGTGTCATTGGAATACCAGAACAGGAAAAGATAAATAAAGCCATAGAGAGATTGTCCAAGAGTTGCTGAAAGAAAACTTCCCTAACATTATGAAAGGTAGGTAGATAGTCATTCAAGAAGTTAAATGAACTCCAAACAAGATAGACCCCAAAGATAATCACCAAGACAATAAGCAAACTTTTCAAAACAATAAACAAGGAAGACTGAAAATAGGGAACCAGAGATACCAGTTTGCAAAACAACAAAAAGGACTAATGTAGTTACAGAACTTCCAGTGAAGGGAAAATCAAGTCGATTTCAAGAAAAAAACTAAAAAGTAAACCTAACTGTAAGCCTGAAATTAGACCAAGCGTTACTCCTTGTCCTAACCCAACTCGTTCCCCTAATAGTAACCCTAGTCCTAACCATAACTATAACAGTAAATTCAGTGCCAGGACTTGCCTTGACTCAGCCATAGTCCTAATCCTAACACTTTATGGAACTTCCAAATGAAGGGAAAATCAAGTAGATTTCAAGAAAAAAATGAAAGAAAAAAAGAAATTTAACTGTAACCCTAATATTAGACCAAGTTTTACTCCTAGACATAATGCCACCCCTAGCTATAATATTGGCCATAGTCTTAACCATAACCCTAATAATAAAATAAATCCTAAACCTTACCTAGATTTAGCCATAATCCTAATTCTCACTCTTTACTCTTACCCATCCCTGTACCCATCACCCAAAATTAAAGAATTAAAAAGGATGGAGTAGGGATGGGAAGAGACCCTAAGACTGGGACCCATTGACTTTATGTTGTTGTTGTTGTTGAGTGCCGTTGAGTTGGTTCTGACCCATAGCAACCCCATATAGGGTTTCTGAGGAGCAACTGGTGAGCTTGAACTACTGACCTTGTGGTTCAAACCAACTTTCCAGTCCAGTGCATTAATCGACAGCTCTTATAACCAATTCTAAATTCACTTTAAGCCCTCCCCACTGTGAGGAGGTAATCTTTCAGCAAGTCAGCTATGATTTCCCCATTGCTTCGCTTGATGGTATCTTTAGGCCTCTGAACAAACTATCACTCCCACTGAGACCTGATGTTTGGTAGCATAATTAATCACATGGGATTTGAGGTACTAAACTGGATATGTTGTTGTTGTTGTTAAGTGCC
>NW_006408673.1:2872800-2873319 GCF_000296735.1 Chrysochloris asiatica | reverse complement strand
TATAATAATAATACAATTTTAAAAGAATCAAAAAGCAACTGATATGCTACTTTCTTGGGACGAAAAAAAAGTCACAACCTTGAAGATCCTATGTAAGAGTTCTACTGTACACACATGATAGGGAATAAAAACTAGGTGGGAGAAGGCGTTCTTTGTCTATCAGCTATGTGCTAGTGGGACCTAGATAACAATATAATTGCAGCCAAGCAGGAGTTAGGGTTCCATTTAAGTCCTTCATCCACAGCACAAAGTAGTGTGCACATGGAAGATACATTGTCTCCAACCAGAATAAAGAGGAAAAGTGCTCAAAAGTAGATCTCCAATTGTTCTAAGGTGCTGTATGCTTCTTATTATAAGCAATAAAAATTACTTTCTACATGCAAACATTTTCAGACTCTGAATAGGAAGATGTTATATTTATGGGCCAATCAATATTGATTTGTGTCTTCTTTCTATTGGCTTTGTTTCTAATTAGATATTGGGGGCAGCTTAGTGTCTCACATTTCTTTTGCATAAATT
>NW_006408673.1:2870221-2871520 GCF_000296735.1 Chrysochloris asiatica | reverse complement strand
AGCCATGTAGCAAATTTTAAAATCAGAGAGTGAAAGGCTTCCAACTTTATTCTTCTTAAGCAGTGCTTTCCTTACCCTGGGTCTCTTTCCTTTCCATATAAAGTTCCTAACTGTTTTTTCCATTTCTTTAAAGAATGTCATTGGAATCTGGATTGGAATTGCATTATATGTATAGATTGCTTTGGCACCATTGACATTTTCACAATGTTAACTCATCCTATCCAAGAACATGGTATGTTCTTTCATTTTTGTATGTCTCTTTTGGTTTCTTGTAGTAGTGTTTTGTAGTTTTCTTTGTATGAGTCATTTGTTTCTCTGGTTACATTTATTCCTAGATATTTCATCATTTGGGTGACTATTGTAAATGGTATTGCTTTCCTAATGTCCTTTTCAGTGTTGTCATTATTAGTATAGAGTAATCCAGCTGATTTTTAAAATCTTAATCTTATATCCTGCCACTTTGCTTAATCTTCCAATGGGGTCTAGTAGCTTTTTAAGTGAGTCATTGGAGTTTCCTATATATAGGATCATATAGTCTGTAAATAGAGTTTTACTTCCTCTTTGCCAATTTGGATGCCTTTAATTTCCCTATCGTGCCATATCGCTCTGGCTAAGACTTCCAGCACATTATTGAATAGGAGAAATGAAAAAGGGTATCCTTACCTGGTTCCTCTTCGCAAAAGGAAGTCTTTCAGTTTTTCTCCATTGAGAGTAATGTTGGCTGTTGGTTTTGTTTATATGCTTTTAATTATGTTGAGGAATATTCCTTCAATTCTGCCTTAGTTGAGTGTTTTTTTCAGGAATGGATGTTGGATTTTGTCAAATGCCTTTTCTGCATCAATCAGTATGATCATGTTGTTCTTTTACTTTTTCTTATTTATATGATGGATTACAGTGTTTGTTTTTCTGATGTTGAACCATCCTTGCATCTGTGATATGAATCCCACTTGGTCTTGATGTGTTTATTTTTTGTATCCATGATCAAAACACTCTGGAATTTTAATCAAACATAAATCTAGTTCTTCCAGTATCAGGATAGAGGAGGCGGTGGTTCATGTAGGCTATTAGTCCTGTGTACTTGTTTATTTTTTGTCTTTGGTTTCCTTCATGCTCTTTTCTTACAGACAAATGTTGTCATTGTTGAGAGGTGCCATCGAGTCAGAACCGACTCATAGTGATCCCATGCACAGCAGAAGGAAACAATGTCCAATCCTGGGCCAACCTCACTACTGCCGCCACACTCATTGCCATCAATGATGCCACCTGGCCGATCCATCTCGTTGGGGGTCTTCCTCTTTT
>NW_006408673.1:2864428-2869332 GCF_000296735.1 Chrysochloris asiatica | reverse complement strand
CTTGGTCCAGGTACAGATTTCTCAGAAGTACAATTAAGTGTTCTGGAATACTCATACTTCTCAATGTTGTCCATAGCTTGTCATGAGCCACACAACCGAAAGCCTTTGTGTAGTCAATAACAAATAGAGATTGTTAATTGTATCTTAGATGGCTGTTCACAAGCTACATATATGCATCTAAAAGATTAAAATTATTGTGTGTTTTTTGCTTGGAAAGGCCCCCACTGTCTTCAGAGAATAGAATGAAAAGTTCATTAGGATCTGATGCTCACCAAATTTTCAACACCTCCACTTCCCATTCTTTCCAGTTCTATACTTCAGATACCCAGAACTAACTTGCAACTCCCTGAATTGCCTTGGACTTTTTTTTTTTTTAAATGTTTTATTGTGAATTATGTGATAGTTTACATAGAACATTAGCTTTATATTCATTCTATCATATATTGTTACATTGCCATGGTTACAATCCCCTCCATGCATCATCAACCAACCAAAGGGTATACCCTGAAAACCTGCCCCCTGGTCATCAGCAAATAACCTCTCTCCCTCTCTGGATCTAGAATTCCCAGCTGTTCCATCTCTCCACATCGTCTCTGCCTCCATCTCTGTCGTCACTTGCCTTGGACTTTTGCACTCATGGTCTTCTCTCTACCTGAGAAGTCTCCACCTCATTTCATCCTCAGCTTTAGAGTTAACACTGTTGCAGACCGTGTAAAGCTGGTCAGAAGTTCGAGGCCCACTGGGCCCGAGTGTTGCAGACAATGCAGGCCACAGGCTCTGAGGAACAGATTCTGGCCACCAACCAGTCATAGCAAATTGTTTTTCATCTTATGTTTTTATTTAATTCCAAACATGACCCCTTAGTATCCACAGATAAATGTGATATTTTCCTAAAGCCGAGACTAAAGGTTTCAAGGTTAAGCCTTTCTCCAAAGGATTAACTAAAAATAGCTTAGCTACTTCCCGGTTCTTTGTTCTATAGACAAAAGGACATCCTCCCTAAACCTGTCCCAGGTGCAGGCTATTCATCCAAAGTTCCTGAAAACCTGGCTCAGGAAGCCAAAACAGCAGGACTCCTCCCAAGCCTTTTGTCCTTCCCTTTCACCTTCCCCCAACTGAGCTCAGGGGATATAGATATGTTAATTGAACCTAAGAAACCAAGTTGCGGGCCTGGGATTCGAACCAGCAAAGCTCGATGTAAAGTTACCTGAATGTCTGGAGAATTACGTATGCTAGCTGTATCCTGTCTTAGTCCCTCCCAGCTTGATGTGAAGCTCCTCCCCTAAATAAAACGGAGACGCAGGCCGGCCCAGGTATGCATTACAGGCAGGCGGTGCAAGTGTGCATTATGGCTTGCAGGCTGGGCATTACAGCTGGCTAGGTGTGCCTTACAGCTTGGAGGGCATGCAGTACAGTTTGCAGGACAGTGGGTTGCTGCCTGCAGAGGCCACGATGCCTGTAGTTCCAAGTCTGCCCACCAGTGATGCATCCACCCTGGTTTCGGGGTGTCTCTTTGTCTCCCTCTTTCTGTCTTTCTGTGTATTCTTTTGCTATCCTTATCGCCACCGGATATCCCCTCCTCGTGAACCAAACACTCGTGAACAACACACCTATGTCGAGGCCAGTCCCTGACATAACACCTATCGGCATCCTTGGAGAACTATCTCTAATCTATAAATACCTTACATAATGGGAGGGACTAAGACAGGATACAGCTAGCATACGTAATTCTCCAGACATTCAGGTAACTTTACATCGAGCTTCGCTGGTTCGAATCCCAGGCCCGCAACTTGGTTTCTTAGGTTCAATTAACATATCTATATATTTATATTCACTATATAAATTACCACCTGAAATTCCTTGATCTCTGAATCCTTCTGGGTCATAATCTTTTCCTTTGATAATTAAGTAAAATAGCTCAGGTGGAAACTCTCAGGTAGTCATCCACTTATCTAACTGAATTTCCAAGAATCTTACGTATCAACTGAAGTCCATGGATAGTGTAAACAATCAAAATGTTCAACTCTTAAGTCTAAGGAAGAATGGTTTAGTGACCTACTTCCAAATATCAGCCACTGAAAACCCTATGAAGGACAAATCTAGTCTGACACACACACAGGATTGCCATGACACACATATGGCTGATGCAACGTAACTAGTTGGTTATGTTCTGATCTCCATTCACTCTCATCTCCACATCATTCTATCTCGTAAAGCTATCTTTATTCTTTCCAACATTGTACTTTCACAATGAATATTCCCCATTTTACTCCTTCTTCCAATTTACTAGTAATATATGATGCTTATGGGATCCTGGTGTGGTCACTTAAGAAAAACATCAATGACTCTTATACATAACAGACTCCTCGAGTGGTGTTGTAGGATCAGCACAGGACTGCGAAACACAAGGTTGGCAGTTCAAACCCACCAGAAGCTCCTCTAAAATCCTATACAGGGTCACTATGAGTCAGAATCAACTTGATGGCACATAACAACAGCAACAATACATAACAGTAAGGAGCCCTGATGACACAGTGGATTACACATTGGGCTGCTAATAGAAAGGTCAGCAGTTCAAGTCTACTAGGTGCTCCATATGAGAAAGATGAGACTTTATACTCCCACAATGATGCATAGCCTTGGAAACACTACACAGGGTCATTATGAGTTGGAACCAACTCAACAGTACAGTCACCCAGCTATACATAACAGAATTTTATAGAATATTGTCACTTGTAATGGGAATCATTGTAGTCCAGGGCAAGAAATAATTTCAAATTCCATGTTCCTTGGAACTTCTCCATAATGGAATTTTCACTGTCCCTGCCTCTCCAGAGGCCCGAGTCTTCTGCATGATGTACTGTTGAGCTCCTTTTCCATCAGATAGTTTTGCACTCCAATCTCCTTCACTCTATGTTCTAAAGTAGAAGAAAACCCTAAATTCCTGACTCTTAATAATGTAGATCAAACTTTTAGAGTCCTGGTGTGGGGCACTGTGGATTAACGAACTGAACTGCAAAGTCAGTTTGAACCTCAAGATCAGCAATTCAAGCACACCAGCCATTCATCAGAAACCCTCTGCAGGTTTGCTATGAGTGGGAACCAACTAGACAGCCCTCGACAACAACAATATCCAAATTTCTGCCATACTATCCCTATGAGACCTTGCATTTTATCATTTTAAATGACCTTTGCTATCATTTTCCTAAACAAAAAAATATTTTTTTTAAATTTTCCCTAAAATAACTTCTTCTGGTTCACACCTTACCTGCATTAGTAATTGGTTGTCTCCAACATGAAATTAGAAGATCCTTGAAGGCTAGAATTATTGATTGAATCATCAGAACCAGTATAACTGACTTGCTTTGAAAGTTGGGTAAAGAAGGAAGCAAATGGAAAACAAATAAATAGATCTCCAATTGTGGAATATCATATTATAACTGTATGAAAAAGGTTCAGAGACTAAAGACCCTGTACAGAAATATAGAAACCTGTACTTCGGAAATCAGACAGTTTTCCAGCCTACTGAAAACTTCACTCGTGGGTTCTTTAGAATAGCTCGGCCACAGGAAAACTCTTCCTGCTTTATTTTTACATACTAACAGTTTCTCCGTCTCCTGGCATGATGCTGTATGATCAGTACTGGACTGTAAACTACAAGATCAGCAGTTCAAACTCACCAGCCACTTTTTGGAAACCCATACTGGGTCGCTATGAGTCAGAACTGACTCTATGGCACTTAGTAACTACAACAACAACAACTTAATCACTTTTTCAAGCACTGTCTCCTTCATTTCTCTTAGATTCATTTATGCCTATGCAGAGCTTCACCCTGCTCCTGTGAGCACATGTACAAACAGCCTTCTTCCTATTTTCATTCCACTCCCACCCACAACCAAGCCTCCTCCCAAGCTGCACTTTAAACTCAGAACATCCGCCCTGTCTAAACTCACTTTCCTCCCTTCCTTCACTGAAACAGTCCCTAAAGCCTTTCTAGAATGATTAATGTTACATATTTATCATTTATTTTCATTGACTTCCAAAATTTTACATCATATATGACCAAGTGAGGAAAAAGAAACATATTCTTACATGCAACACAGATATATCACAAATAACATGATTAATTTGAACTTATCTCTGTGATTAAAGTAGCTTAACTCTTTCAGTTAGTCCTGGTGTGGCACTGTAGGATAAGCACTGGACTACTAACCCTAAGGTCAGCAGTTCAAACCTATCTGCCTCTCTTTGGAAACCCTATGTTGTTGTTGTTGTTATGTGCCATGGAGTCAGTTACAACTCACAGTGACCCTGTAAAGGGTTTCCAAAACTGTACATCTTTACGGGAGCAGAAAGCCCCACCTTTCTTCCACAGAACAGCTGGTAGTTTCAAACTGCTGACCTTGACGTTAGCAGCCCAATTCGTATGAGTCAGAACTGACTCTACAGCACTTAGCAACACCAACAACATAATTTAATATCAATCTATTGATTACTAGTACCACCATAACTACAAACTAAATGTTTTAGAAGGCACTACGAAGTTCTAAAAAAATATTTAGTCTATAGTTATGGCGGTACTGGTAATCAATAAATTGATATTAAATTATGTTTTTGGTGTTGCTAAGTGCCATAGAGTCAGTTCTGACTCACAGAGACTCTATATAGCAGGCACTATGGAAGTCCTGGAGTCCTGGTGTGGTGCTGTGGGCTAATGCATCAAATTGCAAAGTCATTTGAACTTTAAAGTCGGTGGTTCAAGCGCACCAGCTGCTCCTTGGAAACCCTATCCTGGGTCACTATGGGTCAGAATCAACTTGATGGCACTTAACAACAATAACATGAAAGTCCTGGTGTGACTCTGTAGGATAAGCATTGTTGTTGTTGTTGTTGTTAAGTGCCAT
>NW_006408673.1:2858337-2863818 GCF_000296735.1 Chrysochloris asiatica | reverse complement strand
CCAAAGTAGGAGAGACAAAGCTTAGCCATCCTGGCCTCCAAGGAGCACTCTGGCTGCACTTCTTCCAAAACAGATCTATTGGTTTTTTTGGCAGTCCATGGCACTTTCAGTATTCTCCTCCAACACCACAACTCAAAAATAATTAAATAGTTTAATTATTTTCACCATATTTAAAGACTTGTGAAAATTAGAGACTTTATATAAAGTATCTAGTAGTATAGATGCCCAACACATTAAAAATTGTTAGGAGCTCTGGTAGCGTAGTGGTTACGAATCGGGCTGTGAGCCGCAAGGTCAGCAGTTCGAAACTACCAGCGGTTCCGCGGAAGAAAGATGAGGTGATCTACTCCCGTAAAGAATTATAGCCTCGGAAACCCTGTAAAGGGTCGCTATGAGTTGGAACCGACTCCACAGCACACAACAACAACAACATATACAATTTTGTTAGTAAGTTTAGCATCTAGCATAGTTATGGGTACACAATGAACACTCATATATTTGCTGGGTGAATGAATGAACAAAAATAGGGTGACTTAAGATCACATAACTTGTAGATAGGAATGTTTGGATATACTTTAACCCTCTCAAACATCAAACCCAGTGTTTATTTGTTCTTTTTCTTTTTCTTTGCAAGTAAAGGGAGTCCAGGCTCTTTCCATAACCATATTCAGAACTCTCTGTAACCCATGTTACTTTGTTGTTACTATTTCCCTTTAATTTTACAGATTTTGCTGTCTTAATTGAGTTTATCACTGACTAGAAAAGACTGACCTGCTTCCAATAGGTGGCAGTAGTATGTCAGTCACATGACCCAACCAGCAAGACTTTAAGCTGTTGACTAATTTGATTGAGTTCTGGTGTGGTATTGTAGGATAAAGCACTGGACTGCAAGGTCAGTTTAGACCACAAAGTTGGTGGTTCAAACTCACCAGCTGCTCCTTGGAAACCCTATACACAGGAAGGCTATGAGTAAGAAACACTAGACTATGAATCAGAACCACTGGACAGCACTTATCAACAGCAATTAGATTGATAAAAGATAAGTTAACTTTATCTCCTGCCCTCAAATTTGACATATTATAAAAATAATTGAATATAATGTCCACTGTTAGAAAATATATTAAATTCTCTTTTGAAAGGAAAAAAAAAAAGGAATGTGTAATTTAAGAGATTCCTCACTAGCTCTACCATTTCAGATAGTGTGTTTATTCTCCAATGTCAAGCATCCCTAAAAACAAAATTTGTTGGGCAAGCGATTTGAGTTTGTCTTCTCTCTTCCTCTGTTTATTCACCTTTCCTATATTTTGCACAGTAATGGTATTGATACCCTCTGTTAACTTGCCTAACTTACCCTATATATGGATTTATTCTTTCCTTTGTACATTACAAAACCAAAAACTTCAAGAAGTAGGTGCATAGAACCCTGCTGTTGCTGACAAACTGTTTTTAACACAATTCAAAGTATTTACAGTTTCATCATGTTAGTTTTCTCCATCCCACCTGTCAAGAGTCTACTTTGCCAACCAACAATGAGCATAGCTCATTTAAAGCATTTGTGGGAAAGCCTCATAGAATAAAGGCCAAAACAAAGTGCCTTATTGGAAGGGACACTGGGGATGCAAATCAAGGGGGCAAATTTATGAGTGAGCAAAATCCTAGCACCATCAGAAAAAGTAACCTGAAAGCAAAATTGAACATCTGTAAGACCCACAGGGAACAAAAAGCATGATTTTTAAAGGAATTTGAAAGCCATTTAGTATGTCTAAATAAACATGATATAACCTTGAGCACCTACTACCCCATCATCCCTTAAGAGTAAACTTATTTTGTATGTGGGCTCTTGCTGCTTCATCAGAACTTTTTTGTATTTTTCTGAAATGTATACCTGTGTTGATCAGATCTAGTTAAATGGTTAATCCAGGGTGGTAGCTACCTCATTAACAGCCAATCTATTTGCTGGCTAGTGATATATGACTTATAACTTAACACTAAAAAATTAAATATCCTCAGATATTTAAAATAAGAGACCTTGAACAAATGAGTAAGTTGTTAATGAGAATTAAAACTCAGAGCTTGGAGAAGCAATGATGGGGCATTTACCACCTAAAACTATAAAATAACACAAGTTATTTTTTAAAAAATCAAGTACTAGAAAGAATGGAAACGATATGCAGAGCACAGCAGAGCATACTTTATAAAAATATAATTTATTTTTTTTTAAATATCCCACAACTTCATCCTCATAAGTATAAATGAGAGGGGCATGTGGCTAACCTCTATATGGTCCACCCTACCGTCTTTGTTTATCTTAATACCATTATAGCAATACCCTCAAAGTGCCTTTGCATCTCTCTTGTCATTCCATTGTCTAGATAATCTCATTTTACAGATTATAAAATTTTGCAAGAGAGAGGATTAGTGATTAGTCTGAAGTATATGATAAATTTTTGGGAGGCTTTTTATTAGTTTGGATTCTGTGTTGTTGAATAAGTTCCAACTCATAGCAACCCTGTATAGGGCTTCCACGAAGCAGCTGGTGGGTTTGAATTATCAAGCTAACAGTTACCAGTCCAGTGCTTATCTGACAATGCCACCCTAGGACACCTAGGTTCCCTAGAGGAGCAAAATCAGTGAGTTTGAGATTTACACACATACACAAACACACACACAAGAGTAAGTGAAAAATTATTGCTAAACAATCACAGATACCTTTAATAAACAACAACAACAAAAATCATAATATGCAGCTATTATTTCTCAACATTTCCTCCATCTAGTTCTTTATACTGGTGATTGCAATATTTCCATCCCGTGTGGCATTGTGGGTTAATGTGCCAGACTTCAAAGCATTTGAACTGCAAGATCGATGGTTCAAGCTCATCAGCTGCACCTTGGAAGCTCTATACAGGGTTGCTATGGGTCAGAATTAACTCAGCAGGACTTAATAACAACAACCACCACTCATTTGTCAGTTTGTCATGCTGTGGTGGTTTGTCCTTTTTTTTTTTGATGCTAGAAACTATGCCAGAGGTATTTTCATTACCAGCAGGGTCACACACAGAGGACAAGTTTCAGTGGACCTTCCAGACTTAGACAAACTAGGAAGAAGGAGAGACACACTGTGAATGCTGTCAATAAAAACCTTAGGAACAGCATCAGAACATTGTCAGATATGGTGCCAGAAAATAAAAACATTATGAATATCACAAGAATATTGTCAGAAACAGTGCCGGAAGATGATCCCTTCAAAATACAATTGGGGAAGAGCTGCTGCCTCAAAGTAAAGTTGACCAAAATGACATGAAAGAAGTAAAGCTTTTGAGACTTTCATTTGCTGATAGGGGATAACTGAGAAAGAGGAGTAACTGTTGCAACCAATCATTAATAATCAGAAACATGGATTTTAAAAAGCATGAATCTAGAAAAATTATAAGTTGATAACAACTAAATGAAATGCTTAAAGATTAATATCCTAGGCAGTAGGGTATTGGCCATTTTGAACTTGACAATCTTACTGTTTACTATTCTGGGAATGACAAATTGAAGATGAATAGTATCACATTAATTTTCAAAAATAAGATTTCAAGACCTATTATGAAGAACAACATTGTCCGTGATAGGATATAGTCATATATATACCTACAAAGAAGAGCAGATAATGACATTCGTACTCAAATGTATGTACCACTAATGCCAGTGATGATGAAATTGAAGAATTTTACCAACTTCTTTGGTCTGAGAATGATAAAAATGCAATCAGCACATATTGATAATTACTGGTGATTGGAATGCAAAGGTTAGAAACAAGGAGGAAGGGTCAGTAGTTGCAAAATATGGCATTAGTAATAGAAATGATGCCAAGGATCAAGATAGGATTTTGCAAGACCAATAACTTAATACCTTTTAAACAACATAAAAGATGATGACACACATGCCCTTCACTAGATTGAATACAGAGAAAGCAAATAGACTATATCTGTGGGAAGAGACAGCAGAAAAGCCATCAGCTAAAACAAGGCCAGGAGTCAACTGTAATAGAAATCGTCAACTGAACTTATGCAAGTTCAGGATGAAGCTGAAAAACAGTAGAACAAGTCCATGAGTGCCAAAATATGACCTTGACTATGTCCCATCTGAATTTAAAACCATGACAAGAACAGATTTGACACAGTAGACCGTAATGACCAAAGACCAGAAGAGCTATGGGATTAAATCAAGAAAACCATACAGGAAGAAAACAAAATGTCATTAAGAAGACAAGAAAGAAGAAAAAGACCAACATGGATGTGAGAAAAGACTGAAATTTGCTCTCCAAAGTAGAGATGCTAAAGCAATGGAAGAAACAATGAAGCAAAAGAGCTGAACAGAAAATTTCAAAGGGCAGCTTGAGAACACAAAGTTAAGAATTGCAAAGAAATGTGAAAAACCTGGAGATAGAAAGCCAAAAGGGAAGCACACACTCAGTATTTCTCCAGTTGAAATAACTGAAGAAAAAAGTGAAGGCTCGACTTACAACATCGAACAACTCCATGAGCAAAATATTGAACGAACATTGCAGAAAGCATCAAAAGAAGATGTAAGGAATACCCAGAGTCACTATACCAAAAACAAATGGTCCCATCTGAATTTAAAATCATGTCGAGAACAGATTTGATGCAGTAGACCATAATGATCAAAGATCAGAAGAGCTGTGGGATTAAATCGAGACACTCATACAAGAAGAAAGCAAAGTGTTCCACCATTTCAAGAGGTAGCATATGTTCAAGAACTGATGGTACTGAAGGAAGATGACCAAGCTGCATTGAAGGCATTGGCAAAAATAAAAATAAAAAAGCAAGTCTTCAGAAGTTGACAGAACACGAACTGAAATCTTTCAACAAACTGATGGTGAACCAGAGACACTCACTCATCTATGCCAAGAAATTTGGAAGACTTGGCCAACCAATTGGAAGATATATATATATATTTGTGTCATTTCAAAATGAGATGACCAAACAGAATACATAAATCATCTAAAATATCATTAATATAACATGCAAGTAAATTTTTCCTGTAGCTAATCAAAAAATGGCTGCAACAGTACAGAGAATTGAAAGAAATTCAAGCTGGATTCAGAAGAGGATGTGGAATGAGGGACATCATTGCTGACATCAGATGGATCTTGGCTGAAAGCAGAGAATACCATAGAGCCATTTACTTTTGGTTTAGTGACTGTACAAAGAATTTTGACTGTGTGGATCCTGACAAGCTATGGATAACATTGTGAAGAATGAGTATTCCAGAGCCCTTAATTGTGCTCATGAGGAACGTGAGCATAAACTAAGAGGCAGTCATTCACGTGGAACAAGGGAATATGGAATTTTTACAAACATGGAAAGTGTGTGCTAGTTCTATATTCTTTTACCATGCTTATTCAATTTTTTCTGCTGAGCAAAAAATCTGAGAAACTGGATTATATGAAGAAGAGCATGGCATCAGGAT
>NW_006408673.1:2856763-2857927 GCF_000296735.1 Chrysochloris asiatica | reverse complement strand
ATACATGAAAAAGCCTGTCCAGGTCCACAGCTGATGACAACACTGAGTGTGCACATGAAATGATTCTGTTGAGAAGATGAGTGAGAATGGATTATGTGGCAAATTGTTTGCAAATTTATGGGTCTTCCTATCAATTAATGCATGAGATTCTTGGGTTTCAAAAAGTTTGTGCAAGAGTACTGAAACAACTCACAGAAGACCATAAACAGAAGCATTGGACATCTGCAAATAAAAATCTGTACCCATACTCAAAGGAAGGTTTTCTGCTGGTTTTTCTTTCAAGAAGTATCTTCTGTTCTTCTAGCTGCTCCAGACTGGTCTGCTTGTCCTTTCACATGGGAATGTCCCAAATCAGATGATTCTGGATGATAATCAGTATACCACCTATGGTCTTGTGCAATGTAAAGGCTCTGCAGGGAGCCTCCTTCACTGGGCAAGTTCTAGCCCCATTATAGTTATTCCATACAATTTATAGGCTGAAGACAGACTTACAAACTTTCTTTGGTGATGTTTCTGGCTGTTCCTCTCTCTCCCCTTTAAGTGTCTATTTTACAATAGTAGGCAAGCAAAACCAAGATTCAACAAACAGCCAAGCATCTTAACATAATTTCCCCACTTTTACCCATTCAAATAATACCTCAATCTTTGTATCCATGAGCCATGTTGTTCCACGTTTGTGCTTAGATCATTATTTACCTCTGTCCCATTTAGCCCATATAAATCTGCCTAGCTATTCTCCTATCTGCCTAATTTTTTCCTTTCCCCTTCCCCTTCCCCTTCCCCTTCTGGTGTATTGCCTCCCTCCAGCACCAAACTATCCTGTGTCTATTCCATATTCTGTGTTCCACTATCCTGTGACTATTCCCTACTCTGTGCTCCACCTTCCCCTCCCTCCCCCTCACCCCATCCCATACACACCAGTAACCAACAAAAAAATTAAAAATAACAATAATAATAATAAAAAAATTAATGATCATTTTCCCCCTTTTAGTGTGGGTGTTTTTCTTAATCATTTACAATAATGGCTCTATACCGTTTCTCCTTTTGTGACTAACTGATTTCACTCAGCATAATGTCCTCAAGGTTTATCCATGTTATGTGGTGGCTTCCTGCTTCCTTGTTATTATACAGGGTAGTATAGTATTTCATTGTGTGTATGTACTA
>NW_006408673.1:2830238-2834346 GCF_000296735.1 Chrysochloris asiatica | reverse complement strand
GGTTTTCTAACTCCAGGACTTTGCACATTTTGTCATAATATCTGACTTTGTCTTTGTGAGCTGACCTTTGAAATTTTCTATTCAGCTCTTTTAGCTCCTCATTTCTTCTATTTGCTTTAGTATCTATGCTTGAAAGTATGTTTTAGAGTCTCTACTAACATCCATTTTAGTCTTTTCCTTCTTCTTATCTTCTTAATGACCTTTTGCATTCTTTCTGTATGGTGTTCTTGATGTAATCACACAACTCTTTTGGTCTTCAGTCTTTAGTGTCTAATGCATCAAATTTGTTTTTCAGATGATCTATAAATTCAGGTGGGATATGTTCAAAGTCATATTTTGACTCTTGTGGACCTGTTTAATTTTATTCAGATAAATCCTGATTTGAATATAAGCTATAGGTCTATGCACAGGTTCCTCATGATCACAATTAAGTATTCAGGAATGATCATTCTCTGCAATATTGTCCATAGCTTGTCATGATCCACAGTGTTTTCCATAGTCTACACTGGCTTTGTTTTGGCTTCTGATATGAAACTTTTCCACCGTATTTTTCACAGATATAGTCAATTTGATTTTTGTGTATTCTATCTGGGGAGGCCTATGTGTATAGTCATCTTTTATGTTGTTTATAAATGGTATTTGCAGTGAAGAAGTCATTGGTCCTGCAAATTTCTATCATGTGTTCTCCAGCACTGTTTCTATCAGTAAGGCCATATTTTCCAAATATTGATACTTCCTCTTTGTTTGCAACCTTTGCATTTCAATTGCCAGTAATTACAAATAAATTTTGATTGCAAGTTTTATCAATTTCAGACTTATGAAGTTCGTAGAATTCCTTAATTTCATCATGACTAATATTAGCGGTTGGTATGTTAATTTGAATAATAGTTGTATTAACTGGTCTTCATAAGAGGACCATAGGTGTTATCCTATCACAGACAGTATTTCAAGACAGATGTTGAAATATTCTTTTTGATGATGAATGTGACATCATTCTTCTTTTTCTTTTTTAAAAATGTTTTATTGTGAATTATGTGATAGTTTACATGGGAGAACATTAGCTTTACATTCATCCTATGGTATATTTTTTCACTGTAATGGTTACAATTCCCTCTATGCATCATCAGCGAACCAAAGGGTATACCCTGTAAGCCTGGCCCTGGTCTCAGCATAAAGTCCCTCTCCCTCTCTAGGTCTAGAGTCTCCAGTTGCTCCATCTCTTCACATCTCCATCTCTGCCTCCATCTCTGGCGTCATTGCTTCTCTTGGTAAGGTCTCACACTCCACTCTTCTCCCCTGATGGTTCTAGGGACCTCTGCTCCTGGACTGCATAGTCAATCACTCCCCTCCTTTTGCTACAAAATGCTGAACTTTATATGTTCAACCCTCTCAGTCAGTCCTGATAACAATTATTCACCATGGTACCACAAGGGACCCATCACCATCTCCTTTCATTAGCCCTGCCCAGACAGATTGGATAGCACTCAGTTGAGAGTCTACCTTCCTCCGTGCCCTCTGGATCTAAGTTCCCTCTTGAATGCTTGTAAGCTGTCATGTCTTGACTTTGTAGCTCCCCATTTTGGGTAGCCAGTGTCCAAGTTGCCCATCCATGTCTGCTCTGTGTATGGAGCAGGTGGGAATTAACCTTCATATAAAGATTTGTTCCCTCTTTTGAGCTACTGCATCCATAGGTGTAGGCCAAGTTCATCAAATTGTATCAGATTACTCTTTCTTTTTTTTTTTACCTCTTCATTCTTCTTCTAGTTGAGCTCTGCTCATCCAGTCATTGAAACCAGATATAAGTGGGTACTATCTGCAAGTGTGGATGTTCTTATGCATACGACTGGTCTTCTTATCAACTGTACACTTTACTCTCCACTCTAGTCCTCTGTGGCTATGTCACTGACTCTGGACCCAAGAGTCCCCAGGTCTAGCCACATTGCTGGCCAACCAGGTCTCCACCCGGGTTCACAGGAGTTTATTGAATGTTGTAGGGCTTAGCTCGCAGCTTCATTGCTGTTTTTCCCTCACTTCCCTTTATTGGTGATGGACATGGTCACCAATCAGAGTGCATGCCTGCTTGTGTATTCCCATTGAGTTTTAGTCTTGGAAGGGGTTTTGACCTGACCACTTGCCTTGATGTCTCCTGGGCAAACAACTTGCTTGTTCTTGTATTAATCAGTAAGACTGCCGTTAATGTTTTGTATTTTTCCTGTCGGTCTTTCTTTCAAGAAGTATTATCTGTTCTTCTAGTCATTCCAAGCTGCTCTGCTTGTCCTTTCCAGTGGAAATTTCCAACCTCAGAAGATTCTTGGTGAGGTTCAGGATTCCACCTATGGTCTTATGTAATGCAGAGGCTCCACAGGAAGCCACCTTCACGGAGCACATTGTAGCCCATTTTAGGTATTCCAGTCAGTTATAGGATGAAGACGGATTTACAAGCTTCCTATGGTGATATTTCTGGCTATTCCTTTCTCTCTCTCTCAAGTGTCTATTTTATAATGGTATGCAAGGGAAACCTAGATTCAAAAGACAACCAAGGATCTTAACATTATTTCCCCCTTATGCCCATTCCAACCGTGTCTCAATCCCTGTATCCCAGAGCCCTGTTGTTCCAAGGTTGTGCATATATCATTATTTACCTCTGTCTCAATTAGTCCATGCGAAACTGCCTAATTGTTTTTCCATATGCCTTGTTCTTCCATTCCCCTTCCCCGTCTTGTGCATTGCCCCTGGAATGTTTTGATTACATTGTGGTATTTGATTGATAGCTTTGCTACATAAAGAATTCTTGGTTGCCAGTTTTTTTTCTTTCACAGTTTTATATGTCTCCCCATTGCCTTCTTGCTTGCATGGTTTCTGCTGAGGGATCCTAGATTAATTTGCCTTGTTTGCCTTTATATGTAACATTTCTCTTTTCCCTAGCTGCTTTAAAGTTTGTCTCCTTATCTTTCATTTTGGAGAGCTTGATTATGATATGTCTCAGTGATTTTATTTTGTGGTCTATCCTTCCTGGGATTCATTTGAGCTTCTTGAATGTTTATCTTTTCACTTTTCAGGATGTTAGAGAAATTTTCATCCAGAAGTTCTTCAACTATTTCCTCTGGACTTGTGTGATCCTTCCTGTTCTGGAATGCCAATAATTCTTAAGTTATTCCTCTTCATGTTGTCCAACATGAGTCTTAAGCTTTCTTCAGATTTTTTTTTTTTTAATCCTTTTTTGTTTGCTTTTCTGTCTTAGTGGTATTGAGAGATTTGTCTTCCAGATCACTGGTTCTGCCTTCCATCTCTTCTATTCTACTTCTTTGCCTTTTCAGTGTATTGTCTATTTCTGATATTCTATTATTGATTATATGGACCTCTTTCTGTAGGTTCTGAATTGTTTCCAATGCTGTATCTATCTTATTTGATTGTTCCTGTAGCACTTTCCTGACTTCTTCCTTATTTTTCTCAACTCTATTGTAAAGTGTTTTGAAACATTTTATAATCATTTTTCTGAATTCCGTCTCATGTATTTCCAAGGCCTGCCTTCCTTCTGGAATAGAATCTAGATGTAACTCTAGGTCACTTTTCTCAGACATTTTATCTTGTTTATGGACTTGTCCAGATATGGTCATCTGCTTGGACATGTTTAGGGTTTATCTGTGTCCTTAATACTTCACTGAGTGTGTCTTTTGATAATGTTTTTGCTTTCCAATTGCCTCCAGGTAGATGTGATCAGAATGTAGACTTCCCTTTTCACTCTTCTTATATCTTGGCTCAGAGTAACATTCACAGGTGTTGTCTGCCTCCCTGCCATATGGCAGTTGGTAATGGTTCTTGCCTGGATTTTGGTGTTTATATTATAGAGTGTGATTGTAGCTTGATTATATGGCAGCAGTTGCTGTCTCTTCTTGGGGAAATATAGGGAAAGAAAGAGTCCCCCAAAGAAAAAAGGGGGAGTCTAAAAAGCAAAACAGCAACAGCAAAAACAAGAAAGGAAAAAAAAAAAAAAAAAAAAAAAAAACAACAAAAAAAAAGCTAGATTGGATACTGTAGTCTATAATTGCAGAAAAGGGAAAGGAGGTAGAGAAAAAAAAAATCTGTAGCTTAATATGAGTATGACTTT
>NW_006408673.1:2819052-2829873 GCF_000296735.1 Chrysochloris asiatica | reverse complement strand
AAAAAAAAAAAAAAAAATCAGAACAGAGCAAAGCCGACAAAGTGTATTGTCTACTTTTGAGCTGACATTCCTGTGGCCTTATTCCATGGTGGGTCTATTCCCCCGCTTGGTCTTCCCATTTGGTCTTGCCCAAGCTGTGGCTCTGGGCTACCAAGCCTGGCAGACTAGTTCCACTAGCTATAAGCTTTCAAACTTTTTAAATATTCCTAGATATGTGGTTCAGAGTTTTGAATATTCCTAGATATGTCGTTCAGAGCTCTGCCCTGAACCTTCTTCATCTGTTATGCTGATGGCTAACTTCACTGCACCTCTACTTTATCTGCCATCAAGATCCCCCTTGACACCATTCTTCTTTAATTTGTCATTCTCAGCATAGTAAACCATGTGATAAACATATTCAAAATGGCCAATACCAGTCTATTTCAGCTCACCAATGACTAGGATATCAATGTTTATGAATTCCATTTCATTTTGACAGTTTTCCCTTTCCCTAGATTCATGCTTCATACATTCCATATTCCAATTACTAATGGATATTTTCAGCTGTTTCTATTCATTTTGAGTTTTGCCCAATCAGCAAATGAAGATCCTGAAGTTCTTGACTTCCACTTCACAACAATCACACAAAGTTTGTAACTAAGATTTGCCAAGTTCATTAAAAATATAATATATTCCTCTCATTTGTTTTATCTGATTCCCTTTTGCATTCATTTTAAATTACCATGTTATGAAATCTAAGTGGTTAAAGTGTTTACACTAAACTGTTTCACAATAGTAAATCAACATTACATTCTTAGGATAATATCTATAAGATGATGATGAATGATTTCTAAATATTTGCTAGTATCAGATCCCATCTCCTTTCTTGAGGATTTCAACATCTATGTCAATGGTGAGATTGTTTCTACAGATCTGTGTCACACCTGAGAACACGAGCACACACCAGGACTTGGAACACACTTTTGGATACTGAACATTATGAACAGTTAGTTAGTGAGTGCATTTTGTGAGGAAGGAAGGATGTCCCTATGGTCAAATCTATTTAAAAGTTTAAGATGTCCTGAATTAAAATAAAAAAAATCTGTTGAGATTTGTTTAGCTCATAGTTTATTAAATATATTTGGTTATGAAATGCTTTCTGTATAGGGTTACTATTAACCTCACACAACACTTTCAAGCTTTTAATTTAGCTGTTTGGAAAGATAGGAGGAAGGATAGCTTTCTTTTTGTTCTATATTTGGTATAATATTATGCTAGTTTCTCAAAATGAATTCATTATTCTCAGGCTTTTTGTGTTTAAACGGAATGCATACAATGTACTTCTTGAAAGTTCGTAAGAATTCCTATGAAATCATCTAGTCCTAGTATTTTTCATGATAAGTCTTCATTTCTCAATTTCTTCTATGGATATTGGTATATTATTATTTTCTAATGGAATCCTGATATGACATTATAGGATAAGCTCTGGACCACAAGATTGGTTTGAATGCAAGGTAGCAGTTTAAACCCACCAGCCCCTCCTCAGAAACCTTTTACAGGGTTGTTTGAAGTTGTCAGAATCGACTCAATGGTACTTAAAAACAAATACTTCATGTTGAGAATCCTGATGTGGTGCTTTTGGATAAGCACTGGACTTCTAACCATAGTCAATGGTTCAAACCCACCAGTTGCTCCTTTGTTGCCATGAATTGAAACCACCTCAATGGCAGTTAGCAATAATAATAATATACTTCATATGCAATTTTGGAAATTCCTTTTTCAAAAAAAAGTATATATTTAATTAGGATTTTCATACCAATAGCAATAAAACTATATATATATATATAGCTCTGGTAGCGTAGTGGTTATGAATCGGGCTGTGAACCTTAAGGTCAGCAGTTTGAAACTACCAGCTGCTCTGCGGAAGAAAGATGAGGCGTTCTGCTCCCATAAAGATTTACAGCCTTGGAAACCCTGTACAGGTTTTTAAAGTATTTTATTTTCTAGAATTTTATCATTATCCTGTGTGGTGATGTTGGATCAGCCCTGGACTTCGAATCACATGGTTAGCAGTTAAAAACTACCATTTCCTCTTTGGAAAACCTATACAGGATATCTGTAATTCTGAACTGACTCGACACTACTTAACAGTAATAACAACAAACATCACGTTCTCTCAGTTTGTATTACTGTAGTGGCTTGGATGTTGCTGTGATGTTGTAACTGTGAAAACTGTATTTCAAATACAAACAGGGTCACCTATGATGGACAGGTTTCAGCAGAGCTTTCAGACTAAGGCAAACAAGGAAGAAAGAACTGGTGAAACTTATGGATCATAACAGAACAATGTCTAATTCACTTACTTTGGACACATGATCAGGAGAATCAACTTCTGGAGGAGTACAACCTGTTTGGCAAATAGGAGGGCCAATGAGGTTGAGGGATACCCTCAATGAGTTGGATTGGTACGATGGTATGAAAAATTTTTAAAACACAAAACTTGCTGGTGATTATGAAGATGACATAGGACTGGGCAGTGTTTCCTTCTATTGTATATAAGTTTTCCCTGAGTGGGAGTCAACTCAATGGCATCTATGTCTGTCTGTCTTTCTGTTTATTTACTCTCTTTAGTTTATTTCTTGTAATTCCTTTCTTTATTAGAGTGCTACAAAGTTTTTTTTTTTAATTGTTTTCTTTATATCAGTTAATTTATGTAAAGGTAAAAGGCTATCAATTTCCTTTCAAGTAAGACTGTAACAGTCTTTTGTAAATTTTGGCAGATATTCTCCAATAATAACAAGTCACTTAATAATACAGCATTGCTTTAATTTATGATTCAAGAATTAATTAGAAGAACGCTTTCTAAATCTAATTTTATTTATTAATTAAATTTAATGGTTAATTTCAAATATTATTGCATTTATTGAAAGAATAAAACCTATAAAATGTATACAATGAGCTAGAATATAAATATTTTAATGTTCAATAAATATTTGAACAGATGTATTTTTATGTGTACAGAATATAAAATTTCATATGTTTCTGATAATACTTCCCTTTATAATAATGAAATTTCAAAGTCTTTTGTTAACCTCTTTACCTAAAAAGAAATAAAGAAATATATGAAAGTCTTGAAATATAATTGCAATAATCTTAATTTATTATTTTATTTAAACTTTCAAAAAATATGTGGAGGTTGTGTTATTTGTTATATAAATATTATAGCTATTATAATTTCATTGGGTAAAGAAGATTTATCAATATAAAATTACCCTCTGTCTCTGGTACTGCTTTGAGTTTATTTTATCTTAAACATACTATTACCATATGATATACAGGGTCGCTATGAATCAGAACCAATTCTGTGGCACTTAACAACAACATTACCATTAATAATTTGTATGTTTGCTTTATGCTTTAGATACACAGCTTTCAAAGTGAAGTCTAAGAATCCCTCAGAGAGCTCATGAGGTAAACATTTTCATAATAATTCTAAGATGTTATTTGCTTTCTTAACTCTCATTTTCTCATAAGTATACAGTCTACTTGACATGGAATGATATCACCACACTAATGGTTAATAGAATGTGTGCTTGTGTATTTCTGTATTTGAAAAAAAGTCTCATATTTAATGAAATTTCTAGAATAAAACATAGCAGAAACTCCTTGTGACCTTGGATTAAATAAACTTTATGGGAGAAGAAAGCCTCATCTTTCTCCTGTGGAACTACTGGTAGTTTCTAATTACACACCATGAGGTTAGCAGCCTGACTCATAACCACTAATTTAAAGCATGTTTTCATTAAAAGACACTTTTAAAAAAGGAAATGCAACAGAATAAGGATAAAATATTTGCTAAAGTGTGTGATAAAGGACTAGAATCCAGACATTATAAAGAACTCTCAAGTAACAAGAGAAATTCTGGCAAGTTGACCCACTAGACAGACACAAGAAACCAAATGAAATAGATACTGATAATAATCCTAGAATCCTGAACTTCAAAAAGAAAGGATAAAGAAGTAGATAAAATACTGACTAGAAGAAGAAACTAAATGAATATAGTGAACAGTAAAACAAACAGAATAATGAATTGTTTACTGGTCTTACACATCATGGTCATTTTGGATTTTTGCAAGCAGTCTTATGATTCATACAGAACCATGATAATCAGCTCCACTTACCACGACTGCACCTATGCCCACACCAGTAGCTGCTGATAAGATAGGTACAATTTTCCCCTGATTTCCCACATCCTCCTTGTACCCAGAAATGTGACTATCCCTCACCTCCACCCAATGGACAGTAACAAAATCTCCATTGAGACCCTGCTCTACCTAAGACTGGACACATGCTTTCATGGATCAGGTGCCAGGTATGTTGTTGTTGTTATGTGCCATCGAGTCGGTTCCGACCCATAGCGACCCTGTATAGGGTTTCCGAGGGTGTAAATCTTTACGGGAGTAGAAAGCCTCATCTTTCTCCCGCAGTGCAGCTGGTAGTTTCGAACCACTGACCTTAAGGTTCACAGCCCGATTCATAACCACTACGCTACCAGAGCCCCTACTCAGGTGCCAGGTATATGCCACCTTTATTTGGACATTTGGACTAACAGAAGGTGTACTGCTAGGTGAAGCACACAACCCCAGTCATCCCCTAAGATGTAGGAACTTTTTCAAGAACCAGGTTCCCTGCCCCCAGCCACCTTTTAGATGGCAAGAACTCCATCTCAGACCAGATACCCTGATACCAACTACCGTCTAGACTAGTAGGAACTCCTGAGACCACATGCCCTACCCACACACAATCACACTTTATGCTGGTAGGAACTCCTTCCTAGACCTAGCATACTACCTCCAGCCACTTTCTAGGTCAGCAGAAACTCAATCCCAGAATGGGAGCATAAGCCTTTATAATCTCCTCAGCCCTGCCACTGAGTTTTTCCCTTTCATTATTATTATTATTATTGCTTTGCTTTGCTTTCCTTTGTTTTTCCTCATCTTTCTTTCATTTATTCTTTCTCTCTTTTCCCTCTGCCTATCTTTTTCCTTCTCTTCTCTTTTTTCCATTAAAAAATGATTCTTTTCTTTTTTCTCTATTTTTGCATCCCCAGTGAGAGACAAAAACTCTTTTCAAATTGCCCAATAACAACCACACCTCCTGTAGCCACATCTACTACACAAGGGCCACTACCCACTCCTATATCACTATATCAACTATAGATAATGACCAATGTAAGCCTAACTCACCCTCAAGTGTTCTGTAGGAACAGCAAGCATAGAACTGTACACACACTCCCATACTCTGGCATACCACCAGGAGAAAGGTGGTTGGAGTGCCAAAACTCTTAGAAGCAGAGTAGCACACAATGTGACTCAAACAAGTGGCTATAAATATAGAGCCGGAAATCATTTCTGAAGAAGAAATCACAATGAAACTGCCAGATAAGGAATCAAAATAATTATACTCAGGGAATTTCAGACAAAATAAATGAAAAATTAGAAACCATACCAAAAAAAAACACAAAAAAACAAAATCAAAAACCTCTCCTAAATCAAAGACAAGGAGCTAATCCTGAAAACAGCTAGGGAAAAAAAGAAATGTTGAATACAAAGGAAAGCTAATAAGATTAAGCTCTGATATTTCAGCTATACTAAAAGGAGTACTTTGGAAAAAGAACCAAAAAGAGCTGACAACAACCAGAGATTAACATACGTAGCAACACCACATAGAACTCAGTCCAGAGATGGAAGAGTCCAGTACAAAACGGATTCTGGGAGGATAGTCTATGATAAGGACAACTGCAAAGAACAAGAAGGGAAAAGTATAGTAACAGAGATCCAGGTGGTGAGGAGGTCAGGTAGATCTCAGAATAAAATAGATCATCATAAAAAGAGGAAGAACTTAATAGGATACCCTAAAAATGTTTTTAATGTATCCTCACATAAAATCAAGCAAAGAAATATCTAAGAAAATTATGGAAATATTCACACAGTGAATAAATACATAAGAAAAACACCAAAAAAATGAACTCAGCATATATAACAAAGAAAGGCATATATAACAAAGAAACCAAGAGCACCACAAAAAGCAAACAGCATAATGACAGCAATTAATCCATAATTATCAATAATCACACTGAATGTCAATAGACTAAATGCACCAGTCAAGAGATAGAGAGTAGGAGAATAGATAAGAAAACAGGATCCTTCAATATGCTGTCTTCAAGAGACACACCTAACACACACACACAAGTTAGTTTAAAAATTAAAGGATGGAAAACATATATGAGGCTAATTGCAATAAAAAATGAGCAGAAGTGGCAATATTAATCTCAGATAAAATAAACTTTAAAGCAAAATCCAGCATACTAGACAAATAAGGTCATTATCTAATGGTTAATGAGTCAGTTGAACAAGAGGACATACTTATAATAACTACCTATGCTCTCAACGGAAAAGACCCAAAATACATAAAGCAAACCCTAATAGAACTAAAGAATGAAATAGACAACTCTACAATAATAGCGGGAGATATTAATACATAACTTTTTGAAAAAAGGACAGAATAACCCTAAAGAAGCTTACCAGAAATACAGAGGAATGGTACAACAAAATCAAGCAACATGAGCTCATAGATTTGTACAGAGCATTCAACCCAACAACAGCACAATACACATTCTTTTCCAGTGCACATGGAACATTCTCCAGGATAGACCATGTGTTAGGCCACAAAGCATGTCTCCATAAATTTAAAAACATCAAAATACTACAAAACATCTCAGATCACAATGCTATAAAATTAGAAATCAACAATAGGAAGATCAAGGAAACAAAATTATATATATGGAAACTGAATAACACCCTGCTTAAAGGCTACTGGATAGTAGAACAAATATAATGTAAAATTTAAAAATTCCTAGAAACAAATGAGAATGAAAACACAACATAACAAAACCTTTGCTATTGTTGTTGTTGTTAGGTGCCATCGAATCGATACTGACTCATAGTGACCTTATGCACAGCAGAACGAAACGCTGCCTGATCCTGAGCCAACCTCACTATCATTGCCATGCTTGATAGCTGCCTCTTTGCCAATCCATCTCACTGGGGGTCTTCCTCTTTTTCTCTGACCCTCCACCTTACCAAACATGATATCCTTCTCCAATGACTGGTCCCTCCTGACAATACGTCCGAAGTATGAGAGACAAAGATTGATTATCCTGGCCTCCAAGGAACACTCTGGCTGCACTTCCTCCAACACAGAGCTGCTCAAAACCATAACTCAAAAGCATCAATTCTTCAACACCATAACTCAAAAGCATCAATTCTTCAACACCATAACTCAAAAGCATCAATTCTTCAATGGTCTTCCTTATTCACTGTCCAGCTTTCACATGCATATAAGGTTATTGAAAATACGATGGCTTGGGTCAAGCATACCTTAATCTTCAAGCTGACATCTTTGCTCTTCAACATTTTAAAAAGGTTTAGGACACAATAAAAGCAGTGCTGAGAGGATAATTTATTGGAATAAATGCACACATTTAAAAAGAAGAAAGAACCAAAATCAGCACATTAACACAACATCTGCAACAACTAGAAACAAACCAACAAAGTAAATCTAAAACAATCAGAAAGAAAGAAATAATAAAGACTAGAATAGAAATTAATGAAATAGAAAACAGAAAAACTATAGAAAAAAATCAACAAGGCAAGAATCTGGTTCTATGAAACAATTTAAAATATTGGCAAACCATTGACAAATCTAACAAAAGAAAAGAGGGAGAAGACGCAAATACACACCTAAGAAACCACATGGGTGACATTACAACAGAACCATTGGAAATAAAAAGGATAATAACAGAGTACTATGAAGAGTTGTACTCCAACACACTTGAAAATCTAGAGTAAATGGATTTGCAAAAGGAATCCATTTACTCTAGAATGAAAGTAAATTGGAAGAGATTGATCAAGTCATCAAAAAACTCCCAACAAAAAATGTCCAGGCCTAGATGGCATTACCGGTGAATTTTACCAAACATTCAGAGAAAAGCTGGCACCTATTTTACTCAAACTATTCCAGAATATAGAAAAGAATGGTAAACTTCCTAATATATTTTACAAAGTTTGCATAATTCTCATACCAAAACCAGGGAAGGACATTACTAAAAAAGAAAATTATAGATAAATATCCCTCATGAACTTAAATGCAAAAACTCCCAACCAAACACTAGCCAATAAATTTCAACAACATATTAAAAAATAATCCATTGTGACTAAACAGGATTCATAGAAGGAATGTAAGGAGTTCACTATTAGAAAAAAATCTAAGTAATTCATGAGATAAATCCAAAAAAAGGAAAAAAACAAACACATGATTATATTGATCAATGCAGAAAAGGCATTTGACAAAATCCAACACTTATTGCTGATAAAAACTCTCAATAAAGCAGGAATTTAAAGGAAATTCGTCAACATAACTAATAACATATATACAAAACCAACAGCCAACATCACTCTCAATGCAAAGAAACTGAAAGCATTCCCTTTGTGAACAGGAACCAGACAAGTATGCCCTTCATCACCACCCCTATCGAATATTGTGTTGAAAGTCTGAGCCAGAGATATATGACAAGAAAGGGAGATTAAAGATATCCAAATTAGCTAAGAAGAAGTAAAATTGTCAATTTGCAGAAGATATGATCCTATACATAGAAAACTCTGAAGACTCAGAAAACAAACAAACAAAACTAGTGGAACTCATTGGAAGATTCAACAAAGTGGCAGGGTACAAGATCAACATAAAAAATCAGTCGGATTCCTCTATAATAATAATGACAGCTCTGAAGAGGAAATAATGAAAACAATATTATTAAAAATAGCCACAAAATGATGAAATATTTAGAAATAAATCTAACCAGAGAAATAAAGACCTATACAAAGAAAACACTACTACAAGAAACCAAAAGAGATTTACAAATATGGAAGTATCTATCATGCTCATGGATAGGAAGAGTTAACATTGTGAAAATGCCAATACTACCCAAAGCAATATAAAAATAGCACACAATCCCAATCCAGATTCCAACAACATTATTTGAAGAGATGGAAAAATGATCACGAACTTTATATGAAAGGGAAAGACATGTCAGATAAGCAAAGCACTGCTTAAGAAGAACAAAGTGGGAAGCCTTTCACTTCCTGATTTCAAAACTTAGTACATAACATTGTGGTCTAAATAGCCACATATGAAAGATACATAGATCAGTGGAACAGAATTGAGAACCCAGAAATAAATCCCTCTACATACAGTCAACTGATCATTGACAAATAGCCAAAATACCTTAAATAGGGAAGAGGTAGTCTCTTCAACAAATGGCACTGGCACAACTTGAGATTGATTTACAAAAGAATGAAACAGAACCCATATCTCACACCATATACAAAAACTAACTCAAGATGGGTTAAAAATCTAAATGTGGATCCAAGAACTGTAAAGACAAACAATGCAAAAATAGGGACAAACTTAAGGACTCTAGTGCGTGGCATACATAGATTATCAAACATTGCAAAACACATAGAAACAACAGACAACAAAAGAGATGACTGGGACATACTAAAAATTAGAAACTTATGTACATCAAAAGTTTTCACTAAAAAAATAAAAAGGTAGCCCACATACTGGGAAAATTTATTTGGAAATGACATATCAGATAAGGGTATAATCTCTAAAATTTATAGGAAACTACCAGAGGAAGACAAATGGTCCAATTAAGAAAATGGGTACAGGACATGACCAGATGTTTTACCAAGGAAGACATTCAGGCAGCCAACAAAAATATTTTTAAATGTTCCCTATCATTACTCATTGTTGTCGTTGTTGTTAACTGCCATCAAGTCAGTTCCAAACCATAACAATCCTTTATAGGGTTTCTAAGGAGCAGCTGGTGAGCTTGAACTACCAACTTTCAGTTTAAATGACTTTACAGTCTGACACATTAACCACAGCACTATATCAGAACTCCATTAGTCATTGTTGTTGTTGTTGTAAGGTGCCATCGAGTCAGCACCGACTCATAGCTACCTTATGCACAGCAGAATGAAACAATGTCTGATCCTGGGCCAACCTCACTACAGTTACCACACGAGTCCATCGATGCTGCCACCTGAACAATCCATCTTGTTGGGGGTCTTCCTCTTTTTCTCCGACCCTTCATTTTACCAAGCATGATATCCATTAGCCATTAGAGGAATGCAAATCAAAATAACAATGAGACATCATATCACACCAGCAGTAACAACAAAATTCAAAAACACAGAAGACAACAAATACTAATGAGGGTATGGAGAGACTGGGACCCTCCCACTTACTGTAAAATGGTTCAACCATTCTAGAAAATGGTATGATACTTTCTCAGAAATTTGGAAACTGCCAACCTTGCTCTTCAAATTGACCTTGCACTCTAGCACCACACCAGGATTTCAAAGATATAATGTATCTTTAGGGAAAATTCAACCATTGGACTATTTGGCTTTAGGCATCTCCAGGTTTTGTAATCTTTTGTCATTTGGCTCTGTGTTGATTCTATTTTCCATAATTATAATTTTGGAGAAAAGAACATAGACTTCATAGACTAATATAGATTCAGACACAGGAGGCACTCACTCATCTCTGCCAAGAAATTTGGAAGATGACTGTCTGGCCGACTGATTGTAAGAGATGCCTATTTGTGCCCATTTAAAAAAGAGGTGGCCCAACAGAATGCAGAAATCATCGGACAATCTATCTGATATCCCATGCAAGTAAAGTTTTACTAAAGGTAGTACAGAAATGGCTGCAATC
>NW_006408673.1:2792505-2813481 GCF_000296735.1 Chrysochloris asiatica | reverse complement strand
AGACTTCAGTATGGATTACATCTTAATGTAAAGAAAACAAAAATCCTCACCACTGGCCCAATAAACAACATTCTTATCAACAGAGAAAAGATTGAAGCTGTCAAGGACTTCATTCTTCTTGGATCAACTATCAACACTCATGGAAGCAGCAGTCAAGAAATCAAACGACGTACAGCATTAGGCAAATCTGCTGCACAAGACCTCTTTAAAGTGCTGAAGAGCAAAGATGTCAGCTTGAAGACTAAGATGTGCCTGACCCAAGCCATGGTATTTTCAATAACCTCGTATACATGTGTAAGCTGAACAGTAAATAAGAAAGACCATAAAAGAATTGATGCCTTTGCGTTATGATGTTGGAGGAAAATATTGAAAGTTCCATGGGCTGCCAAAAGAACCAACAGATCCATGTTGGAAGGAGTGCAGCAAGAGTGCTCCTTGGAGGCAGGATCTCATTCTTCGAACATAGTGTTAGGAGGGACCAGTCTCTGGAGAAGGATATCATGTTTGGTAAGGTGGAGGGTCAGAGAAAAAGAGGAATATCCCTAATGAGATGGATTGTCCACGTAGCTGTATCAATGGACTCAAGCATGGCAACAATAGTGTGCATAAGGTCGCTATGAGTCAGTACCAACTCAATGACACCTAACACAACAGTCTGTGTTGGAATGAGTAGAGCCCTAATATTTCTTAGAATCCAGGATGGCCTGACTTGGATTTTCATACTTCAGACATATTATCAGAAGGAATCAGTTGCTTAAGAAGGACATCTTGCTTGGTAAACTAGAGGATCATCAAACAAGAGGAAGATCCCCAGTGAGATGGATTGGCACAATAGTAATGATTGTAACGTTGGAGCAGATTTGGGCAGCGTTTCATTGTGTTGTGCATAAGGTTGCTACAAGTTAGTACTGACTCAACAGCACCTAAGAACAACAAGCTTCAATTTCTTCATCTGAAATTGGAAATTTTAATATCTCACTTAGGGATGTATAAAGATGAAATACAGTATTATACCAAAGGTCTTGGGACAGAACCAACTACATAATATAAAGCAAAAAATAAAATGTCTATTTCTTTCCAAAAGTCTATTACCTTATCCTGTTCTAACCCACATATCCATATTATCTGTATGATAATGAACTTGTTAATTAAAAAAACACTATATGCATATAGCATAGAAGTGAAAAGACAGACCTATGGGGGTCCCTCTTAACACCAAGACATTGTCAATTCTGCCTTCCTAAGGGAGAAAAAAAAAAAGCTCTAAGGAGTAGGTACAGTCAAAATGAAAATCAGGTAGAAGCAAGAAAAAAAAAGATGATTTGAGACATATGGAGGTGAGCAAATTCCTCCAGAAGCCTGAAATTTCTCTCAGGAATCTAAACTCAGTTAAGCTATGATGGGACTTCCATCATAGGATCCTAATCTATCTTTCTGTATTTTTCTCTGGTACTTCCTAAAATTGTAAATCTTTAGTTTTTGAGACTATTTCTAGATCCCTAGCTCCACATTTTTACTCAAATCCTACGTGTTAAATTCTGGAGCATATTCTCTCTTTACCATTTCCTGTCCAGATCAAACTATTCTTTGGAGTCCTAATTGAATTACCTACCACCTGCTTCTCAGTTTGTCCAACTACAATGGCATACATGCTGCTATGATACTGGAAACTATGCTATCAGGGTCACCCATAGTAAAAAATGTTCAGACTAAAACATACTCGGTAAATGGGAAGGCAATCTCCATCTGAAAATTAGCCAATGAAAATCCTATAGATCACAATTGAATTTTGTGTATTGTGAATTGGTGTAGGACTGGGCAACATGTTGTTGTTATACTAGTGTTGCATTAAGGAGGACCTGACTTAATTGCAATGAGCAACAACAATTAAATTGCATTTCTTTTATGAAGACTTCTATGAAAATAAAAGGGTATAGTGCTTCTAACCTCCCTATTTCATTTGAACCACAGCAAACGTAATTTTTCTCTTTTCTATGTTATTCCCTGGTTACAAATCGGGCTGCTACTCTCACAGTCAGAGTTGGAAACTACCATCTGTTTCACGGGAGAAAAGTTGAGGCTTTCTGCTCCCATAAAGATTTACAGCCTCAGAAACCCTATACAGGGTGGCTATGAGTTGAAACCAACTCCACAGCACATAACAACAACAATGCTGTTCCCCATATTTTTCTCAGACTTATTTTTTTGAAAAAAGAAAGAAGTTGGACAACTACTACTAATTTTGGCTAGATTTTTCCCATGCTGTTGTTTTTTGTTGTTGTTGTTCAGTACCTTCCAGTCGTTTCTCACTCACAGCGACCCTATATAGGGTTTTTGATGAGCAGCTGGTGGGTTTGAACTGCCAACCTTGTGGTTCACAGATTAGTGCTGATCCTACAGCACCATACCAGGAGTCCTGATTATTTCTATATACTGCTTACATTTTCTTAGGTATAAGTTCAACTTCTAACTAAACAATAAATTCTTAATAAAAGGAACCATTCATAACTTCTATCTCTACAATGTGAAGGGTGCCCAGAACTATACTCTGCACATTTTGGGGGCTTAATCAATTTTAACAAAGATATTAGAGTTTGTTCCTAACTATATAAATCAACCAAAGACAAAATAATTGTGAATATCCTTTTCTTGTGAAATGCTTTATGTTAAGACAGAAATTTGCAGCTGCTTTTCAGCAAATCAGGGGTTTTCTTGAGAAGTAATGTGGCTCATAGGGAGCTAGGAAATGTAATATTTTACTCTAACACTGGTTAGAGTGAAATCAGTGTTTATTCTGATTTTAGGAAAGCAACAGTAAAGAGAATGTTGCTAGTCCACAGCCCTTGCATCTCAGATAGCACAGTTCAAACAGCAAAGAAGCAGGGGTTTGGCCTCTACTTGTATCACCATGGAAACTGCAGTCTCACCAACTCAGCAGAAGATTTGGGTTTGTGCTCACATTGGTTTCCTTCTCCAAGGCATGAGCACAGAAGAAATAAGTCCATATGTCATTTGATTTCTTGACTACTGTCATTTGATTTCTTGACTTCCACGAGTGTTGATGGTTGATCTGAGCAAATTTAAGTCCTTTGACAACTTCAATGCTTTCTTCATTTATATGGATATTGTTTATTGGTCCATTGGTGAGTATTTCTGTTTTCTTTACATTAAGGTGCAACCCATAGTGAAGGTTGTGGTATTTGATCTTCATCAATAAGTATTTTAAGTCCTCTAGCTTTCAGCAAGCAAGGTTGTATCATTTGCATATTACAGGTTGTTAATGAGTCTTCTTTTTATCCTTTGTTGTTGTTTTTGGTTGCCATAGAGTCAGTTCCAACCCATAGAGACCCTGTATAGGGCTTCTGAGGAGCAGCTGGTGAGCTTAAACCACTGATCTTGTGGTTCAAACCAGCTTTGAAGTCCAACTCAATAACCCACAGCACCATCTTGTTGCCACCTTTCTCTTTATATACTCCAGCTTCTCAGATTATTTGCTAGGCATACAGGTTGAATAAGAATGGGGAAAGAATACAACCCTGGAGCACACATTTCCTAATTTTAAACCACTCGGTGTTCCCTTGTGTTTGAACAACTGCATCTTGATCCATGTGCAGGTTCCTCAAAAGCACAATTAAGTGTTCTGGAATACTCAAACTCCACAATGCCATCTATAGTTCGACATGATCCACAAAATTGAATGACTTTGCCTTGTCAATAAAGCACAGGTAAACATCTTTCTGGTATTCACTGCTTTCAGCCAAGATCCATCTGATGTCAGCAATGATATCCCTTGTAAAATGTCCTCTTCTCAATCTTGCTTAAACCTCTGGAAGTTCTCTATCAATGTATGGTTGCAGTTATTTTTGGATTATCTTTAGCAAAATTTGGTTTTCATGGGATATTAATGACACTGTCTAATGATTTCCACATTCCATTGGATCACATCTTTTATGGGCACAAATATGGATCTCTTCCAATCAGTTGATCAAGAAATTGTCTTCCAATCTTGGCATAGATAAGTGAGTGCCTCCAGTGCTGCATCAGTTTGTTGAAAACTGTCAATTTGGATTCCATCAACTCCTGGTGCCTGTTCTTTGCCAATGCCTTCAATACACCTTGGACTTCTTCCTTCAGTAACATGGGCTCTTGTTCATAGGCTACCTCTTCAAATGGCTAAACATCAACTATCACATTCTGGTATAGTGACTCTGTATTCCCTTCATCTTCTTTTGATACTTTCTGCATCATTCAATATTTTAACTATGGAATCCTTCAATATTGCAAATTGAGGCTCAATTCTTTTCTTCAGTTACCTCAGCTTGCAGAATTCTGAGGGTGTTAATTACTTTTGGTTTTCTAACTTCAGATCTTTGTACATTTCATTGCTATATTTGTCTTTGTCTTCAGGAGCTGCCTCTTCAAATCTTCTATTCAGTTCTTTTACCTCTTCATGTCTTTGATTTAGCATCTCTATTATGGAGAGCAAATCTCAGAGTCTTTTCTGATATCCATTTTGGTTTTTTACTTCTTTCTTGTCTTCTTAAAGACTTTTGGCTTTTTCCTGTATGATGGTCTTGATGTCATCCCAAAACTATTCTAGTCTTTGGTCTTCAGTGTCCAATGTATCAAATCTGTTATTCAGATGATCTCTAAACTCAGGTGGGATATGTTTGTCTTTCATGGACTTGTTTTCATTTTCTTCAATTTCAGCCTGAATCTGCAGATGAGAAATTGATGCTCTGGTCACAGTATGACACTGGTCTTATTTTGGCTGATCATATGGAGCTTTTCCACCTTCTCTTTCCACAGATGTAGTCCATTTGATTTATTTTTATTCCATATGAAGAGGTCATTGTGTATAGTCATCTTTTATATTGTTTTAAAAAGGTATTTGAAATGAAGAAGTCATTGACTTTGTTGTTGTTAGGTGCCCTTGAGTTGATACTGATTCATAGCCACCCTATGCACAGAACAAAACATTGCCCAATCCTAGGACAAACTCACAATTGTTGCCACACTTCAGCCCATTGATGCTGCCACTTTGCCAATCCACCTCACTGGGGGGTCTTCCTCTTTTTCTCTGACCCTCTACCTTACCAAACGTGATATCCTTCTCCAGCTACTGGTCCCTCCTGACAATATGTCCAAAGTATGAGACACAAAGTTTGGCCATCCTGGCCTCCAAGGAGCACTCTGGCTGCACTTCTTCTAACACAGATCTGTTGGTTCTTTTGGCAGCCCATGGGACTTTCAATATTCTCCAACACCATAACTCAAAAACATCAATTCTTCTATGGTCTTTCTTATTCACTGTCCAGCTTTCACATGCCTATAAGGTTATTGAAAATACCATGGCTTGGGTCAGGTGCACCATAGTCCTCAAGCTGGCATCTTTACTCTTCAACACTTTAAAAAGATCTTGTGCATCAGATTTGCCTTAAGAAATATGTCATTTGATTTCTTGACTGATGCTTCCATGAGTGTTGATAGTTAATCCAAGAAGAATGAAGTCCTTGACAACTTCAATCTTTTCTCCGTTGGTAAGAATGTTGTTTATTGGTCCAGTGGTGAGGATTTTTGTTTTCTTGACATTGAGATGCAATCTATACTGAAGGCTGTGCTCTTTGATCTTCATCAGTAAATGTTTCAAGTCCTCTTCACTTTCAGCAAGCAAGGTTGTATCATCTGCATATCACAGGTTGTTAATGGGTCTTCAATACAGATGTTATGTTTTTCTTCATGTAACACAGCTACTCAGATTATTTGCTCAGCTTACAGGTTAAGTAAGTATGATGAAATAATACAACCCTGACACACACTTTTCTTAATTTTAAACCATTTAGTCAGTGTTCCCATGTTCTGTTCGAACAACTGCCTCTTGGTCCATGTACAGATTCCTCATGAACACAATTCAGTGTTCTGGAATACTCATACTTCATAATGTTGTCCATAGTTTGTCATGATCCACACAATGGAAAAACTTTGCATAGTCAATAAAGCATGGGTAAGCATATTTCTGATATTCTCTACTTTCAGCCAAGATCCATCAGACATCAGCAGTGATATTCCACAGCCTCTTCTGAATCCGGCTTGAACCTCTGGAAATTCTCTGTCAGTGTATGCTTGTAGCCATTTCTGTATTAGCTTTAGTAAAACATTACTCTCATGGGGTATCAAAGACATTCTCCAATGATTTCTGCATTCAATTTGGTCACCTCTCTTTGGAATGGGCACAAATATGGATCCCTTCCAATCAGTTGGCCATATAGTCGTCTTCCAAATTTTTTGGCATAGATGAGTGAGTGCCTCCTGTGCCACCTCACTTTCTTGAAAGATTTCAGTTTTTATATCATCAATTCCTGGTGCCTTTTTCTTTGCCAGTTTCTTCAGTGCCCCTTGGACTTCCTCCTTCAGTAACATTGGCTCTTGATCATATGCTACCTCTGGAAATGGTTGAACCACAACCTTTTCCTTTTGGTACAATGACTCTGTGTATTTCTTCCATCTTCTTTTGATGCTTTCTGCATCATTCAATAATTTGCCCAGAGAATCTTTCAATAATGAATCGAGGCTTGAATTTTTTCTTCAGTTCCCCCAGTTTGAGAAATGCTGAGCATCTTCTTCCCTTTTGGATTTCTGACTTCAAATCTTTGCACATTTTGTTGTAATATTTGATTTTATCTTCTTGAACTGACCTTTGAAATTTCCTATTCAGTTCTTGGACCTCCTCATTTCTTCTAATTGCTTTAGCATCTCTATGCTGGAGAGCAAGTTTCAGTGTCTCTTCTGACATCCATTTCGACCTTTTCCTTCTTTCTTGTGTTCTTAATGACTTTTTGCTTTCTTCCTGTATGATGCTTTTGATGTCATCCCACAACTCTTCTGGTCTCTGGTCTTTAGCATTTAATGTATCAAATCTGTTCTTCAGATGATTTCTAAATTCAGGTGGGATATATTCAGGTCATATTTTGGCTCTTGTGGACTTGTTTTCACTTTCTTCAGCTTCAGCTTGAATTTGCATATGAACAATTGATGGTCTGTTCCACAATCTGCCTCTGGCTTTGTTTTGACTAATGATATGGAGCTTTTCCATCGTCTTTTTCCACAGATGTAGTCAATTTGATTTCTATGTATTCCATCTGGCGAGGTCCATGTGCATTGTGGTCTCTTATTCTGTCTAAAGAACATATTTGAAATGAACAAATCATTGATTTTTCAGAATTCTATGATGCAATCTCCAGCACCAATTCTATCACCAAGGCCATATTTTCCAAGCACTGATACTTCCTCTTTTCTCCCAACCTTTGCGTTCCAATCATCACTAATGATCAATACATCTTGATTGCATATTTGATCAAGTTCAGATTGAAGAAGTTGGTAGAATTCTTCTATTTCATCCTCACTGGCTTTAGTGGTTACTGCGTAATTTTGAATAATATTGGTATTTTCTGGGTTCCCTTTAAGCGCATGGATATTAGCCTATCATAGACAGTGTTGTACCTCATGACTGATCTGGATAAGTTCTTTTTAAAGATGAATGCAACACCATTCCTCTTCAATTTGTCATTCCCAGCATAGTGAACCATGTGATTGTCAGATTCAAAATGGCCAATACCAGTCCATTTCAGCTCACTAATTCCTAAGATATCGAAGTTTATGCGTTCCATTTCATTTTTGACAATTTCTAATATTCTTAGATTCATACTTTGTAGATTCCATGTTATGATTATTAATGGATGTTTACAGCTGTTTCTCTTCATTTCATAACAAACAAAAACAAAACACAGAGGGAATAGAAGCAAACACTGTTGAATGATAATGCATGGAGAAGACTGTCATCATTCCAATGAAATGATAACTGTAAAACTGATGTTCTCCCATGTAAAGTATAACTCAATTACAATAAAAGCATAAAAATAAAAGTGGTTTTTATATATATTATTGATTTTTATCTTCCCAGAAACCATGTGAGGCAGATATTATTATCTTCATTTTTCCAATTAAGTCAAATTGATGTGTTTTTTCTTAAAAATACAATTCAAGGAAAACTGTCTCAAGTTCATAATCTGATAATTCCCTGTTGAAACCTCTTAATCAGATCTTCATTTTCCAAATCTTATGTTACTGCCACCAAAACATGATAGAGGGGAGTGGACAGAAAGGGGATAAGAGAATATGAAAGAAAGGCAAGGGAAACACAGGTGTGGGGGAAAGTCACATCTTTGCTACAGGGAAGCAGAATTAAAGACTCTCAGGGATGAGACTGTGCCCTGTCTCACCTCCTCTTACTTGGCTTTCTCAAATCCATGCTGCATTGCTGATTTTGAACTTGTTTTATGATATGCAGTCTTTTCTTTAGGCCACATAGCATTAAAACAAAAATCATATTAATAGAAAAATAGAAATTGTTTGAAGTTTACTGACTATTCAATTTTAAATAAGGGTAATATTTCAAATATTTTAATTAGTGAGTCAGATTTGTTCCAAAGACTTAACTTTCAAAGAACCTTAAGTTTCTTTTCACCATATTTATTCAATCTCTATGTTTGATACAATAATTCAAGAACTAATCCAAGAAACTGGACTAAAAGAAGAATGCTGCATCGGGATTGGAGGAAGGCTCATTAACAACCTGCAATATGCAGATGACACATCTTTGTTTGCTGACCAGGAAGAGGACTTGAGGCACTTGCTGATGAAGATCAAATAATACAGCTTTTAGTAGACTACAACTGGTACCATAGTGGATTATGAGCTTGGCTGTTAACCAGAAGGTCAGCAGTTTGAATCTAACAGCTAATCCCTGGGATAAAGATGGGGCTTTCAGTTATCGTGATTTACAGTCTCGGAAACCCTATACAAGTTCATTATGAGTCGGAACCAACTTATTCGCACACAACCACCACCACTACCACCAACTTAATGTAAAGAAAACAACAAAAAGTCTCACAACTGGACGAATAAACAACTTCATGAAACTGGAGAAAAGATTGAATTGCCAAGGATTTCATTTTACTTAGCTCCACAATCAATGTTCATGGAAGTAGCAGTCAATAAATTAAAGGATGTATTACATTGGGAAAATCTGCTCTAAAAAACCTGTTTAAAGTGTCAAGAGCAAAGATGTCACTTTGAGGACTAAGGTGTACCTGACCTCAATCATAATATTGTCAATTGCCTCATATGCAGATGAAAGCTAGACAATGAATAAGGAAGGCCAAAGAATAATTGATACATTTGCATTATGATGTTTGTGAAGAATACTGAATGTACAATATACTGTGAAAATAACAAACAAACATGTCTTGGGAAAAAATATAGCAAGAATACTCTTTAGAAGCAAGGGTGGCAAAACTTCATCTCAAGTCCTGTGGACATGTTATTAGGAAGGACCATCCCTGGAAAGGGATATAAATGCTTGGTAAAGTAGAGGGTCATCAAAAAAGAGGACGATACCCAATAAGATGGATTTACACAGCTGTAAAATTGAGCTAAAATAGAACATCAATTGTAAGGATGGCACAGGTCTAGGTATTGTTTCATTGTGTTGTGCATGGAATCGCTTAGAGTTTAAACTGATTCAAAGGCACCTAACAACAATAGCAAAGTCTTAAACTTCATGTTATGGACATTGCCATGGACATGAGACAAACTCTTAAACCCATTGTCATCCAGTTGATTCCAATTCATAGCAGCCACATAGGACAAAGTAGAACTGCTCCATATGCTTTCCAAGGCTGTAATCTTTAAAGAAGTGTATGACCACATCTTTCTCCTGCTGAGTCCTGGTTAGTCCAAACCATGGACCTTTCAGTTAACAGCCAACTGTTTCATCACTGCACCAGCAGATCTCCTTTCATATTATAATAATTTACCAGAAACACACCCTCTCATCTGACTTTGGGATCTTTGTTTCTGGAAGTTGGCTGAACATAGATAATTCTTCAAAATATTGAAGGCAAAATAGTCTTTACTAAGAGTCCTGGTGTGGCACTATAGGATAAGCACTGGACTGCTAACAGCAAGGTCAGTGGTTCAAATCCAAAAGTCGCTCCTCGGAAAACTTAAACATGGTCACTATAAGTCAAAACCAATTCGCTGGTGCTTAACAACAACAACAAACTAATTACTAGGCTTTTTTGGCTTAAAAATGGATTTTAGAAACCAGTTTAGGGCTCAAAATTCAAAAGAACATCTCAGGGAAATAATCTGGATGAATCACCCCACCTCAGTGGACCCCAAAAATCTGTATTCCATGAGAAATAAGCTCTAATCCTCAACAGTCATAACTCCACTAGCATTTTTCCCCCCCAGCTCCACCATCCAGCTTCTTTGGCATTTTATGACATTTTTATGAACCTTTGCAGAATGTGTTTATTCCTCTTCATCTGTAGAAGTCAGCGTGAAATGATAATGCCAGTTTAGTGTCTACCTCTCTACCTCCAGAATATCACTCTGGGCTATGCAAAGAGTATCATTCTCTACTATGCAAAGGAGTTCTAGTAGTGCAATGGTGACGAATCGGGCTGCGAACCGCAAGGTCAGCAGTTCGAAACTACCAGCTGTTTCGCAGGAGAAATATGAGGCTTTCTGCTCCCGTAAAGATTTGCAGCCTCGGAAACCCTGTGCAGGGTCGCTATGGGTCGGAATTGACTCCACGGCACATAACAACAATAACAGCAGCAACTATGCAAAGAAGTAGTTGGGAGGTACACAGTTAAACACTTGATTATCAACCAAAAGGTTGGTCGTTCAAACCTACCCACAGCTAGCTCAGAAGAAAGGCCTGGTGATCTACTTCTGAAAGGTCACTCTATGGAACATAATTTTAATCTGAAATACACGGCACCACCCTGATGGAATTAGGAATTAACTCAACTGTAACTTCTTTGTTTTTATGGGGGGTGGTTTCTAACTTGTAACAAAGTAGTCTGCTAAGACTTAAAGCATGATATAATTTAAGAGTGGGCCAGTTTGAAAATATACATTTCATGTTACATGAAGTTTCCTTTAGGATCAGTGTATTATTTAGCTGACTCTGCAGTTTTGGGTATCTTTTTCTTCTGCTAGTACTACCTCATAATTAGACATGGAAAGAGGAAAATAAATGATCATAATTCTAAATAACAAGTTCTCATTTCCTGGGTTGCTTTTCATATAGGGATATCATTTTCCAGTTCAGGCAACCATGAATTCTTGTTAAAGGTTAAGTCAGAACTTACCATAAAATGATGGGGAAACAATAGATACTTTTGGAGTTATCCAATCATCATTGCCCTTAGCAACAATAGGTAGCATTAATGGAGGATTGCATCATCTACCACATGCTAAACACTGCTTGGTCATCATCTCTTTTAATCTCTACAGTCTTAGAAAATGGATTTCATAATTCCTTTTTTACAGAAGAGATCAAACAAGGATTTGTTCTCTTATACATGAGGCCACTATGAATTAAAGCTGCCTCAATAGTAACATCATTGTATTGAAGAGGAATGATCATACAGCACATGGGAGGCAAACCTAATCTTATCTTAGGTCTGTTAAACTTTAAATCTTTTGGCCACTGTTATAGCACCAAAATACTCGGCTATACTGTACTGACTAACCAACAGAAATCAATATTTTATTGTAAGCTCAAATAAGGAAAGTATGTTTTACAGACTTCTAAGTATTGTGCTGTGGGCTAATGAGTCAGACTACAAAGTTGTTTGAACTGCAAAGTCTGTGGTTCACCAAATGCTCCTTGGAAACCTTATACAGGGTCACTATGGGTCGGAATTGACTCGACGGCACTTAACAACAACAACAACAGAACACATAATGCTAATTTTATAAATGATTATGGAAAAGAAAGGGAATGAAAATATTTTCCTTTGTGTCTATGGCAAAAGTGAAACACATATAGGGGGATTTGACATTATCACCAGCTTATTGCCTTCTAATAGGGTGGCTCATCACACTATTTTTGCCATCACTTTCTAAAGCAAGACAGGTGTAGCCATGTCTATGCTTTAAATAACCAAAGCATACTATAATCGGGCTGGTTTTGTTAATTAACTCAAATTGCTAAATGGTAGATCAGGTAAATAACCCAATTAATAGATGAGAGTAAGTCAATAACCTCATATAGATGTGAAAACGGGACAGTGAATAAGGAAGATCATAGAAGAATTGATGTCTTTGAGTTGTGGTGTTGGAGGAGAATACTAAGAGTGTCATGGACTGCCAAAAGAACCAATAGATCTGTTTTGGAAGAAGTGAAGCCAGAGTGCTCCTTTTAGGCCAGGATGGCTAAGCTTCGTCTCTCATTCTTTGGACATATTGTCCGGAGGAAACAATCGTTGGAGAAGGATGTCATGCTGGGTAAGATGGAGGGTCAGATAAAAAGAGGAAGACCCCCAACAAGTTGGATCAGCCAGGTGGCATCATTGATGGCGTCAAGTGTGGCAGCGGTAGTGAGGTTGGCACAGGATCGGACATTGTTTCGTTCTGCTGTGCATGGGGTTGCTATGAGTCGGTTCTGACTCGATGGCACCTGACAACAACAACAAGTAGCAGACTGAATAATCTATGGCTAAATTCATCCTTCCCTGTTGAGTTTTGAGTAATTGATCTGATCCACCATGCAGCTAACCCACTTGGTTATTAAAATGCCTAAATGGTGTTCCAACCATTTCAGTGATATAATTGTGGCCTCCAAACGAACCAGTTCTGGATTTTTATAATGAATGTATTTCCTAACTCAAATAACACTTGGATTCCCTAACTCAAATAAACACATCCTTCTTTTTTTATCACTAAATATGAAGACTATGTCATTATAAGATATATTGTTTTTAAAAGGAATCCCTTTTTACACAAGACGTTTATGGTTTGTCACAATGATAACTAATAAGCATTATTTGTTATTATTAAACTAATGGTTTATAAGATAGGACCTGTTATTTTCAGATAAAACATTCCAGCTTTGCCTTTTTTATTTTTATTAAGACATCAACAGATTCTTTGTCATAATTGCATCTGTTATTAGAGCTTCTTTTCTAATACAAATACTAATAAACAGCTCTAAAAGAGTGTCTAATCACAGGACTAATAAAAAGACATGGATTTAATAAAAATGCCACTAGTCTGCATTCAGGAAACCTTATGCATATTTCTAGCCACACTCACAGATTCAGCAAACTCAGAGCCCAGAGCGAAGGGAGAGCTCCTTGAAAAGGCCTTTTATTCAAATCCTGAAAAGAGATGATCTGAAGTCCAGGAAAGTTGCACCTACAATATGTCCTGATTTGCTTCCCTGTATTCCTTCCAATTTTATGTATGAATCTATAAATAAAAACTTTAATACTTAAAAAAAATGTTTTTTAAATTAAAAGTACAAAGAAATATTTTGCAACTGATTTTTTTTTGTTGTTGTTAGGTGCCATCGAGTCGGTACCAACTTATAGTAACCCTATGTACAACAAAACAAAACACTGCCCAGTCCTGGGCTAGACTCACAATTGTAGCCATGCTTGAGCCCATTAATGCTGACACTTGGCCAATCCATCTCACTGGGTGTCTTCCAACCTTGCAGTTCAAATTGATCTTGAAGTCAAGTGCTTATCCTATGGTGCTATACCAGGTACAGAGGGGATAAAAATCTTCAATGAAATTGACTAATATAATAGCACAACAATGGACTCAAACATATCAACAATCATGAGGATTGTTATACACAGAGGATGATGCCAATTCAGACTGTTGTGCAACTATCCTTCTGTTATACATTAGGTCATCATGACTCAGAGTCAACAATTTACAACAATTATTTATTCACTTAGTTATTCAATAAACATTCATTCTATTTTGTATCCCATGGACTCTAAATAGAAAAAAATTAATAAGACATGGTTACCTCCAAACCTTGCAATTCAGGAAGAGAAACAGACTTAGGAATTGTGAGGACTTGATGAAAATCAAAGACTACAACATTCATTATGGATTACACCTCAACACAGAAGCTAGGATATCAAGACTTTGTCTCACTAGCTTTGGACAGTTTATCAGCAGGGACAAATCCCTGGAGAAGGACTTCATTGATAAAGTAGAGTCAGTGAAAAAGAGGAAGATCTCAATGAGAAGGATTGACGCAATGACTACAACAGTGGACTCATAGATAGCAACAACTGTGAAGACGGCAAATTGTGTACCTGGTAACGTTTCACTCTCTTGTGTGTAGGGTCTCTATGAGTCAGAACTGTCTCTACAGTGCTGAACAACAACAAAAAGCTTAGGATCATAATGCAAACACGGTTGTATTATGAAAGAATTACAAGGTCTAGTCAAACACAGGTTGTTGTTGTTGTTGTTAAGTACGGTTGAATTGGCTCTGACACTCAGCTACTTTGTATAGTGTTCCTAAGGGGCAGCTGGTGAGCTTGAACTAACAACCTTGTGATTAGCAGTCCAGTGCTTATCCTACAGCACCATACATGCTTAGAAGAGGACAGGTTTCCATGAGGAAATGATGCCTATTCTTATACAGAATGACTGAAAAGATTAATAATAATAGATAACATAATATTTCATAAAACAGCAATATTTTATTGATGTTTACAATATGCCAAGTATTGTCCTAAGGACTTCTGGTGGGTGCTGTAGTATAAGTTCCAGACCCTGTAGAGGACAAGTAAGCTATGGTTACATGTTCAATATATTGGTAGGCGACATTCCTGGGGAAACCCCACCTTCAACTTATTGACTGTTCACAGCACACCTCATCATATAGCTGATCCCATTATATTAGATTTCATCATGGCAGATAACTACCTCTCAACTACCAAACCACTGAGATTTATGCCTAGCCAATTGACACAAAAACTCAGCCATCACCACAAGAGCAAGAATGAATTCATTCTAAAAGCTGAGACACAAGTCTCTCCAGTTTATTCAAAGCATGGCACAAGTATGTGCATTCTCACTTTCAATCCTTTCTCACATTGCCCCTTCCAATAATGTCCTGTCTTTAATAATTTCCCATCATTTAAGACATACCTCCTCTGTAACACTTTCAATCCAAAACATCACTGTCCAGCTATTTCAGCACAACTAGCCCAAAACACAAATTCAGCAATACTAATTAAAATCTTCCACACCTTAATTTTTTCACATGTATTTATCCAATCACTCCATGTAAGTCACATAACCTTAAAATCTAGAAATCATTGTCTATTTACCTTTGAGATTCAACAGTATCCAGTTCAACTAATAAGTTATTCTAGAAGTTAATGAATGAAAAATGGATCAATTGATATATGTTAGAAGCAGTGTACTTTGTTGTTATTATTGTCTCTCAAAGGAGAAATTTCCCAACATCTCTATCTAGTCTTTTCAGTGCTTGTTACACAATCAAGAGATTTATTTTGCAACAATAGTTCGTTATAAACATGCTTACACAAACTTCTTCCTAAATTAACAATGGAAGAAAGACAAAATAATAAAAATAAATCATAACATATGCATTAGCTCTCACTGATTTTCTAATATTCTACTTTATACCTAGTATTATTTTCAGGATAATGATTATATGTTAAGATTAGGTCTGTTGTTGTTGTTATGTGCTGTGGAGTTGGTTCCTACTCATAGCTACCCTGTACAGGGTTTCCAAGGGTGTAAATCTTTACAGGAGTAGAAAGCCTCATCTTTCTCCCGCAGAGCGGCTGGTAGTTTCGAACCGCTGACCTTAAGGATTCCAGCCCAATTCGTAACCACTATGCTACCAGAGCTCCTTAAGATTAGGTCTAACTAGTGTTTATGTTGTTCTTCTACACCTTCCAATCTGAAAATCTTCACCTCTATTATTCATACAGGTTTTAATTTTTAATTAAATTAACCTTGTTACTTGATAGGCTATTTTTAAAGACCTTCCAAGTAGGAAATTTCATATCCTTCTATAATAATTCATCCCACTCAACCAATTTTTCCTTTTGGTTAATCAAAATCACACACACTGCAGTTGAGGCCCATTTCCTCTTGTTTTGTCCCCCAGTGTGTAAATGGAGAATAGTTGATTATCATTATTTATGACTAAATCATTCTTTTAACAAAAATAGTATCACATAAACCCAGACCTCTCTAGTTTAGTTTAATAATGATAGTTATTTTAACCTATACTTATAGATATTATATCCTAATTATTTTATCTTCATAGCTAAAGTCTTTATAAATCTTCAACATTATCATATATGAAATCCAAAGCTAAAACTTGGGTCCAGAGAAAGTCTGCCTATTGGTGAAAATAACTGGAAGATGACCTCACAATTCCTTATTTCTGTAATTCTATTCTTACATCTCAAAATGGTGCCACATACTCCTTACAGAACAATCTTCTTGATACATTGCTTGACAATTATCCCTATAATATTCATTAACTAGAGAAAGGACTATGACAGTGCATGGACTTCCATTTGGTAATTCCTGCCATTCCCCCCAAGTCGTTGTGTGGTGCAATAAGATTAGCACTGGACTGCCAGCTACAAGGTCATAGTTTACATCCACCAACCGCTCCTCAAAATCTCTGTACAGGACTGTATACAGGATTGAAAAGGACAGGCAATTTAGACATTGGCTACCTAAAATGTTGTTGTTGTTATGTGCCGTGGAGTTGGTTCAGACTCATAGAGACCCTGTACAGAGTTTCCAAGGCTGGAAATCTTTACTGGAGCAGAAAGCCTCATCTTTCTCCCTCGGAACAGGTGGTAGTTTCGAACTGCTGACCTTGCAGCTCACAGCCCAATTCCTAACCAGTACACTATCAGAGCTCCTTTGAAAGGGGTAATAAAGGTACAAATTGACTGGCTTACAAGTTTTCAAGAGGGAGTTTAGTTTAAGAGTGTGCAGGGAAAGGTAGAGTCAACACTGAATCATCTTGTCTAAATGGGTCTGGTGAAAAGATATGGGGATAAGACTCTTATGCTTACTAGTGAGTAATTGTTACAATGACTAATTGTGATTGTCACAACTGTAAAGGTAGACGATTTTTGCTGTTGTTGTTTTTGTTTGTTTGTTTTTTAACAAAAAGGGGGAAGTAGTTCATCTTACAGTCCAGGAACAGAGGACCATCAAGGGAGAAGAGCACTAGGGAATGTGAGACCCTATCCAGAGAGGCAGCAACACCAGGAATGGAGGCAGAGATGAAGACATGGAGAGAGAGAGAACAGCTTAGGACTCTAGATTCGTAGAAAGAGGAAAACTGAGTGCTGGAGGCAGGCTTACAGAATGTGCCCTTTTGTTGTTGAAATTATTATATTCCTGAGTGTTTTTGTGTACACCACCTCCCCCAGAAAAAACAACAACAACAACAAAATGACAGAAGGAATGGAAGCAAATACATTTGAATGATGATGCATAGAGGAGATTGTAATCATTGCAATGAATCGATGAGTGTAAAATCAATGATCTCTCATGTAAACTATCACTCAATGGACAATAAAAAACCGTAAAAAAAAAAAAAATTAAAAAAAAGAGCTCGGTATAGGATTGCTATTTGTAAGAAACAACTCAATGGTATTCTTGGTATACTTAACAACAACCAAGAACTTGAGAATTTTAACTGAAATTTTTTATAAATCTTTACCATCTGTCTACATGATTATGAAACCTATATTAATAATTCTGTTCTCTAAGATTAGGAGCAAGCTTACTGAGTATGCTTCTCTTTCTTTTTCTAGATTACTGGTTAAATTGTCTGGACCACCTCTCCTCCATGTTGGCATGTTTTTCATCACCATGTTCTGAGTTTGGTTCTCTTCCCAGTGAGCATTCATAGGATGATTGTATTCTGATTCCCTAATAGGTTGATATATGCTTCCTATGGAATATAATTTAGTATACATTAGAAATATGAGTATATACTAAATTATAAATAAAACGTAGCATGTCTTCAAAATCTACCTATTATGGTGGAGTCTAACAGGAATTTATTCTCCATGAATATTCAACAATCAGTCCAAATATTTTATAAAAGCTATAATTGATGTTGCTATTTTTGACTTAAAAATGCATTCTTATCTATTTAATTATTCCTATACTATGCATAATATTGTTTCCAATTTATTAGAAGTTTCTATTTATCTCCACATTTTGTTATGCTTATTTTCTAAAATTACGCTTAGCTCTTTTGGGCCACCTTGCTTCTTAAACCTTCATAAAATAGAGTGTTTATATTGTTTGTTTTTAAACAGCTCACTAAGTTTATTGAAATCTGCCCTCTGAAAACATATTTGTTTTATTTAACTGATAGAAAAAATATATATAATGTAGCTATAATCATGAAAAATGTTAACAGACTAAGACTTTAATATTCTTTTTGATATCTTTGTAACTCTGAGTTAAATGTTGGAACCTGTTTCCCCAATATTGTTTTTCATCATCATCTTCCAACCCATTCCTCTCATTGTTGTTAGGTGTAGTTTGTTGGTTCTGACTCATAGGGACTCTATGCACAACAGAACAAAATACTGCTCAGTCTTGTGCAATCCTCATAATTTCTATGCCTGAGCTCATTCCTGCTGCCACTGTGTCAATCTATTTCCTTGGAGGTCTTCCTCTTTTTCCTTTACCCTCTGCTTTATCAAGCACTATGTGGCACTGTGGTTAATGTGCTGGACTGCAAAGTCATGTGAACTGCAAGGTCTGCTGTTCAAGCTCACCAGCTGCTCCTGAGAAACCATATACAGGGTCACTATAGGCCAGAATTGACTCGATGGCACTTAACAACCACAATAACATGCACTTCTCCAGGGACAGGTTCCTCCTGATAAAATGTCTGACGTATGAGAGACAAAGTTTTGCCATCCTTCCTTCTAAGAAGCATTTTGGTTTTACTTCTGCCAACACAGACTTATTTGTTCTTTTGGCAGTCCACAGTACTTTCAGTATTCTTTTCAAACACTATTAACTCAAATGCATCAGTTCTTCTCCAGTCTTCCTTATTCATTATCCAACTTTCACATATATAGGAGGAAATTGAAAATAACTCTCATTTATTATATTAATTTTTTTAAATGTCTATTGAGTGTACATTATTTCCTGCCCTATCTTCCATGCTCATATTCTCAGCTTTCTTTTATTGTTGTGGTTAAGTGCTGTCAAGTCAGTTCCAATTCATAGCCACCCTGTATAAGGGTTTCAAGGAGTGACTGTTGAGTTTGAACAATAGACCTTGTAGTTACCATTCCAGTGCTTATCCTACAACATAATACCAGGACTTGTATTTTCTTTTGGGCATCTCTAAATAAATGTTCTGCCACACTGTTAATGATCCCTTCCAATTTATTTCTTCTCTGGGATTCTTCATTTCTCTTGGTGGCATCCCAACTTTTCTACTTACCGAGGCTAAACGTTCTGTCAACATGTGTGTCTTATTCCCTAAAGAATAATCAAATTTGCCTCCATTTACATTGATGTTTTATTGCCTCTGATTTAAACTATTCACTGGCCTTGTTGCATGCATCTTAATCATTGCTAGATTAATATTCCTTATAACTAGCTATGTAGTACTGGTGTGTCACTGTGGGTTAATGCACTGGACTGCAAAGTCTGTTTTAATCACAAGGTTGTCAGTTCAAACTCACCAGCAGCTACTTGGAAACCCTATAAAGGGTTGCTATAGGTCAGGACAGAATCAACAACACTTAACAATGACAATAACTAGTTATGTAGAGAAGAGCATGCAGACTGTGGAAAAGCCACTTTCTTAGAGTTATAGAAGGCGGGGAGCAATAATAAACATGTTGCTGTTGTTGCTACATCTCTGAAGACTAAACCAAACCCACCTATTAGCATGCAACTCATAGAGATCCTATGTAGAGTGTCCAAGTCTGAAATCTTTGCAAGAGCAGAAAGCCTCATCTTTCTCTAAATGAGGAACTGGCTGTTGTATTTGAAGTGCAGACCTTGCAGTTAGCAGTTCAGTGTTTATCTGACAGTGCTACCAGGACTCATGAATATACATCTGTTGTTGTCGTTAAGTTGAGTAGGTTCTGACTAATAGCAACACTGGCATTCCTAAGGAGCGATTTGTGGGTTGGAATCTCTGACCTTGTGGTTAGCAGTCCAGTGAGTATCCTACAGCATCACAGCAGGATTCCTACTCCTTAGTTAATGACAATCTTATTATTTAGCATATCCTATTTATAATAGTGGTAAACTATCTACTATCTGGTAAACCAATGTCCATGCAGGGAAGTAAGGAAGTAAGTAGCACTAGAAGAAATCCAGGCCCTCTAACCTGGACATCTGGTAGAGGATCCAAGGGGCTAATGTCATTGGGCACCAAGTGCAGCACCATATGGATGGACATGTCCACACATCCTCAGGTGAGCAAAGTGAGTGCACAAGGCAGGCTAGGGGCACCTGCAGGGGTTAGCACTCAGCACCATGCTTCCAAAACAGCAACTACAGCAGGACAAGGTTCTTAGCTGGGACCCACAGGAGCTCAAAGAGCTGATGATCAGCATAAAGAAGCAGGCCAGAGTGGTCTGGTTATGCAGGAAGAGACTGAGGTGGGCCTAGGAGTACAGGAACACAGTGGCCATGGCTGTGAGCCCACCATAGGAGTGGTATGGGGACCATCAAACAGAGTGGAACTGGAAGCTTCCACTACTATGGATTGGCTCCAGGGACTGACAAGTTATAGACAACATTGCTATGTATGAGAATTCCGGAACACTTCATTGTGCTCATGAGGAATCTGTACCTGGACCAAGAGGCAGTTGTTCGAACAGAACATGGGAACAATGAGTGGTTTAAAATTAAGAAAGTTGTGCAACAGGGTTGTATTCTTTCACCATACTTACTCAACCTGTATATTAAGCAAATAATCTGAGAAGCTGGGTTCTATGAAGAAAAATGTGGCATCAGGATTGGAGGAAGATTCATTAACAACCTGCGATATACAGATGATACAACCTCACTTGCTGAAAGTGAAGAGGA
>NW_006408673.1:2791299-2791892 GCF_000296735.1 Chrysochloris asiatica | reverse complement strand
TTTTTTTCTGTTATGTATAGGGTCACTATGAGTTGGTACTGACTGGATGGCACATAACAACAACAACAACAACAAAATCCAGAAAAACAAGAAAGCTCAAATTGTGGCTTTCATGACTTATACTATATATATATACTCTCAATGAACCTATATTTGCTGCAAAGTGTCTTCCCTATCACCTTATCTATTCCTTCACTGAAGTATATTGTGATATATTGAAGCTTATATAGATGTTTGAATAGTTTATCTAACTTTTAATTACAATGACTCTCACAACATGCTTAACATTTTTCTACAAAGAGCCCACATATTAAAGGAATAATGTAATCATCTGCAAAAAAGACTTAAATGATAAAGATGACATCCCCACTTTGTCCAATATGATTTTTTCATCTATCAAGTTAGCGAAAGAATGACTGGTAAGTCAGATCTGATATATAAATCACACTTTTATTACTTAAATATTTATTAAAATTATTTAAGTCCAAAAGTATTGCTACAGAGAACAAACAAGATGGGGGAATGGGTGGAAGTGCATTAATGGAGCTCCGCCAACAACAACACAGAATACCCGACCAAGCAAGCTCAGGGGA
>NW_006408673.1:2785468-2787197 GCF_000296735.1 Chrysochloris asiatica | reverse complement strand
CATGGAGAAATGCACAAGCAGATGGGGGCATGGAGAAGGGGAGTGGCTGAGGACTCTAGATTCATGGACTAAGAAGAGAGAGACTAATCATTGTAATGAAACAAGTTTTATGAATTGTTGAATGTGAAACTGATGATGTGCCCTATAAACTTTCACTCAATCCACACACACACACAAAAAGTCTTGCTACAAAATAATAGAAATCTTTATTAAACAAAAATGTCAAAATGTAAATCTGTTGTTTCTCAGTATATGCCCCATCTAGAGCTATACACTTTGAAGGAAGTGTTTATCTCTCTCTAATCTTTCCTGAAGAATTCTATGCTCTCTGAAAATCAGTTTTGGCATCCTCAAGGAATGCAAATCATATTCTTTTTCAATGTTCTTTGAGTTTGGGGAATGAAAAGACATTTAAAAGGACTAGATCAGGGATATAGGGTGGAGGGGGTAAGGTTTTCCAATGAGGTTATCATAGGACAGTCTTGGTACACCCAATGAATGAGCAGGTTCATTGTCAAGATAGAAAAAATTTTCTCAGTACACATTTCCTGACATTTACCTCACCAATATAATATTTAATTTTTCTTAAAACTTCATCCTAATAAGCCCCCATGACAGTCATGTTCTTCTAGAAAATCTATTAAGATGATGCCTTTGTGATCCCAAAAAATCAGCTACCAAACCTGAGCTGCCCTCTCTGTCTTGAATTTTGCTGCCTAACAGAAGCCATTGCTTTCATTGGATCTTTTTTTTTTTTTGAAGGTATCCTAATGAGACTGCTGTTGTTGTTATTGTTAAGTGCAGTTGTGTCAGTTCTGACTCATAGCCAACATGTATAGTGTTTCTTAGGAGCAGTTGGTGAGTTTGAACCATCAATCTTGCAGTTAGCTGTTGGGTGCTTATCTTACAGCACCACACCAGGACTCTGGGCTAATGAACCTAAGTGTATTCCTGAAAGAACTGGTCTTCAGCCATCCGCTTGTAGCAAAGACATGCTTAATCATGCTTTGCTTAAAAGAAACCCATGCATGTAGGAACTAGTACTCTAGTAACAATACTTTATCAATTATTCTTATACTTATGAGAAGAAAATTTTACTGTTCAAAAACATTGATATCATTTTTAAAAATAATGCTAAGTCCATCTTTACATCATCCTTTTTATTTTGTGTGTGTGTGTGTATAATTACATTGTATTATGTGTGAATATATACAGAGCACATATACATAATCCATGGGTAAATATTATGTAAATGGGTCCTTAAAAGTTTTATTAATAAGCTGCATAATCATACCTTACACTGAAATGATTTTCTTTGTCATGTTAATGAGGTCCTATTTCCCAATAGAATTCCATCCACAAATATAAGGGTTAGTATTCCAACATATATTTGGGAGGTTACAATTGGATCCATAGCCCCTTCCAATCTCTACTATACAATTTTAGAGAAAAGAACTACCACTTACATGTAGGTTGTCCACAATGCCTAATACATTTTTTTAGCTTATTAGGGGCTACTCAAGTTTTTAGTATGTAGCTAAATGGAAGGTATTATGGAATTGAATTGGGTCCCTCCCATGTTGTATTGAACACTTCATCTCTGCAATTATATTTAGAAATAGAGGTTTTTTTTCTTACTTAATGGTGCCATACCAGTGTAGAGTTGGTCCTAAACCTAATCCTTTCTGAGTGGTGTCCTTATAAAAGAGGAAAACAGACCAAGTGGTGT
>NW_006408673.1:2775764-2784825 GCF_000296735.1 Chrysochloris asiatica | reverse complement strand
TAGTCCAGTGTTTATCATACAGTGCCACACCCGGACTCCAAGGTAGCACTTCTAGTGTAAGAAGTTTTAAAGAACAGCTTGGTAGTGGTGGTGGTAGTGTGCCATGGAGTCGGTTCCGACTCATAGCGACGCTGTATAAGGTTTCTGAGGCTGTAAATCTTTACTGCAGCAGAAAGACTCATCTTTCTCATGTAGAACATTTGATAGTTTCAAACCGCTGACCTGGAGATTAGCAGCCCGACTCGTTACCACAAGGCTACCAGAGCTCCTTTAAAGAACAGCTTCGATTGAGTTAAAAAAATATATATATCAATGTCAGGCTCCAGATTTCCTGAGAAGAGCGGCATGTTTCAGGAACTAAAAAGAAGGTAGAGTTCAACTCCTTCATAACGACAATAGTTTCTCTCTTTGAAGGGGACGCGTACGCTGACTGATTCTCTACTGACCAAAAGAGAAGTCCTGGCTACTGTCATCAACAGAACTTTTCTCCTGACTTATATTCCCTGTTTCTGCTACCCCTGGCTATATACACTACAAAACCACGTCTGGTTTGTTACCTAAAATGAACTGATTCATCAGGAAATTCATTTTTATTGCTATGTTTAGAGGAGTATCACAGCTTAGTTTGCAGAATAATAGTTCATTGCAGCAGCCACATTTAAAAAAAAAAAAAAAAAAAGCATGCAGGACAACCACAGATGATAAAACATTTTAATCACAAAAGTCCCTTACCAGACTAGCACTTTAATTACCAAGGGTTTACTGTCTCCTGCACTTAAGGAGACAGAGCTAGGTAATGCAAGCTGATAATGCCCCATGACACCAATAACCCTGAAAATGAAGAGTAGAACTGAGTCTGGAGAAAAGGAGGTTGCTGGGGAGAAGTATCTGAAGCTGAAAAGAACACTGCAGCACATACTGCATTCAAAGAAAGGGATGTGGTAATAGGAAATATTGTTGTGGGGGAAATCCACAATAGTGTCCAAGGGAAGGGAGTAACAGCTAGATAATGCACACCCTCAGGGTTGTATAAGCACTATTTTTAGGTATATATGTTTTTATTGTATTTCCGAACACTGCAGAGTTCCAAGCACCTCTGTCATTATCTTTCTGACAATTCTTAACTAAACACAAAGTTCATGAAGTCCAGATATAACAATGACTAGAGCAGTCAGATTCAGCCACGAAGTAGCCTCAAGTGGTTTTCCTAGAAAATGATATAAATGAGAAGTAGGTCAAGTCTGATAAAGTCAGAGGCCCTACCCCCACCATCCTTTGAGCATCACAGCACCTCACAGCTCCCAGAGGATAAGATTAAACTCTGAAATTACCAAGTCTTAGTCCTTCAGAAGGGGAGCGTAATGCCATCTTGCACCCACTGGATCCAGTAGTAGTTGATGTATGACAACTGCAGTAGAAGAATGGTGATAAGAATTGATTGATTGCATGAATGGGGATGGGAAAGAGAATTGTAGGTATACCAGAACTGTTGAGAAGGAGTCTTTAGAAAAGTTACTGCTTAACTGAAGCCTAACTAGAAGCCTAACTGTCCTGTTGCAGGTAGTTCAGAGGTTCCTGTGTGCCTTCAACCCTCCTACTACAGAGTCCTGTCTAGGGAAATTTTGAGACCAGTGAAAACCATATAGTTTAGTGACCATTAAGTCCTATACTGGAATCCTGGTGTAGCGCTGTAAGATAACACTGGACTTCTCACCAAAGGGTGGGCAGTTCAAATTCACCAGCTACTCCTCATAAACCCAGTCCTGGGTTGCTATGAGTTGGAACTGTCTCAGTGGCACTTAACAACATGTCCCATACAAGTTAAAAAAGAAATGTGTTCAAATGAACTCAGAAAACAGACTTGAGGTATAAACAATTTGGTAAAGTGTTTAATAATTTTTATAAACTTATATGCCTACCCATAGTACAGTGATTCTATATTTTTAAATATATAAGAAAAATAAAAACATGAATGCACACAAAAATTTGCACAAGAATGTTCATAGTAGCACTATCAATTGTTGTTGTTGTTGTTAAGTGCCATCAAGTCGATTCCGACTCATAGTGACCCTGTACCACTAACCTTGTGGTTCAAACTGACTTTTCAGCCCAACACATTAGCCCATAGTGCTACCAAATTCCTCAACAAAGCAAAGAAACTACTGATGCATAAAACAAACTCACCGATATCATGCTGAGCAAAAGAAACCCAACACAAAAGAGTACAAATACTATGATTCTATTTATATAAAGCTTTAGAACAGCAAAACTCATCTGTGCTAAAAAATTAGAACAGTAGTTGTTTCTAGGTGGCGGGGGGGACTTCCTGGGGTAATAAAAATACTTGATATATTTTTTTATGAATTTGGGTTGCACTAGCTTTTGCATTTCTAAAACTCATTGAGTTGTATATTTAAGATGTTTGTTTTACTGTACCTAAATTTTACCTTATAAAACAGTAAACACATATTGAAGTCTACTTAGTAGGATTTTTGTTGTTGTTGCTCTCAATATGGGTGAGCAATTCTGAAGCAACTTTCTATGTATTCTTATATTGCACAAATGAATGGATGGATGGTTAAGGATAATAAGATCCAAGTTCTTCACTGCTGTCAAAAGAAGCTGCAGATACAACAAGGGAGAGGCAGAGTATAGTATACTTGTGGTGTGTTAGCGTGGAATTGAAGGCAATGAAATGAACATGTAGCTTTTAATAGACAGATGGATGAATACAGAATATATATTCATATATGCAAAAGTAAGTCAGAAAGTATTGCTACTAAGGGTCCAGTTCATATATAAACAAGTTTATTCCAGAGCATGTTTAAATATGTTTTTCAGATTAATGGATAGTTGCAGACCAGTTCTATTAGTAATATACTTCTTTGAGTCTCCATATGTTGCCTTCCAAAAAAGGCCCAGCAAAAACAGTGGTATCTGAAGGGATCTGTTGGGCCAGTCAAATTCAAACACAGAGAGGGTAGGGCAGAAAGTGATGTGTGGTATAAATAAAATACAGAATACTTTGAGGAAAGACTAGAGAAATGAAACACCATTTTCAAAAATGTATGAAGGATACACTGAGAAACAATAGTTTTACATTTTGATATTTTTGTTTAATAAAGGTTTATATGATTTTTGTGTGATGCTGTAGGGATTAGCTGTGAACTGTGAATCACAAGGTCAGCAATTCAAACCCACCAGCTATTCCTCAGAAACAATGTACAAGGGTGCTCTGAGTCAGAACCAACTCGACGGCACTTAACAACAACATGATTTTGTAGCAATATTTGTTTACTTAACCCTAATATGTGCATATATACAAATCTATAAATGAAAAAAATATATATATATATACAAATACATATAAATATTCAAATGAATATAAATTTCTGAATGTACAAATGAATACACACACACACACATGTGAGGGGATTTTAATGGAAACATGGATTTAGAAGATAATGGAATTTTTCTAAGAATTTTCTTAAGTGTGTGTATATGTATTTATAAGCCCATCATATATATATGTTGTATTGCTGTTAAGTACAATTTAGTCAGCCTTGACACATAGCGACCATGTGGACAATAACAACAACAACAAAGATGTCCGGGTCTTGCACTATCCTCACGATTGTTATTTTGAGCCCATTGTTACTCTCTCTGTGTCAATCCATCTCATTAAGAGTGTTCCACTTTTCTCCTGAACCTCCACTTTGCTATACATGATGCCCTTCTCCAGGGACTGGTCCCTCCTGATAACATGTCTAAAATATGTGAGCCGAGTCTTGCCATCCTTACTTCTAAAGATCGTTCTAGCTATACTACTTTTTCTTCTGGAAATCCATGTATATTCAGTATTGTTTGATAATACTATAATTCAGGTGCATCAATTCTTCTTTGGTCTTCCTTTACTCCGCATCGGCTTTCCTGTACATATGAGGTAACCGGAAATGGTATGGCTTGGTTAGGTGCACCTTAGTCCTGAAAGTGACAGCTTTACTTTTCAGCACCTTAAGGAAGTTTTTTTTTTTTAATGTGATTTGAGTGAAAGTTTACAGGGCATGTCATCAGTTTTACATTCAACAAATCATATACTTTGTTTCATTGAAATGATTGTAATCCCCTCCATGTACCATCCGTCAACAGTATTTCTCTCTACTAATTTCAGCTCTTTTTTAAAAAACATTTGGGCATATATAATAATTAACACCACCAAAGGACACATTCTGCAAGTCTGACTCCTGGCCATGAGCTCTCAGGCCCTCTCTTTTCATGAATCTAGAGTTCTCAGCAGTTCCCGCTGTCTGTGTCCCCATCTCTGTCTCCATCTCTGGTATCATTGCTTCTCTGGATAAGATCCTACATTCCACTTGTGCTCTTCTCCCTTGATGGTCCTAGGGTCCCCTGTTTCTGTAAGATCAATTTCTCCCCCATTTTTTGTTACAAAACTTCTATATTTACAATTGTGACAGTTGCAATTAGTCATGATAATAATTACTAACCATTGAATCATAAAGATCTTATCCCCCATCTCTTTTTCCAGACCCATCTAGACAAGATGAAAACTATTCAGGGATTCTTTCTTCCACCACAAATTCTTAAACTAAACTCCCTTTTGAAACCTTGTAAGCCAGTCACTTCGTGCCATTATCACCTCCTCATTTTAGGTAGCCAATGTCTAAGTTGCCTGTCTCTATCTACCCTGTATATAAAGGGGATAGAATTCATAGTTGATGTGAAGACTCCTTCCCTCTCTGTTGGTATTTTGAGCTACTACAGCCATGAGCATAGATCAAGTTCATCAGATTATAGCATTTTACCCTAGTTCCCTTAATCAAAAATTGTTTGCTTGTTTATTTATCTTCCTCTAGTTGAGTTCTGATTATAAAGCCATCAAGGCTAGATCAAATGAATACTACTTGCAAGTTTGGGTGTTCTTGTACATCTCCCCTCACTTCATATCAGCTGGATGCTTCACTCTCAGATCTAGCCCTCTGTGGTTATGTCCTTGTCCATGGTTTCAGGTGTCCCAAGGTCTCACCACACTTTGGACCAATCAGACCTTTCTCTTCTCTCTCTCATCTCCAGGTCAACAGGAGTCTAGGGTTCTTGCTTGGACTCAGCCCATTTCTTCACTGATGCCTTTCCCCCTCTTCCACTCATCAGTAGACCAATGTGGTTGTCAACAAGCTTACATGCCTGCTCATGTGTTCCTTTTGAGTTTCAGTCTTAGAAGGGGGCTTGTCCTGAAGGAACTTGATAGCTTGCTTTTATGGCTTCGTGGCGAACAACTTGCTTATTCTTATAGTAGCCAATCATACTGTCATGTTTGTTTGGGGGTTTTCCTGATGATCTTTCTTTGAAGATGTATCTTCTGTCACTCCAGCTGTTCCAGGCTGGTCTGCTTGTCCTTTCTAGTGGCAATGTCCCATCTCAGAAGGTTTTGGATAGGGCTCAGGATTCCACCTAAGGTCCTATACATTGTAAAGGCTCCATAAGAGGCCTATTTCACTGAGCAAGTTGCAGAAACCCTTTTAAGTATTTCAATCAGTTATAGGCTGAAGATGGGCTTACAAGTTTTCTGTAATCATGTTTCCCTACATTCCTTTCTATCCAACTCAAGTGTCTATTTTATAATAGTAGGCAAGGGAAACCAATATGCATAAGACAGTCAGGCATCTTAGCATTATTTCTCCTCTTCAAATTATACCTTGATCCCTGTATCACAGAGCCCTGTTGTTCCAAGGCTGAGCAGGCATCATTAATTACCTTTGTCCCATATAGCTCATACAAACTAGTCTCAGTGATCCCCTATCTTCCCTGTTCTTCCACCCCCTACCATTTCTTGTATATTGGCCTCCCCAACACCTAAACTGTGGTGTGTCTGCCCCCTACCCTGTGCTTGGTCGTCTCCTCCCTCCACCTCCCCTAAGCACCACCACCCCATCCCCAACAGTAACTAAGTTTTTTTGTTTTTGTTTTCCCCTTTTAGTATGGGTAACTTTTCTTAAGCTTTTACAATAATGGTCTTTTGCAATGTTTGTCCTTTTGTGACTAAATAACTTAACTCAGCATAATGTTCAAGGTTCATCCATGTTATTCTTTGTTTATCCATTCTTCTATTGATGGGCATTTAGGCTGTCTCCATCCTTTTGCTATTGTGAATAGTGCTGCTATGAACATTGGTGTGCATATATCTACTCTTCTTATGACTTGTATTTCTTGTGAATATATACAAAGTAGAGGAATTGCTGGATCATATGGCATTTCTATTTCCAACTTTCTGAGGAAGTGCCATACTGTTTTCCAAAGTGATTGGACCATTTTGCATTCCCACCAGCAATGTAGGGGAATACCAGTCTTTCCACATCCTTGCCAACATTCATTGCCCTCTTCATTTTTGAATTTCACTGTTATTGCTGGATTGAGATGATATCTCATTGTTGTTTTGATTTGCATCTCTCTAATGGCTACTTACAGTGTTCCTCTGCTATTCACAAGGTTTTCAGTGACTAAAGATTCAGAAGTAGTTTGTCATTCTTTCTACCTAGTCTGTCTTTGTCTGGAAGCTCATCTGAAACCTGTTCACCATGGGTGAACCTGGTGGTTATTTAAAATACCGGTGGCATAGCCCTCAGAATCACAGCAACTCAGAAGCCACCACAGTACGACAGACAGATGAGTGGTGGCCGTTTGGTTTTATGTCGAAACTGTCACTTTAAATTTCAAGGAGATCTGTGAGCTTGCATAGTAGAACACTCTAGGGGTGGGGGTGGGGTATCCATTCACTCAAGTATCCCCTCTAGTTACTAGAATGGAGGTGCACAGTCAGCGAGAGATCTATGAGCAATGGACAGATACCAAAAAAGAATGTCCACACCTGTATCTCCTTGGTTCTATCAGGTGTTTGTGGCTGTTCTGATCCTTCCCCTACTTGTTCTCTCCCATAGTAAATCATGTGGTTGTCAGATTTAAAATGGCCAATACCACTCCATTTCAGCTCACTAATGCCTAAGATATCAATGTTTATGCATTCCATTTCATTTTTGACAACTTCCAATTTTCCCAGATTCATACTTCATACATTCCATGTTCTGATTTTCAATGGATGTTTACAGCTGTTTCTCTTCATTTTGAGTTGTGCCCCATCAGCAAATGAAGGTTCTGTTTCTCCCACGAGCTTAACTCTATTCACATCCTCATGGTCAACTCTACTTTGAGGAGGCAGCTCTTCTCCAGTCACATTTTGAGTGCCTTCCAACCTGAGGGTTGGAGCATTAATTGTTGATCTAAGAATGAAGTCCTTGACAACTTCAATCTTTTCCCCATTGATAAGAATGTTGTCTATTGGGACAACATTATAAAGTATGAATATTCTTGAATACTTAATTGTGCTCATAAGGAATTTGTACATGGACCAAGAGGCAGTTGTTTGAACAGAACATGGGAACACTGAATGGTTTAAAATTAAGAAAGGTATGCAACAGGGTTATAATCTTTCACTATACTTATTCAACCTGTATGCTAAGCAAATAATCTGAGAAACTGGGTTATATGAAGAAAATGTGGCATCATGACTGGAGTAAGACTCATTAACCACCTGCGATATGCAGATGATACAACCTTGCTTGCTGAAAGTGAAGAGGACCTAAAATATTTACTAATGAAGATCAAAGATCACAGCCTTTGGTAGGGGTTACATCTCAATGATATGTCATAGCAGATTTTTCCCATTCTGTGAGCTCCCATTTTACTGTTTTGTTGAATTTTTTTGATACACATAAATTCCTAATTTTTACAATGTCCCAATCATTCATTTTGTCTTCTTCTGTTTGTATAATTTTTGCAATGTTTGGTAGTCTGCGTGTGCCCTGGATTAGAGTCGTTAAATATGTCCCCATTTTTTTCATTTATGACCTTTATAATTTCGGGATTCACATTTAGGTCTTTAATCCATGCTGAATTTGTTCTTGTATATGGCATGTGGTAAAAGTCTTGTTTCAATCTTTTGTATATCGATTTTTAATTCTGCTATCACCATCTGTTAAAGAGACTACATCTTCTCCTCTCAGTGTATTTTTCCCTTTGTCAAAGATCAGTTGGCTGTATGTGGATGGGTTAATTTCTGGATTCTCAATTCTGTTCCATTAATCTATATATCTTTCATTGTACCAACACCAGACTGTTTGGACCACTTTAGCCATGTAGCCAATTTTGAAATCAGGGATTGAGAGGCCTCCAACTGTGTTCTTCTTCTTAAGCAGTGCTTTGATTATTTTGGGTTTATTTCCTTTCCATATATAATTTGTAATGGTTTTTTCTATCACTCTAATGAATGTCATTGGAATCTGGATTAGGATTGCATTATGTATGTAGATTGCTTTGGGCTGTATTGACATTTTCACAATGTTAAGTCTTCCTATCCAGGTATATTCTTCTATTTTTGTAAGTCTCTTTTGATTTCTTGCAGTAGTGGTTTGTTGTTTTCTTTGTTTCTCTGTTTATATTTATTCCTAAATATTTCATCCTTTGGGTGGCTATTATAAATTGCATTGGTTTCCTAATTTCCTTTTCAGTGTTGTCAATATTAGTGTAGAAGAATCCAACTGATTTTTTGTTTGTTTGTTTTTGTTGCTGTTTTGTTTTGTTTTAAGGTTTTTATTGTGGATTCAGTGAATGCTTACAGGGCAGATCAACAGTTTTACATTCAACAAATCATACACTTTGTTTCATTACAATGATTATAATCTCCTCCATGTACCATCAGTTAACAGTATTTCTCTCTATTGATGTTAGCTTTAAAAACAAAAGAAAAAACACTCTGGCATATATAATAAATACCTCCAAAGGGCACATTATGCAAGTTCTGCCTTCTGGCCTCCATCTCTTAGTCCTCTCTTCCCATGAATCTAGAGTCCTCTGCAGCTCCTCCTCTCCATGACCCCATCCCTGCCTGTCTCTGGCGTAGCTGCTTCTCTAGATAAGGTCCTGCATTCTGCATGTGTTCTTCTTCCTTGATGATCCTAGGGTCCTCTGTTTCTGGACTGTAAGATTAACC
>NW_006408673.1:2773857-2775228 GCF_000296735.1 Chrysochloris asiatica | reverse complement strand
GAGGCTAGGTCAAATGGGTACTGTCTGCAAGTTTGTGTGTTCTTATGTATCTCCTTCACTTCATATCAGCTGAATGTTTCACTCTCACCTCTAGCCCTCTGTGGCTATGTCCTTGTCCATGGGCTCAAGTGTCCTCAGGTCTCACCACACTTTGGACCAACCAGCCCTTCCCCTTCTCTCTCTCATCTCCAGGTCAACGGGAATCAATGGATTGTGGTTGAACTCAGCCAATTTCTTGATTGCTGCTTTTCCCCCTCTTCCACTCATCAGTAGACCAGTGTGGTCGCCAGCAATTTTACACGCCTATTTGGGTGTTCCCTTTGAATTTGAGACTTAGAGGGGAGTTTGTTCTGAAGGAACTTGATTGCTTGCTTTGATGGCTTCCCAGTGAACAACTTGCTTATTCTTATAGTAGCCAGTCATGCTGACATTTTTGTTTTGAATTTTCCCTAATGATCTTTCTTTGAAGATGTATCTTCTGTCACTGTAGTTGATCCAGGCTGGTCTGCTTGTCCTTGCTTTTGGGAATGTCCCACGTCATAAGGTTCTGGATGGGACTCAGGATTCCAGCTAAGGTCCTATACTCTGCAAAGGCTTTGCAAGAGGCCTTTTTCACTGGGCAAGTTCTACAACTCCTTTTAGGAATTCCAATCAGTTATAGACTAAAGACGTGCTTACAAGTTTTCTCTAATCATGCTTCCCAACATTCCTTTCTATCCCACTGAAATGTCTATTTTACAATAATAGGCAAGGTAAACCAATATTCATAAGACAGTCAAGCATTTTAGTATTATTTTCCCTCTTCAAAATACGCCTAGATCCCTGTATCACAGAGTCTTATTGTTCCAAGCTTTAGCATGCATCATTATTTAGCTCTGTGTCACTTAGGCCATGCAAGCCTGTCTCAATGTTCCCCTATCTATCTTGTTATTATGCCTCCTCCCTCTTCCTGTATTGCCCTCCCCAACACCAGAACTAAAGCCCCCACACCAACCCCACTGTTGTGATTACCTTATATTCCACTAACTCTTCCCTCCATTTAAGACAGTCTATTTTATCCTGTCCACCATCTGTCTGTCAGTTTGTTGTACTGTGGTGCCTTGTGAGTTGCTGTGATCCTGAAAGCTATGCCACCAGTATTTTAAATACCAGCAGGGTCACGGTGGACAGGTTTCAGATGAGCTACCAGACAAAGATAGACTAGGAAGAAAGAGTGACAAACTACTTCCAAATATTTAGTTACTGAAAACCTTATGAATAGCAGAGAAACCAGGTATAGTGCCAGAAAATGAGCCCCTAAGGTGGGAAGGCACTCAAAATGAGACTGAGGAAGAGCTGCCTCCTCAAAGTACAGTTGACCATGATGACGCG
>NW_006408673.1:2764768-2769988 GCF_000296735.1 Chrysochloris asiatica | reverse complement strand
GGCATTTCCAAAGCCTGCCCATCTTCCAGTATGGAGTGTAGGTCTACTTCCAGCTCATTTGCCTTAGTCACTATGTCTCGTTTCTGGACATGCGCTGATATGGTCATCTGCTTCTGTTTTAGGGGCATATTCAGGAGTTATCTGTGGCCTTAATACTTAGATGGGTGTGTATTCTAGTATATTTTTTGCTTTCTGATTGCTTCCAGGTAGATGCGATCAGGAGATGGGCTTCCTTTTTCACTCTTCTTCCTGAGAAATTCTAGATGCCACTGTTGGTCATTGGGACATATATCAGAATTTAATTCTTGGCCTATTTCCTTTTTAGTCTGCCTGTCCCACTCCACAATCCCTGTTCAGGCCTTTTTCCTAGTGATAAACTGTTCAAGGCTGGCTGTGACCCTTTTGCACTGCTGTTTGATTTTAAGTGGAAACTGTCACTTTAAATTTCAAGGAGGTCTGTGCAGATGGGTAATAGAACCCTCCAGGGGTGAGGGTGGGTTGTCCACTGGCTCAGCCCTCCCTCCCCCCTCCTAGTCACCAGAATGGAGGTGTGCAGACAATGAAAAACAATTAATAGATACAGAATAAAAGAATGACTACACCTTTCTCTCCATGGTTCTGTCAGATGTCCATGGCTGCTCTGATCCTTCCCCAACTTGGTCTCACCCACAATGGTGGCTCTGGGAACTACTGAACATCTTGAATTAGAAAGCAATTGATTTCCTGCTTCTGCTACCAACTCCCTTAGCTGTAAGCCTTCTAACCTTCTAAACATTCCTTTATATGTGGTTCAGAATTCTGACACCATCCCCTGAGCCTGCTTGGTCCAGTATTCTGTGTTGTTGCTGATGGAGCTCCTCACTGCATTTCCACCCTCATCGCCATCTTGTTTGTTCTCCCAATTGATTTTTATATGTTGATATTGTGTCCTGTCATTTTGCTTAATCTTCCAGTGAGTTCCAGTAGTTTTTTTTGCTGAGTCTTTGCAGTTTTCTATGTATAGGATCATATCTGCAAATAGAGAGGTTTTTACTTCCTCTTTGCTAATTTGGATGCCTTTAATGTCCCTATCTTGCTATATAGCTCTGGCTAAGACTTCCAAAACAATATTGAATAGGTGTGGTAATAAAGGACATCCTTATCTGGTACCAGTTCACAAGGGGAAGGTTTTCAGTTTCTGTCCACTGAGAGTGATATTAGCTGTTGGTTTTGTGTATATGTTCTTAATTATGTAAAAGAATTTCCCTTCAATTCCTACTTTGTTGAGCATTTTTATCAGGAATGGATATTGGATTTTGTCAAATGCCTTTTCTAAATCAGTCGATATCATCATTGGTTCTTTTTCTTTTTGTATTTATATGGTGAATTACATTGATTATTTTTCTAATGTTGAACCATCTTTGCATTCCTGGTATGAATCCCACTTGGTCATGATGTATTATTTATTTGATGTGTTGTTGAATTCTGTTGGCTATTACTTTGCTGATAATTTTTACATCTGTGTTCATGAGGGATATTGGTCTCTAATTTTCTTTCTTAGTGATATCCTTCTCTGGTTATGGTATAAGGGTTATGCTTGCTTCATAGAATGTATTAGGGAGTTTTGCATCCTTTTCTATATTCTTGAATAATTTGAGTAGAATTACTGACAGCTTTTCCCTGAATGTTTGGTAAAACTCATCAGTGAAGCCATCTGGACATGGACTTTTTTGATGACCTGCTCTATTTCTTCCTTTGTTATAGGTCTGTTCAAGTTTTCTTCTTCATTCTGTGTAAGTTTAGGTAGGTCGTGCTTTTCTAAAAATGTATACATCTTCTCTAGGTTTTCAAATTTATTTAATTACAACTCTTCATAATATTTTATTATCATCCTTTTTATTTCTATTGGTTCTGTTGTGACATCACCTATGTGTTGTTGTTTTTTCATATTTTTTGTGTCTCCTCCCACTTTTCTTTTGTTAGGTTTGCCAACGGTTTGTTGGTTTTATTAATTCTTTCAAAAAACCAGCTTCTTGTTCTGTTGATTGTTTCTCCTGTTTTCTATCTTGTTTATTTCTGCTCTAATGCTTATCATTTCCTTTCTTCTGTTGACTGTAGCTTTACTTTGCTGGTCTATTTCTAGTTGTTGGATATGTTGTTTTAATGTGTTGATTTGGGTCTTTCTTCTTTTTGGATGTGTGCATTTATTGCAATAAACTCTCCTCTCAGCATTGTTTTTGCCATGTCCCAAAGATTATGGTATGTTGTGTTTCCATTCTCATTTGTTTCTTGGAAGTTTGTGAATTCACATTTTATTCCTTCTACTACACAGTCATTTCTCAGCAGGGTGTTATTCAGTTTCCTTGTATTTGACTTGATTTCCTTGATCCTCCTAATGTTGATTTCTAATGTTATAGCATTCTGGTTTGAAAAGATGCTTTGTAGTATTTTGAGGTTTGCAAATGTATGCAAGCTTGTTGTGGCCTAACACATGGCTTATTCTGGAGAATGTTCCATGTGCACTGGAAAAGAATATGTATTGTGCTATTTTGGGTTGAACGCTCTGTACACATCTATGAGGTCCGATTGGCTGATTGTGTTCGTTAGTTTCTCTGTGTCTTTGTCAAGTTCCTTTCTGGTTGTTCTATCCATTTTCAAAAGTTGTGTATTAAAATCGCCCACTATTATTGTAGATTTGTCTATTTCTTTCTTCAAATCTATTAGAATTTGCTTTACATATTTTGGAACTTTTTCATTGGAAGCATAAATATTTATTATGGATATGTCATCTAGTTTAATTGTCCCTTTAATCATGATATAATGACCATCTTTATCTTTTATGCTGGTTTTTGCCTTGAAGTTTCTTTTATCAGAGATTACTATTGCTACTCCTGTTATTTTTTTTTATTGTAATTAGCTTGGTATACTTTTTTCTATCCTTTGATGTTAAGTCTGCTTTTGTCTATGTCTGTAAGGTGTGTCTCTTGCAGACAGCATATTGATGGATCTTGTTTTCTTATCCATTCTGCCACTCTCTGTATCTTAACTGGTGCATTTAATCTGTTTATACCCAGTGTAATTATCTATAAGTAACAATTAATTGCAGTCATTATGTTTGGTTTTTTGTGGTACTGCATGCCATGTTTTGTTTTTTGTTTTGCATGTCTTCCTGTGCTGAGTTCATGTTTTTTTGTGTTCTTTCTTGTGAGTTTCTTCATAGTTTTAATGTCTCCATGTTCTTCTTGGATTTTCATATTCTTGGTATGTGTGAAGTGTTAATTTTCTTTGAGGTTACATTATTAACTTTTCCTTCCAGTTAAGACATTTTATTTTATCTTGTAGTCTACCTGGCCTTCTCACCACCTGGAACTCTGTTCCTATGTATTTACCTTCTTTCACATTGTAATAGTTTTGATCAAAGACTGACTTCCCAGATCCTCTGAATTTATTTTTATAGTGTTGTTCTGTTTTGAACTCTTCCATTTGTCAACTGAGTTCTTGGTGGTGCTGCCACATACGTCAGTCTCACATTGTTATCTGTCCTTGTTGGTTCTCTGGCCACAGAACTCACTTTAGGATGCTTTGCAGCACAAGAATGGCTTTGGCAAAATCCCTTAGCTTCCTTTGATTATACTATTGTTTTTGATTAACAGCTTTGCTGGGTAGAGAATTCTTGGTTGGCATTTTATTTTTTTCTTTAAGGGTTTTATATATGTCTCTCCATTGCCTTCTTGCCTTCATGGTTTCTGCTGAGAGATCAGAGCTTAACCTGATTTGCTTGCCTTTGTATGTAACACTTCCCTTTTCACTAGCTGCTTTAAGGATTCTCTCCTTGTGTTTGATGTTGGAGAGCTTGATTATTATATATTTTGGTGATTTTCTTTTGGGGTCTATCCTTCCTGGGGTTCATTGAACTTCAATGCTTATCTTTTCACTTTTCTGGATGTCAGTGAAATTTTCTTGCAGCAGTTCTTCAACTATCCCCTCTTTGAACTTGTGTGATTCTTCCTGTTCTGGAATGCCGATGATTTTTTTTTAAGTTTTTATTTTGAATTGAGTGAAAGTTTAAAGGGCACATCATCAATTTTACATTCAACAAATCATACTCCTTGTTTCATTACAATGATTATAATCCCCTCTATGTACCATCAGCTAACAGCATTTCTCTCTATTCAATTTAGCTTTTTTTTTTTTAACACTCAGGCATATATAATCATTAACACAATATTCTGCAAGTCTGCCTCCTGACTGCCAGCTCTTTGTCCCTCTCTTCCCATGAATCTAGAGTCCTCAACTGCTCCCTCTCTCCATGTCCCCGTATCTGCCTCCATCTCTGGTGTTGCAGTTTCTCTGGATAAGGTCCTGCATTCTACTTGTGCTCTTCTCCCTTGATGATCCTAGGGTCCTTTGTTTCTATACTGTAACATTAACTACTCCCCAGTTTTTGTTACAAAACTTCTACATTTACAATTGTGACAGTCACAATTAATCATGATAACAGTTATTCACTATTGAATCATAAGAATCTTATCCCCATCTCTTTTTACCAGACCCATCTAGACAAGATGAAAACTATTCAGTGGGAACTCCTTCTTCCCCAACACATACTCTTAAACTAAACTCCCTCTTGAAACTTTGTAAGCCAGTCATTTTGTTCCTATGTCACTCACTCATTTTAGGTTGTCAATGTCTAAGTTGTCTGTTCCTATCTACCCTGTATACAGAGGGGTTAGCATCGACACTTGATGTGAAGACTCCTTCCCTCTTTGTTGGTATTTAGAGTTACTACTTCAATGACTATAGGTCAAGTTCATCAAATTATAGCAATTTACCCTAGTAACTTTATCAAAAATTGGTTTGTTTTGTTTTTATAGCTTCTTCTAGTTGAGTTCTGATTGTCAAGCCATCAAGACTAAGTCAAATGGGTACTATCTGCCAGTTTGGGTGTTCTTGTGCATCTCCCCTCACTTCATATCAGCTGGATGCTTTGTTTTCAGCTTTTTCCCAGGTCTCACCACACTTTGGACTAACCACCCCTTCCACTTCTCTCTCTCATCTCCAGATCAACAGGAGTCTAGGGAACGTGGTTGAACTCAGCCCATTTCTTCATTGCTGCCTTCCCCCCTTCTTCCACTCACCAGCAGACCAATGTGGTCATCAGCAAGTTTACATGCCTGAATATGTGTTCCCTTTGAGTTTCAGTCTTAGAGGGGAGTTTGTCCTGAAGGAACTTGATTGCTT
>NW_006408673.1:2752912-2764387 GCF_000296735.1 Chrysochloris asiatica | reverse complement strand
GTCTATTTTACAATAGTAGGCAAGGGAAACCAATACTCATAAGAGAGTCAAGCATCTTAGTATTATTTCCCATCTTCAAACTATGCCTCGATTCCTGTATCACAGAGCCCTGTTGTTCCAAGGTTGAACATGCACCACTATTTACCTCTGTCCCATTTAACCCATACAATCCTGTTTCACTGTTTCCCTATCTACCTTGTTCTTTCATCCCCTACCACTTTTTGTATATTAGCTTCCCCAACACCTGAACTATGATGTGTCTGCCCCCTATCCTGTGCTCTGTCGTTTCCTCCCTCCACCTCCCCCAAACTCCCCACCCCAATACCACTGGTAACCAACAAGGATACCATTTCTTAAGCTTTTATAATAATGGTCTTTTGCAATATTTGTCCTTTTGTGACTGACTAATTTCACTCAGCATAATGTCCTCAAGGTTCATCCATCTTATGTGGTGGCTTGAAGCTTCCTTGTTATTCTTCAAGGTAGCATAATATTGCATTGTGTATATGTACCAAAGTTTGTTTATCCACGATAATTCTTAAGTCATTCCTCTTCATGTTGTTAAACATGAATTTTACACCTTCTTCAGATTGTTTTCAATCCTTTTTTTGGTTGCTCTTCTAGCTTATTGGTATCGAGAGATTTGTCTTCCAGCTAACTAGTTCTGGTGTCCATGTCCTCATTTCTACTCCTTTGCCTTTTCAATGTATTGTCCATTTTTAATATTGTATTATTAATTGTTTGGGCCTCTTTTTGTAGATTTTGTATTGTTTCCAATGATGTATCTATATTATTTGATTGTTCCTTTAGCACTTTCCTGACTTCTTCCCTATTTTTTCAACTTCTCTGTAAAAGGTTTTGATACATTCCAATATCATTTTTTCTGAATTCCTTTTCAGGCATTTCCAAAGCCTGTCCTACTTCCAATATGAAGTCAAGGTCTATTACTATGTCCAGCTAATTTGTCTCAGTCACTTTCTCTTGTTTCTGGACATGTCCTGAGATGGTCATCTGTTTATTAGGCATATTCAGTAGTTGGTTGTGACCTTAATGCTTAGATGAATGTATGTTTTGTATTTTATTATGCTTTTTGATTGCCTCTAGGTATGTGATCAGATGATTGGCTTCACTTTTCACTCTTCTTATTACTCAACTCAGGTTAACTGTCGCAGATGTTGTCTGCCTACCTAGTATATGGCAGCTGGTATTGGTTCTTGCCTGGATTGTGGGATTTTATAGCATGTGATTGTAGCTTGACTATATGACCGCAATTGCTGTGTCTTCTTGGGTAATGTTGGAAGGGAAACAGGTAAAGAGGAGACAAGAACCAAATCAGCACCAGCAAAAAAGACAGATTGGATCCTGTAGTCTAAAATCACAGAAAAGAGAGATTGAGAAAAAATTAAAGTTCTGTAGCAAAATATGAGCATGACTTTAATGTCCCCTCTCTGGGCTTCTTGCCTTCAAGTCCACCTGAGAAATTTCAAGATGCCACAGTTGGTTGTTATGACATAACTCAGGATTTAATTTTTGGCCTTTTTCTTTTTCAGTCTGTCCCTCTCCCGCTCCACAACCCTGTTCAGGACATTTTCCTAGTGATAAACAGTCAGGGCTGGCTTTGGACATTTTGTGCTGTCATTTTGTTTTAAGTGGAAACTGTTCTTTTAAATTTTGAGCAAGTTTGTGTGCATGCGTAGTAGAACCTTCCTGCAGTAGCGGGTTTGTCAAGTCGCTCAGGCACCCCCTACAGTCACCAGAATGGAGGTGTGCAAACAGCAAGAGACCCATGAACAGATTTAAAAAAAAAAAAAAAATGTCCACACCTTTATCTCTGAGGATTGGTCAGAAGTCAGGTGTTTGGTGTCTGTGGTGGCTCTGATCCTTCCCCTTCTCTGTCTTGCCCAAGATGGTTGCTCTGGTTGCCGCTGAGGCCCAAGCACTGGATTTCTTGCTTTCGCTACAAATTCCACTGGCTATAAGCCTTCAAACTTTCTAAATATTCATTTATATGTTGTTTAGAGTTCTGGGACCATCCTCTGAACCTGCTTCATCTGGTATTCTTTGTTATTGCTGGCAGAAATCCTCACTGCACTTCTCCCCTATCTTCCATCAAGGCCCTCCTCCTTAAGGAAGTCTTTTGCAGCAGGTTTGCCCAATATAAAAGAGGACTTCCAAATGTTTGTGAAAAAAAAAAAAATGTTACCATGAACTTTTGAAGCATATATATATATGTATGTATATTAAATCTGTATAGTAGGTATACTCATTGTTACTTGTGTGCCACTGTTTCTAGACCCTCCAGGTAGACAGCTAATATACTAAGTTTATAAATAATAGGGACTTCTTCACTAAAACTAAACAGAGTTTCATAAAAAAAGGTTAATTCCAGTACTGGGACAAGAAAAGTATAAGATGGTCCTAGAATGACTTGTTTATCAGAAAATGATAAAGAAAAAATGAGGATATATCAAAAGAGTGCTCAAACCTAATTTTAGCTTCTGCTTCTATTCTAATAACAAAAAATAAGCCAAATAAACTACAAAGTCATAGTGTTTTCGTAAACCCATTAGAACTCCAAGGATGAAAGAAATGAACCAAAATCTAGTGGCAAACCCCTCCTAGTAGAAAACGATTCTACAGCCATTATTTCTTGTTGTAGGACAGTGTGGGAAAGAAGAAGCAACCATTGATTGGATTAAGAAAAAACTAGCAGAACTTCAAAATAATTTCAAATAACATTAAGAGCTGATGTGGTGATTGTAATTCTGAGGAACTTCAAATCAAGGAAACCTGCACCTACTGGCCAAATTTTTAGGTCTCCACCAAGTTCTCACAAGAAGTTTATGATCAAGAGGCAGAGCAAGAACCTCTAAGGGATAGGTGCCTAGGAAACAAAGAGAATAGCAGGAGAGCTGAGACCATCAAAAGCACTCTGGGAGGTACAAAACTGAGACATTTTTGAGGGGCATGTCCACAGGATCTGATGGTTTACTTCAGCTCTTTATTTCTGTTTGCAGTTGGAAACATGACTCACAGCACTCTAGGGAGTAGTACTAATAGTAGAAGATCTATGCCCCATAGAAATCTAGGGGACAAGACTAAAAACCAAAGGAAACTTCTTAAAACAAATAATAATAATGTTGCTCTCTTGTTGAGTTGATGATGGCTCATAGAAACCCTATAGGACAGAGTAGATTGACCCCATAAGATTTTCAAAGAGTCCTGGTGTGGCACTGTAGGATAAGCACTCGACTACAGATCAGTTTGAACTGCAAAGTTGGTTGTTCAAACACATGAGCAGCTTCTTGGAAACCCTATACAGGGTCACTATGAATTGGAACTGACTTGATAGCACTTAAGAACAAGTAGCCCTTATGGAAGTAGACTGCCACAACTTTCTCCTAATGAGTAACTGGTGTGTTAGAACCACTGACATTTTGTCAGTTGCCTAAGTCCTTAACCGTAATAATAACCTTGTTGTTAGCGGTTCGAAACTACCAGCTGCTCCGCGGGAGAAAGATGAGGCTTTCTACTCCCGTAAAGATTTACACCCTCGGAAACCCTGTACAGGGTCGCTATGGGTCGGACCCGACTCGATGGCACTTAACAACAACAACAACAACAACAACAACTGTGAAGTCAGCTCTGATTCATAGTAACCCTATGTACAATAGAACAAAGCATTGTCTGGTCCAGTGCCATCCTCAAAATTGTTACACTTCTGTCCATTGCTGCTGACATTGTGCCTATCCATCTCCTTGGGAGTCTTCTTACTTTTCATTGACCTTCCAATTTACCAAGCATGGTATCCTTCATGCTGTCATGGAGACTGGTCTCTCCTGATAACATGTCTGAGGTATGAAAGAAGAAATCTCACCATCCTGCCTTCTAATGAGCATTCTGGCTGTACTTCTCAGATTTGTTTTTTCTTCTGGCTGTCCTGGGTGCTTTCACTCTTTTCTCAAACACCACAGTTCAAATGCACCAATGCATCTATTTTGTTGTTGTTAAAAACCACCAAGTTGATTCAGATTTGTAGCAACCCTGTGCAGGGTTTCCGAGGAGCAGCTGGTGATCTTGAATTGCCAAACTTGCAGTTCAAACCAACCTGGCAGTCCAACGCAATAACGCACAACGCAAGGTCGGTGGTTCAAGCTCAACAGCTGTTCCTCAGAAAACCTACACAGGGTGTCTGTGAGTTTGAACAGACTCGATGGCACTTACTAGCAACAAATCTATTCCAATTCAGGACAACCCATGTGTTTCCAAATAAGACTGCTCAGTAGAGAATTCATGATAGTAAACCTTCAGAAACAGATACCCAAGCTTTGCTACTAAGTTCAAACCACCAACATAATGGTTAGTAGCTAGGTGCTTAACCTTTTGTTAAGCCGCCCAGAAACTAAAAACTGGAAGTCAGTTTAAAAAGCAAAATGTAATTTCCTTTGGTAGAAAAATGGACAGACTGGTTACTTAGTGTAAAAACCAGACTCACCCCTGAATTATTAACCTAATGGTGAATAAAACTTAAATAAAAGAATAAATTCAAGTCCTACATTGAGCACAATTTAGATGGAGTCTGGGTGTGGTGAAATATGATAAGCACTCAACTGCGATTTTGATTTGAACCATAAGGTCAGCACTTCATAGCCACCATCTGCTCCTTGGAACACCTATACAGGGTTGCTGTGAGTCAGAACTGACTAGATGGCACTTAACAACAACAACAACAACATTGATAAGACAAGACTCCTGGTGTGGTGTTGTAGTATCAGTACTGGACTGTGAACCACAATTTCAGCAGTTCAAAACCACCAGCTGCTCTTCTGAAACCCTATACAGGGTTGATATGAGTCACAACTAACTCAATGGCACTTAACAACAACAACATTGATAAGATAAAATGCAAACAAAAATGTGTTGCCTTTCTGGGCAGAAGTATTATTTACTACTCCATTTTCTACTGATTTCTCATACACAGTGTCCAACATACAACCAAGAAATCATCAGACAGGGACTTTACACTAAAGGTGATGGTTCTGTGGAATAATCTGTTTTAAAAGCTATATAAGATATGTGAACAGATGGTAACTATGGTGCAGAAATGAAAACTATGAAAGAGAATCAAATAGAATTGTTCGTTGTTGTTGTTAGGTGCTGTCAAGTTGGTTCTGACCCACAAAGACCCTATGTACAACAGAATGAAACACCACCCAGTCCTGTGCCATCCTCACAATTTCTGCTATGCTTGAACATGCCACTGCTGCCACTGTGTTAATCCATCTCATTGGTCATCTCCCTCTTTTTTGCTGTCTGTCTACTCTACCAAGTATGATGTCCTTCTCCAGGGAGTGGTACCTCCTGATAATATATTCAAATATAAGAGACAAAGTCTGACCATCTTGTCTTCTAAGGAACATTCTGCTTGTACTTCTTTCAACACAGATTTGTTTGTTCATCTTGCAGTCCATGGTATCCTTAATATTCTTCACCAACACATGACACAAATGCATCAATTCTTCAATGGTCTTCCTGATTCATTGTCCAAATTTCACATGCATATGAGGCCATTAAAAATACCATGGCTTGGATTAGGCGCACTGTAGTTCTCAAACTGACATCTTTGCTCTTGAACAAAGAGGTCTTGTGCTGCAGATTTGCTTAATGCAATATGTCATTCGATTTCTTGACTGCTGCTTCTATGAGTGTTGATGTCGGATCTAAGCAAAATGAAGTCTTTAATAATTTCAGTATTTTCATGATGCTATTTACTGGTCCAGTGGTGAGGATTTTTATTTTCTTTGCGTTGAGGCGCAATCCATACCGAAGGCTGTTGTCATTGATCTTCATTAGTAAATGTTTTAAATCCTCTTCACTTTTAGCAAGCAAGGCTGTATCATCTGCATATCACAGGTTGTTAATGAATATTCCTCCAGTCCTGAAGCCACCAGTCTTCTTCATCAAATCTAGTTTCTCAAATTATTTTTTGATAATACCGGTTGAAAAAGTGTGGTAAAAGAACACAACTCTGTGGCCCACCTTTCCTGGTTTTAAGCCATTCAATGTCCCATTGGTCTTTCAAATGACTGTCTCATGGTCTATGTACAGGTTCCTAATGAGCACAATTGTGTTCTGGAATACCCTTTCTCTGCAATGTTGTCCATATTTTTTCTTGATCCACACAGTTGAAATCCTTTGAATTGTCAGTAAAGCACAGGTAAACATCTCTTCTCTCAGGCAAGATTCATCTGACATCAGCAATGCTTCCCTCATTCCATATCTGCATCTGAATCTGGTCTGGCTTGTACCTCTGGCAGTTCCTTTTCAATGTACCATTGCAGTTATTTTTTAATTATCTTTAGTAAAATTTTACTTGCATGTTATATTAATGATATTGTCCAATGAATACAATTGCTAGAAATAAAACATTTAAATTAAAAATATGTCTCATCTGAATAATTAATCCAATCATCTTATCAGATGACTGGACCCAACAATGATAACTACCAGTGTACTTGAAGACTGCCAATAAAAATCACCCAAGTTGAATTAACAAAAAAATAAATAAAGGAGGTAGGTGAGGAGGAGTGAAAAAAATGAAACAAATCATTGTAGATCTCTAGGACAATTTCAAACAGTCAGAAGTACATAAAAATGCAGTTCCAAAGTATGAATTAAAATCATATTAATCATGAAGAGAGAAATCATAATATTGTTGAGATGAAACCTAGAAGGAACCACCTTAATCAAGTGATTCTAGTTAGCATCACCAATATGGGAGAAACCAGTATCATGTACCACCTGATAAGATGCATTCAGAAGGACACAGCACAACTTCATTGGCAAAATTGTTGAGAAAGACAGGTTATCTGAATCTAATCACAGTGGAATTCTTGTTGGTGTTCCTGTGCATTGATTCCCACTCAAAACAGCCCAGTGCAGGGTTTCTGAGAAGCACCTGGTGAGTTTGAACCACCAAACTTGCAGTTAGCAGTCCAGTGCTTGTCCTACCGTGCTGCACCAGGACTCCAAAGGAATACTAGATAATCTGAAACGGAATGACTTTCTACAAAATAATTGGCCTGTGGAGGTTGCACGTCATGGAGTAAGTCCCAACTTACAGTGACTCTGTATAGGATTTCTGAAGCTATAAATATTTCCAGGAGTGTTGTTATGTGTCGTGGTGTCGGTTGCAACTCATAGAGACCCTGTACAGGGTTTCCGAGACTGTAAATCTTTACGGGAACAGAAAGCCTCATCTTTCTCCTGCAGAACAGCTGGTAGTTTTAAACTACTGACTGTGAGATTAGCAGCCCAATTCATAACCATTACACCACCAGAAAGCCTCAAATGATTTGTACTCTACAAAAATATTTAAATCAATAAACACAAAGGTACACTAAGAAAGTATTCTAGATCAAGGGAGAGTAAAAAGGCATGACAATTAAATGCAGTAATTAATTCTGGATTGAATTCTTGAGAAAGAAAAAAAGGACATAAATGGTAAAATTGACTATACACATTTGATTTTATTATGTATCAAAGCTACATTTTCTGATTTTGCTCCACGTGCTGTGGTTTTGTAGGAGAAAATCCTATTCACAGAAAACATGCACTAGGTTACTTAGATATACAAGATCCCAATATCTCAAAACTTACACTAAAATGATCATCTTTATGCCTGCGTATATATCTGTTTATATATGTAAATCTGTATGTTTACATATATATGTGTATATATCTATAAATTAATTACATAAAGAATTCTCATACTTTCCTTAGATTTGTCAATTACTTACATTTTGCTTAGTTGTTATCTTTATAAAAAGATGTTGTCATGTTAAGTACCGTCTAGTCGATTCTGACCCATAGCAACCCTCTGGAGGGTTTCCAAAGAGCAACTGGGGAGCGTGAACCATCAACTTTGCAGTTCAAACCGACTGTGCAGTCTAGCACATTAACTCACAACACCACAGCAGAACTCCATAGATATAAAGAGATATATATATAAATATATGTTATATATAACTATGTATATATGTATCTATTTATATGTATATTTTTATGTACATACATCTGTACAATATAAAAATATATACAAATATATTTTTATAGAGAGAATAAGTAGGCAAAATATAAATAATTGACAGATCTAGGGAAAGTGTTATGAGAATTCCTCATGTAATTAATTCATGTAGCTATTTTAAGTCATAACAAAACACAAAGTTATTCCAAAAGGGACATCCTTAAAAAAGGAATGGTTTTTCCAGAGAAGACTATGCTGCTTGAGAAATGGTTATAAAGCCTGTACAGACTCAGTGTGATCAGGATGAAACCTAGCATTTCACTGGTGATCAAACATATGTGTCTATTCTGTTACCCAATTAGCTTAGAATTCAAGAATTTTAAAATAGGAAGGGACCTTTGCACTTCCCTAATCCACCCTGCTCCTTTTATAGATAAGAAAACTAATGTTAGGTGGAGAACCCGAGTTTCTTTGAAGAGGATCCAAACTTTCATATTATCAGTTTTCATTCCTCTGCATCATGCTGCCTTTTCAAGTATTTTAAAGCTTTCTAGAAGCCTTGTCATGATCTTCTTTAATCCTTTCTGAAGCTTCAGTCTAAGCAGTCTCCACAATTTACCATAGTCAAGGTTTGTGTCTATTTAATGTCAATCATTTCTTATAGAGAGAAGAAAGTATTGGAGTTTCAGGGAGCATGAGCACCTGCTGACTGGCTCCTGGGGGCAGCATAGCTCTTTATCGCCTTTTCCCCATCACAGTTTACCTATTTCCAATGAAGATTCATCTCAGTTACTGTCCCTCCTCTTTTTATTGACCGGCTGTTGAGATTTATTGGATACTCACTGTGTACTTATTATGCCCCAATCACATTGATAATATGACTTAATACTCCCAATTTAGTTATTCCCTGATTAAGCATTCTTGAACTAAATAAGGGTGTGGTGTTTGTGAGGAGGGGTGTAGGATTAGGGAAAGTTAGCACTCCCTTTCCTAACAAGATAGGCACAGTGTAATATATGACTAAGTGTCTCTTCTGGTTGATGCACCAAGCTAATGAGAAGAAATCTTAGATCCCAACACTTGTTATCCATTAATTGTTTAGTGGTTGGTTATTCTCCGAGAGCATTGAGTGATTCTCATAGCCATATCATAATAAGAATCCATACCCTGGAAATAATTATCATAGAACTGAGCCTGCTGAAGACTTAATGCCATATAAATATATATATATGCCAGTATCGACCTTTACATTTGTCCCTGTAGTTGCAGGGTTGTCAATACATTATCTATAGTAAGGTTTTAATATAGACTTCTGAAAGAATGATTCATCAATCAAAAGGCAAAATGGGTCTGGAAATAGTTGGGGGACTTATGGTGAAAATCATTGCACCCCTCCCCCCCACTCCATGTCATCAGCAACCAGGTTTTCCTGCTTCTTTGTCATGTTTCCTCCATTTTCTAATTTCCATTATCCTACAGATAACTCTCTAGTTTTGGAATACAAATAATTGCCAAGATAGATTGCCAAAATGAGCTGAAATTCAAAGTAAATGAAGCAATAGAACATTAAGAAATGAATGGATGAGACAGTGCTACTGAGTCATTTGTACCAACAGTATCCGATGAGACTGTCCATTGGGGTGGTGACGAGGTTAATAGTTCAGGAAGGTTTTAATCCACTTTGTGTTCCCAAGGGAAATGTATACTTCCTGGTGGCAGCCATGGACTCTTCCATTTCATTATATTCCATTATATTCTTTGCTGTATCTTTCACATGTTGTTGTTTGCCACGGGGTCATTTCTGATGGGTGTGACCCCATGTGTGCTGAATAGAACTATTCCTATGGGTTCCAAGGCTGTTACCTTTTGAAAACAAATAACAAACCCTGTTTTCTGAATCACCTCTGGGTTGGGTTAAACCAACAACTTCTTTCCACTATTAGTTCAACACTTAATTGTTTGCTTCACTCAGCCACCTCACCTTTCACATAGTAGTTCTAAGTATAATTTCAATTAATTCCAATATACTCATAATCAGCTTTCATAAAAACTATTAAAATGAAATAATTTTGTCTTTTTTTAATTCTATTCAACAACTTCCAAGTGTACACTCATCCATAGGTATGCATGTGCACACAGACACACACACACAAGTCAATGTCTTAAGATCAAGGACTTTGATATCAAATTAATTCAAATCCAGTCTGTCTTTACTATACACACATACATATATACACACACACAGTGGTGTCTAAATATAAAGGACTTCAGTATCAGACAAGCTTTATTTCAATTCTAGTTCTGTCTTTACTACTACACACACACAAACTCATACACACAGATGTGTAAACATCAAGGACTTTGGTATCAGACAAACTTTATTTCAATTCTAGTTCTGTCTTTACTATATCTGTGACCTCAAGGAAGTTACTTTATCTCTATAAGGCTCACCTTCCTATCCTATAAACAAGATTAGGTAAGATAAAGTGAAATTCACTTGTAAATAGTGTAGTGTCAAACAGAGGTTAAGTATTATTTTGCCTCTCTTTCTACCATTTCCCTTTGAAGAAATCCTAGTACAGCACTTTGTACTTATTCCATTATTCCCTAAAAATGTTAATATGTTTTTATATGCCCCACTAAATTTGTTGCATCACTCTCTAGAAACTGGTGTTGCTGTTAAGTGCCTTCAAAGTAGTTACAATTCATAGTGATCCTGTATGCAGTTTCCAAGAAACAGCTAGTAGGTTTGAACCACAAACCTCATGGTTAACAGTCCAGTGCTTATTCTACAATGCCACACCAGGACTCACCCATAAGCACATGACCATCTGAAGATAGTTTCTAAGAAGTAAGATTATGCACTATTCTCAAATAGTCTCACTGGAATTGAAATAAAGTTTTTCTGATATCAACATTTGTCTTTGATCTTTTGACATCACCATGTATTTCTGTGTGTTTGTACGTGTGTGTAGTAAAGACGGAACTGGACTTGAACTAGTTTGTCTGATTTTCAGGAGCCTATGTGTACTCAGAGAAAGCATACACTTATAGAACAAGTATTTCCTGTTCAAGGGTTTCCAGTATCATACACTTATTTCCCTTAGTCACCCAGCTCTTAATGTGCTCATACCCTACTCTTTGTGTGTTGGAACCAGCATACATTTTTACTGTAGGATATCCTCAGAGCCATGTTAGAAACCCATTCTTAATTCCAGAAAGCCTTCAAGTTATAGTGAAAGAAGGCAATGCCCCAAATTCATACCCCTAGCATATCCTGTCCATCAGAGGTGTTAAAGGAGAAGCATCTAAAGCCAGATTGCCTGAATTCAAACCCGAGCTCTACCATTTATTTTCTCTGTGATTTTCTGCAAGTTATGTAGTCCTTCTTTACTTAATTTTTTTCATCTTCAAATTAGGAATAATTATAGAATTTATTTTGAGGTGTG
>NW_006408673.1:2737247-2752171 GCF_000296735.1 Chrysochloris asiatica | reverse complement strand
TTTTCTATTTTTGTTGTTTTAATCTAAGGAAAAATACCCTTTTAGTTTAATCTAACTCACCTAACAGGTTTCAAAGAAATATAAATAAACCAACGACTTTAGTTTTTGAAGACAAAATTAATAGGTAACAAGAGCTATGCTTTTAGAGAAGATACAAATGACAGAGAAGTGACTGGCTATATCCTTCTCTGAAGGCAGCTTCCACCTTTTATTTTACTCAGTAATGTTGGAGGAGAGCACTGTAAAAACTTTAATGAAGCAATAAAACTCATTTTGAAACTTTCTGCATATGCTTTGTTCTTCTCACAGACTTGCTCACAACTATACCGTGTTAAAAAAAAAGAAAGAAAGAAAGAAAGAGTACTCATAAGTGATTGCTTATTAAACATTTACCTAAGTGACCACATATAAAGAAGTCAATTATAAAAAGAACTTGTGATTTTACTATATATCTAGTGCACAAATGGCAACTCCAGACAACTCCAGTGCATAAATGGGCAGACAACCAAAATAGAAGTGTTCCCTGAACCTTTGAAATCTGTCTTAAAATGTTTTAAGAGTATTAATTGGCAACAGTCTATATGTTCTCTAAGAGCACACTCCTCTACACCTTGTCCTTTGTTCACAGACTCCACCCCTGAGTTCTACACTTACACCAAAGTCCTTCTTTACCAGCACTAAATGCTTCCCTTCCTGCATCAAACCATTTGCCATAGAATTAATTCTTACAGCAACTTCATGTGTGTCTGTGTAGAACTCTCTTCTAGGATTTTCACTGGCTCATTTTACAGAAGCACATTGCCAGGACTTTCTTCTTAGTTCGCCTCTAGGTAAACTTTCACTGCTAACCTTTTGATTACCAGCTGAGTGCTGTTTTGTTGTTGTTGAGTGTTGTCAAGTTGGTTCTGACCCATGGTGAGCAACTACTGAGCCTGAACTGTCGACCTTGCAATTCAAATGACTTTACAGTCCAGTGCATTGACCCACAGTGCCTCTGAGTAGATATCTTTAAATATTTACATCACTCAGGGATTCCTCTTGTTTCACACTGCAGCTTAAATTGCATATCCTCTACAGCAACTCCAATGACATATATATCTTTAACAAGCAGGCATATGTAGGAACTTTTAGCTGTCACTACCAATAAAATGACCCCCAGGAGAAATTACAGTTGTATGTTTGTTTATCTACAGTAAGAATAGAGTACGTCATGTTTCTGTCAGCTCTACAAAAAAAAGTATTACTGCATCAGTGATCCCTCAGTGAACATGAAATGATGATATTAAACTTCATTAAGTAATAGGTAACAAGGAAGAAAAATAGATGGATGGTGGGGGGAAATTGGATATTTCACTCATGAAAGGTGATAGCGGTGGGCAATACATATGAGGGTGAGTCAAAAAGTATTGTTACAAAAAATCACAAAAACCTTTATTAAACAAAATTATCAAAACATGAAGCTGTAGTTTCTTGATGCCAACTAACTAGGTCTATAAACTTCTGAAGGCTGGTTTTCCATTCCCCTAAAGAATTTTGTCATCTGCAGTTTATACCATGTCAAAATGACAGTTTGGGCATTCACAGGGGACACATTTCATGCTCCTTTTCAATGTTCTTTGAGCGTGGAGAACAAAAAGAACTCTGAAGGGGCAAGATCAGAGCCAGAGGGTAGATGGGGTAAGGTTTCCCAATGAAATTATTAGAAGATAATCCTTACTACCCTTGAAGTATGAGCCCATGTATTGTCATGATGGAAAAAAGAAAAATTAAAAAAAAACAAAAACAAAAACAAACCTCAGCACAATTTTTCTGGTCTTTTTCTCATGAACGCAGTTTTCAATTTTCTTAAAACTTCTTAATAATGAACTCTATGGTCATCCTGTGTCCTTCAAGAAAATCTATCCAGATTATTGCCTTGGAATTCCAAAAAACAGTCACCATAACTTTCTGAGCTGATTTTATGGAAGCCACAAATTTGACTGGATTTTTTTTTTGAAAGCATCCTAAGGAGACTAAGGCAAGTGTAAGTGCATGACTGAGAAAACCTGTCTGCAGCCATCCAGTGATTATGAAGACATATTTAAACATGTTTTGTTTGGAATAATCCTATGTAGGTATGAACTGGAATCTTAATAACAATACTGTTTTTACTTACTGTCCTTTGGGTTTGTGTGTGTGTATGTATATAAATGCATACATTATAGCTAGAAAATTGCATATCTTAGTTTTCTATCTATAGAAGTGTATAGACCATAAGTCAGCTACTTTCCATAATACAAAACCACAGTTAAACTTCTGAATCAACTGTATATATAAGTCATAGCCTAACATTTTTATTTCACTAAATATTATCTTGATTATCACTATATTAGACATGGTACCGTAGGATAACTTCTGGGCTGCTAACCTCAAGGTTGGCAGTTCAAGCCCATATGATGCTCTTCAGAAACTCTATACTGTGTCAATATGAATCAGAACTGACTTGACATATTGAACAATAACAACATCACCATATTATGTAATTACAAGGCAAAAAGTTTCCAAATTACGTATTCATGGACTTTTTGTAGTTCTCTAAGGAGCTCTGGTAGCGTAGTGGTTACGAATCGGACTGCAAACCTTAAGGTCACCGGTTCGAAACTATCAGCCGCTCCGCGGGAGAAAGATTAGGCTTTCTACTCCCGTAAAGATTTACACCCTCGGAAACCCTGTACAGGGTCGCTATGGGTCGGAACCAACTCGACGGCACTTAACAACAACAACAACAAGGTTGTAAATTCATCTTTTGCCTATTTCTCTTTCTACTGGCTCTTTTCCTGTTCTAAACTTCTGTCTCTTTTTTTATTATTATAAAAGTGAGCTCCCTCTTTCCTGCTTATAACTATTTCAGATGAGAAATAGGATTTGGACTTGGAAAATACAAGCTTTAAATTGAAATTCATGGCTTTCCCTCACCCTGCCCTTCAAATTGTTCTTATTTCTCAATATTTATAAATATTTTTTTCTATAATTGTATTTTAAGTCTATGTTTTTAAGACTCAACAATTGTGTCTTTGTCAAGACCCAGGATATAAATGACTAATATTGGAGTCCTGGTGTGGTGCTGTGGGTTAACGCACTGAACTGCAATGTCAGTTTGAGCCACAAGGTCGGCAGCTCAAATTCACTAGCCACTTAGCAGAAACCCTATACAGGGCCTCTATGAGTCAGAAGCAACTCGATGGCACTTGACAACAACAATAAATCATTCCCACCAGCTACTATAAAATATTCTGTGAAATTTTCATGGCATTTCAAATATCCAGTGTTGCTATTGATTTGAAGAAATTTTCTGGCTTTTTTTTTTTTTTTTTAAACTCAGTGGTTCATTACCAAGTCAAATTTATAAACTAATTCCATTGAATTTACCACACGTCTATCTTGGGATTTAATAACATTCGCTTCTATTTGAGAAACTATTTCCTTCAGCTACTTGGTAATCATGGTTGCTGCTGGGTCCAGTGAAATACCTCTAAACTAAGGGAGCAAATTTCTATCTCTAAACTAAAATGAAAAATAAAAACAAATCTTTGATTTAAAAAGTAATAGAAATAAGCAACCAAATTTTTTTTTTTTTTCTTTCCTGTTGTGTTCTGCTAAGAGCTTATTACCCTTTATAGTATATACTAACTAGCCTAGCAACACCAGAAGGGTCAATTGTTTATATTCTAGTTCTACAAATAATTCTAGAAAGAAATGAGCCTACCTTTAAAAAGCCATTAGTTTTATCTTTCAAAATGGTCTGACTTCAGTCCTCCCACTCCCACCCAGGGCTATAGTCAAACCCAGCATTAGACCAATTGTGTAAAAAAGGCAGCTTTTTTTGAAGCAAGATTCATCTGAAAGTTTTTCTCAAGATAATCAGTATTTACAAACAGTGGTGTTTACCTAACATGAGTGAAAGTGCAAATGAATTTTATAACATAAGACTTGCCAATTCCTTTACTTCTTCAGATATATGAGGGCTTCAAAAAGTATGAGAAAATATAATTAAACAACTGGGATTTTTTCCATGAGCTTTTTGAAATCTCCTCATATTTGCTTAATTTGAGGCTTGTTGGCCTTCTCCAAAAGTAACATCAGTGTTTGATTTTTCTGTTTTCTCCTATCATTCATCATAGTTTTTCTTGCACTCCATGATTTTTGAAAATTAGAAAGCCAAATATATCTGTCTGTTAACTTTTTTTTATGACCTTGTCCTTAGTAATTGAATTTAAGAGGCTAAAATTTCAGATTTCCCATAGTGCAGTTCTGACTTCTCTGTGACAAGTAAAATTATTATTGTTCTTAAGTGTTACTAAGTCAATTCAGATGCATAGCAATCCTGTATAGGGTTTCCAAGGAGCAGTTTGTGGATTTGAACCACAGACCTTGAAGTTAGCAGTCCAGCTCCTATCCCACAACACCACACCAGGACTCCAAGTAAAGTTGAGAGTTGAAGAAATATGAGAGGACTTCAAACATTTCATTGGAAATGGTATGTAAAGATAATGGAATTTTCCCACAAACTTTTTGAAGACACCTTGTACTACACTAGGTCAACAGTGGAACACATCTCAAAATAAAGATAAACTCCCACTTACTGCTAAAAATAGGGAAATGCTATACAGGGTTGCTATGAGTTGGAACCTACTCATGGCACTTAACAGCAACCACTAAAAATGGGCCACTTGGATTTGAAAGTTTTCAAGATAAAGGAAAAATTATACATCCTATGTAAAAGAACCCACAGAGGAAGCTAATGATCAAGGTTAAGAACTAATTTACTTAGAAACAGACAAGTATGAAAAATGGAATGGGCTTAGACATTGATGAAGATGAAGTGAGAGCTGAGGAACCTAGTGCTGCTATTACTGATGAGATTCTCCACACTTGAGGGTGATGAGGATGCATCTTGCATTGAAGAAGTAGATTAGTCATTTCTACCTACAAAACTTGTGCCCTCCACAGCAGCCTTGAGTGGCCCTGTCTCACCCGGCTCCATCAGCTGATAACTAGTGGTTATTTTTCTCCTGGGCCTTCTGTGTAAGGCAGGATGTAAGGACCTCAGGCCCTGTCCCCCTCCCTTATTTGAGAGTGGGGATAGATGTTGTGTATTGTGTTTTTTTGTTGTTTATTTTGTTCTGATATTAAGGCATGCAAAATAAAAATGATGCCATTTTATACAATATATTAGATAGATAGATAGATAGATAGATAGATAGATAGATAGATAGAGAAATTTATTCCAAGGAAACGGCTCACAAAATTGTGGGGGGCTATCGAGTTCCAAATCTATGGGTCAGATAACAGGCTGAAGAGCTCTGCTAGTTCACTTGGTTGCAGGGGCTGAGGAACCCAACTCTGTGGTCAAGTGATAGGCTTGTGATCTCTGTTGGCTTATATCTCCCAAGAAACAGAGGTCAGAGGAGAGGATTGATTGCAGGGCCAAGAGAGAGTAAGTTTCTCCAGAACATCCATTTATGTACTTTACGCTGAACACACCTCCAAGAAAACACCCCTTTCAACCTGTTGAATGTACAAATCAGAACACAAAATAGAAAGTAATTTCACAGTATCTGCCATACCTTAGCCATCAATCATAGCCTTAGCCATCATAGTAAAGCACGTGTACAAAGTCATACTTTATTAACGTGGTAAGCTACAATTTAAATCCATTTTGATCATTAATTAAGAGTTATTAATTTTAGCCAGTATACAATATGTTTTTGTTGTAGTTAAGTACTATCAAGTTGGTTCCGACTCATAACGACCCTGCATAGGGTTACTGAAGAGCAACTGGTGGATTTGAACTGCCCACTTGGCAGTACAAACTGACCATGGGGTCCAGTGCATTAATTTGCAGTACCACACCAGGGCTCCAATATACAGTCTAGCTCAAAAGAAATTAACAAATGATAATGAATGAACATTATATGAAAAGCAAAGACTAAGCACTAAATAACTTGATGATCTCATTTAAACTTTATAATTACGTCATGAGAAAAATCACACAGATAGTTTCCCAATTTTATAGATAAGAACAGTAACTTGCAGCTGAAGATCAACTAATCTGGACCTTTAACTATATCTTGCCTTATGTCTAGGCAATGAAGTAGTCACCTATACAGTTTAAGGGCACCACTTAAAGGCACAGCTCAAAATCACAATCCGCATACACCACTCTGCCTTACATAGTATAGTAAGTCCTTTGAGTTAGAACACTATGTCTTCAGTTGTTGTTAGTTGTTGTCAATCAAGTCTACTCCAATTTATGGTGACCTTATGTGTAACAGAATCAAATGTTGCTCAGGCCTGTGTTATCTCCATAATCGTGCCTGACATCACTCTTGCAGCTATTATGTCAATTCATCTCACTGAGGGTTTCTCCTGCTTTCATTGACTTTTTCACTTTACCAAACATAATAATATCCTTTCTACTGATTGGTCTCTCCTGATTGCAAGTCCAAAATTCAAACACAGGGGACAAACTATCTGAGATCAAACAATTGAAAAGCAGATCCCAAGAGACAAAGATTTATGTAGCTCAGTTTGGGAATGGGGAAGCAAACAAGGAAAGGAGAAGACATCAAACCAACACACCATGTGAAAGTCACATACAAGAGATAGCTTTAGCCTGATTCTACAAGGGATTCTGAAGAATAAGTTTTGCCTCAGAGTTGACAATGATCCAAGTTGATAAAACTGACCTTTTGCAACTCTCCCCTGCTTTGTTGTTGATTAAGGACCAGTTAGTATAGGAAAAGATCAGAGGGAGCCTTTGTTTCCTAGGGATACCATAAATTGGAAACATTCAACAAACAGAAATTTATTATCTCACAGTCCTTAAGGATAGAAGTCCAAATTCAGGGCATCAGCAGGACCATTCTTTGTCTCCTTTAGGACAAGTTCTGTCTTGTCTCTTCCAGCTTCTGGTAGCTCAGGTGTTTTTTGGCTTTCCTTAGCTTGTACATGCATCATTATGTGACATCTGCCCCTGTATATGTTTCTCTGTCTATTTTCCAATTTTATAGAATACTACTCACATGGAACTAGGATCTATTTTACCTAAATAGCAGCATCTTCAAAGACAGATTTCATTTCTAAACAAGATGCATTCACAGGTAGAAAAATGTTAGGACATCTGCATATCTCACTGGTGGGCATAGTTCAATCCATAACAGAGTGGATCTGGACAGACATTGTGCCTATTCACTCATTATAGCCACAGTAAACAGCATAAGTCCTTCAGGTAATAAGAAATGCTCAACAAGTTCAGTTTCTAGGAGAAAAGAAGAAATAGAAGATCAGCAAGTGTCCATAACCTAATAAGAACATGAGGACACTTAAGAAATAATATTAGGGTCATTCCTATCATTGGGAAGAAGCAACACCACAAATGGACTTGAAAGCTGTAAGATTGCACATAAGGAGGTGAAAGGACACCAAATGCATATTTAAACTTCACAATGTGGCTTATTCTTTTGTGACCTTCATGTGGCAGACGAGTTTTCAAATACCCCATGGGCTTTCCAATGAGACTTATTTAGCATTCATTCCCATGCACTTTTTTATAACTATCATAACCATTAACGTAGTCTTTCATATTGCAGAAGAAAATACCATCACTTTTACTTTAATAAGCACATATTTATCCTTATCATTGTTGTTAGAAGTACCATTGAATCAGTTCCAACTCATAGGAGTGGTGGCTAGTGGATTTGAAACATCGACTCTGGTGTTAGCAGTCCAGTATTTATCCTACAGTGTCACATTCTCACTTTATTGTGAGGAAATTTCAAAATCCGTTCTTTTTCCCTTTCAGCTGACCTGTTTTATTTTTCCTCTTACAAAATATACCTATAATGACTGCTCTTCAATGAAGTCAATGTTTAGAGCTATTTCTTTTCTTATTCTAAAGTTCCAAATTATGGAAATGTTATAGAGTTTATGTGATGGTAGAAGAAATATACTTTGTACCTGATTTCAGAAACTGTGGTGCATGTACACATTAATCATGTTTCGGATGATTTATTTCTACATTCATGCTGGCCAATTTTATTAGTGTTTGGTTTGGCTGAAGGGAAGAAAATCTGCTTTCTATTTCACCTCTGTAAAAAAGAAGAGTTAGATTTGTGCTGGCTTATATAGTCTATATCTCAGCTTGATTATTTAATCTCAGGTACTTCAAAATTCATCTTTCTTCAACTGTCTCCCTCAGAAACTCTCTCTACAAAATCTTTTGATGTAGGCCTATTCAAGTATATCTTTATTTTCCAGCCCCTTCAAAATCTTCAACTCCATACTGCCAGAACTTTTCATGTTCACCCTGTGAATCTTTCACAACCATTCTCGTTTATTCTTCAATCTCCAGTGATGGCCTCGAATACCATTACTATTTTACACTGTCCTACCTGTGTGCTTTCCTGTTTACTATGCTATCCCATCCTTCTGACAATCCCAAATGTTTTCCTCTAACCCCTGGAGATTGTTGTTGTTGTTGTTAAGTGCTGTCGAGTAGGTTCTGACCCATAGTGACCCTGTATAGGGTTTCCGAGGAGCTGCTGGTGAGCTTGAACTGCCTACTTTGCAGTTCAAATGGCTTTGTAGTCTGGCACATTAACCCACAGTGCCACACTAGAGATTGTTGTTGTTTAGTACCATCAAGTCAATTCTGACTCATAGAGACCCTGTATAGGGTTTCCAAAGAACAGCTGGTGAAATTGAACCACCAACGTTGCAGGCCCTTTATAAACCAAGCTGTTGATTTAAAACAAGACGAACAAACAAACAGCAATAACAACACAAAACCTGTGCTGTGGACAACCCATGTTATCAAAGTAGAATTGTGCACCATAGGGTTGTCATTGACTGATTTTCAGTAGTAGGTCTGTGGGTCTTTCTGAGGTGTCTGAGTAAGTGGATTCTAATGTCCAATCTATTTGTTAACAATAAAGTGCATTTACAGCTTGCACCACTAAGAGAGGCCTTGTATCTATAAAATAAAGTTTAATGCTAGTACCTACCTCACAAGGTCTCTTAAATATAAAGCTAGAGGTTGTAAAATATGTCGCCTGGTGCCTAGATAAACTAGTGGTGATTGTTGTTGTTAATTGACTCCTAGCAACCCAATATAGGGTTTCCAAGGAACAGCTGGTGGGTTTGAACTGCTGACATTGTGATTTGCAGCCCTGGTAGCGTAGTGGTTACAAATTGGGCTGTGAACCACAAGGTCAGCAGTTTGAAACTGCCAGCTGTTCTGCCAGAGAAAGATGAGGCTTTTTGCTCCCGTAACCATTTACAGCCTTGGAAACCCTGTACAGGGTCACTATGAGTTGGAACCGACTCCACTGCACTTAACAACAACTGACCTTACAGCATTATACTAGGAGTTCAAATTAGTTCATGGTTAGTAAATGTTCATATCTATTATTATTGTCACTTCCATTATTCTAGATGTAACATATATTCAAATCTCAGTGAAGACTTAAATAAAGGTAGTTAAAGATTTACACCCTCGGAAACCCTGTACAGGGTCACTATGGGTCGGAACCGACTCCACGGCACTTAACAACAACAACAACAACAACAAGAGAAAACATACTGTGAAAACTGTTGATGGAAGGAAACCTTAACTAAACAATTCGCTTTTCTGGAAAATTGGGGGAAAAAAGCTTGATTCATACTACTTTATTCCAAAATGCTCATTAGGAAAAATGATCATATAACTTATTTTCCAATCTGTGACCCTTCTGAAAGCAAAGAGGGAACTATTAATAACAACTCCAGGACAAAAGCATACATGAACATCATCCCATGTTGAACCGAGGCTTAGAGTCTCTCACTTTTAGCATACTTGGACTCATGAAATTATGAAATAAAGTAGAATGAGAAAATACCAACTCACCAACTTTGACATTTTCTATGTAATATATTCCTTGAAGGGCCTGGGTACTATAGAGAAAATAGTTCAGATCAAAAATTTACTAAAATACAGCATTGTTGTTGTTAAATGCCATTGAGTCAGCTCTGACACGTAGCGACCCTGCACAGGGTTCCCAAAAAATTGGTGAGTTTAAACTGCCAACCTTATGGTTCACAGTGTAGTGCTTATCCTACAGCACCACACAAGAAGTCCAAGATACAGCTAACCACTTAAAAATATGATAAAATTTAAAGTAATGAACTTGTAGGAAGGATGCAAATTTGGGATTAAGTTCTGGCTTTGCATTTAAGTCTTCCTGTAACTTTGACAAGTCACTCAGAGTCTCTAACTCCTGGTTTCTCATCTCTCTCTATATATAATGGAGTCCTGGTGTGGTGCTGTAGGATAAGCTCTGGACTGCTAACCACAAAGTCAGTGGTTCAAATCCACCAGCTGTGCCTCAGAAGCCCAATACAGGGTCACTAGGATTCAGAACTGACTTAACAGCACTTAGTAATGCCAAAGGAGTCCTGATGTGGCACTGTAGGATAAGCACTGGACTGCTAACCCCAAGATCAGCAGTTCAAATCTATCAGTTCCTCAGAAACCCCATACAGAGTTACTATGAGTCAGGACCAACTTGAGGGTACTTATCGACAACAATAATAATACCTATACTAATGCTTATTCAATTATTTTGGTATCTAAAAAGAGGCATCAGTGTTAGATGCTGTCAAGACAGTTCAAACTCATAGCAACCCTATCTACAACAGAACAAAACACTACCTGGTCGCACAGCAGCCTCACAATTGTTGTTATGCTTGAGTCCATAGCTGCTTCCATAATACAATCCATCTCATTGAGGGTTCCCTCAGTTTTCCTGATCCTCTAATTTATCAAGCATGATATCTGTTTCTAGGGACTGGTTCCTCCTGATAACATGCCCAAAGTATGAAAGTCAAAGTCTCACCATCCTGGCTTCTAAGGAGCATTCTAGCTGTACTTCCTCCAACACAGATTGGTTCATTCTTCTGGTAGCATGGTACTTTCAATATTCTTCTCCAACAGCGCATATCAAATGCATCAATTCTTGTACAGACCTTTTTATTCATTCTAAAACTTTCACAAGCACATGTGGCTATTGAAAAATGTCATGATTTGGGTCAGGCGCACCTTAGTCCTCAAACTGATAACTTTGCTCTTGAACACTTCAAAGAGGCCTTGTGCAGCAGATTTTCCTAATGCAGTACATTGTTTGATTTCTTGGCTGCTGCTTACAAAAGTGTTGATTGTGGATCTAAGCAAAATTATGTTTTTGATAACTTCAATCTTTCTCCATTTATGATGATGTTATTTATTGGTCAGTGGTGAGGAATTTTCTTTTATTTACATTGACGTGCAATCCATACTGAAGGCTATGGTCTTTGATCTTCCTCAGTTATGCAATTCCTCTTGGCTTTCAGCAAACAAAGTTGTGAATCTGTTACTTTAAATTGCTAACAGATCTTCCTCCAATCCAGATGCAATGTTCATCTTCATATAAGCCAGCTTCTCAGCATAATGCTTTATAAAACACTAAACTAAAGTTAATTATTTGAAATGTTACTGTCATGAATTAGGATTTTCATGCTTTTGAAAATAAAGAAAGAATAAATGGTTTTTTTATAATATGCAAGTGTTGTATGATAAGAATGTACTCTGGTGTGGCGCTACAGGATCAGCACTGAACTTCAAAATACAAGGTTGGCAGTTCAAACCCACCAGCTGCTCCTGGAAACCCTGTATCATGTCTCTATGAGTTGAAACTGATTCAATGTCACTTAACAATAACAACAACAATGACAAGAATAATGATGTTAATTAAAGTTATTCTAATGACTTGGAGTGATCCTAGAATATTTTAGTTCTTATTAAAATGTTATATGCTTCAATAATACATTGCAAGCCAAAACATGCTATGGTGTGTTAATAATAATAATGATGATAATTGACATAGGCCAATTTCAAACCTGCAATATATAACTCACATCCCTGCTTTTCCACCTAATCTCTGACACCAGCCACCACATGGTATCTTCTCTCTCTGACCCTAACCACCCAGTGTTAAATCAGACCTCATTCCTGGCAGCCCTCAGCCAGGTTAAAACACACAAATTAATACCCAGTCCTTTAGACTGTCATATAGGCAAATATCAGCCTCTGCTGGTTCTCTCTGCCTCTGGTGGGCTCGAGCATTGACTAGAATGACTTGCAGAACCAGTAGAAAGGTCTTTACTTTCTATAATATTTTTAATGTAGCTATAAAATGATACCCATAAAGAAATGCAAAGGTGAGGTCAGGACAAGTCTTCTACAATGATCTTCATGTCCCCAGAGATGTATGGTTCTTACATATGTATCATCAGTCCTGAAAGTCAAACTTTTGTGTCCATGGCTTTATGAAATCATGCATAGTCAAAGAAAATATGTCTTAGTTACGTAGGTTTATGGGTCTTCAGCCTCAAGTGCTTTTGTAACAGAAACACCACAAGTGGATGACTTTCACTAACAAAATTTTATACTTTCACAGTTTAGGGAGTCTGAACCCAGGGTATCAGCTCTAGGGGAAGTTTCTTTCTCTCTGTCAGCACTGGTGGAAGATTCTTGTCTCATTTCAACATCTGTGAGCACAGGATTCATTGTAGAGTTCCATGTGTCTTGTCATCAATACTCCCCTGGGTCTAGGAGATTAACTCCCAGAAGCAGAAATATTCTTCCTTTAACATCTTCAAGGTTGGGAACAATGACACCAAGACCATCAGGCACTCAAAGGGCACTACCATATCTCTCCTTTTACAAATTTCCTAGGGAACCCTGCATATAGACTTCTCTGATATACAAACCCCAGGTCTTTTTATCTCTTTGTTCTCTTCATCAATGAAACATTGAGGGACTATGCATGAATAAAGAGATTTTTGTTATCATCTCACCTTGAAACAAGGACTTTCCCAGGGAAATCCATCAGAGTTGTAATTTTACCCTTCCTCTCTATCCTAATTTCTGTACAAGTAAATAAAGCTTATAAACGCATCACTGGGTAATGCCAATTATTTGGTGTGGCACTGTAGGCTAAGCACTGGACTTTTAGCCAAAATGCCATGGTCCAAACTCACCAGATGCTCCTTGGAAACCCTGTATAGGGTCACTATGAGCCAGAACCAACACAAAACACTTAGCAGTATACAAACAAATAATATAAATGCATGAATTTATTTTTATTTTTCATTCTTAGTTCACTGTAAAAACAAATAGTACAGTCCAGTAAACTAGTATAATATCTTTTATTTTATGGGCACTGTTAACTATCATCACACATTATCTTGAATCTCCTAACTCTTACAAAAAGCTAGGAATTGTTATTCCATTTGCTTATCAGAAACTGAGGCCCAAAGACCTTAATTCACTCTTGCAAACACACAAGGTTGCCATTTTTATGTTTCACTTTAAACTTCAGCTCTTTCTACTCCATCTCATAACTCTTCCACAAAAAAGCTATCAATTTAGAGAAAAGATTAAAGATCCAGTATATTGAATTCAGAAGAAAAGAGAATAAAACATGTTAAGAAGAATGATAAAACTGTAGAATTTAGGGCTTCTTTCTCTTTTTTGTTTTCTTTATTTGTGGTGCTGTAGGATAAGCACTAAGGAGCTCTGGTAGCTTTAGTGGTTACAAGTCAGGCTGCTCAGGATCAGCAGTTCTAAACTACCAACGATCTGCAGGAGAAAGATGAGACTTACAGCCTCAGAAACTCTATGCAGGGTCACACTATGAGTCAGAACCGACTCAATAGCACATTACCACCAGCACCATAAGGATAAGCACTGGGCTTCTAATCTCAAACTCAACAGTTGAAACCCATCAGCTGCTCCTCGGAAACCCTACACAGGATTGCTATGAGTCTGAGTCGAGCTAACATCAGTTAACAACTAATCACAGGGAAATGGTCTCTGAATGGTGCAAACGTTTAACCTACTAAACTACTAGCAGAAAGGTTGGAGGTTTAAATCCACTCAAAGAAAGACCTGGCAATCTTTTTGAAAAATGAGTCTGAACAACCTATAGAACAAAGTTCTATTCCAACACACATGGGGTTATAACAAGTCAAAATTGACTTAATGGCAGCTAGTTTTTTGTTTTGTTTTGTTTTTGAGGGGTGTTTATAGTAGTGAAATTCAAACAAATCTGAGCTAAAAATGTTTATTAGCTTACTCAACCCCATTGATTTTGCTACCATTTCATGTTATAAGAAGATCGGTAATCCCCTTCAGCTGCCCTTGACAAGAAAACCCTTGAGTCATATTCAGTGTAATCTTGTAAAGATCTGTATCATTATTGGAATAAAAATGGAAATGAGAAATGTCTGTATGCTACATCTAAATTGATCTGTTGAATACCACCTAGGTATAAATGATAATGGAGTCCTGGTTTGGTGCTGGAGGATAAGCACTTGACTGCTAATCATGAGAATAGTGGTTCAAACCCATCAACTGTTCCTTGGAAACCCTATACAGGGTTGTTATGAGTCAGAACCAACTTAATGGCACTTAGCATTGATTTGATATTTTGAAGATAATATAATGCATCCATCTAGGTAACAGATAATCCCAAACAAGTTGGCCATAATTATGACATGTTAATCATTTTCAAAGGTGACTCAGTGAAAGGGGGAAAAATAAACAGAACTAATTTATAAAATGATACATGTGTTCATATTTTTAAACTGTGTTTTGAATTGTTGTTATTAGGTCCCATCGAGTCCGTACCGATTCATAGTGACCTTATGCACAGCAGAATGAAACACTGCCCAATCCTGGGCCAACCTCACTATCATTGCCACACTTGAGCCCATTAATGCTGCCACTTGGCCAATCCATCTCGCTGGGTGTTTTCCTCTTTTGCTCTGACCAAAAATTATATTCTTCTCCAGTGACTGGTCCCTCC
>NW_006408673.1:2719816-2721119 GCF_000296735.1 Chrysochloris asiatica | reverse complement strand
AGATGCACAAGAACACCCAAACTTGCAGACGTACCCATTTGACCTAGCCTCAATGGCTCAACAATCAGAACCCGACTAGAGGAAAATTACAATATATTTATGTGTATTAATGAAGGAAGCAAGGGTAAATTGCTACAATTTGAGGAACCTGACCTATACTCAGAGAGGTAGTTACTCTAAATAGCAACAGAGATGGAAGGAATCTTCACATTAAGTATCAATGGTATCCCTTCTGCACACAGGGTAGGTAGAAACAGGTAACTTAGACATTGGCTACCTAAAATGAGGGGACAACAAAAGCATGAAGTGATTGGCTTAAAAGGTTTCAAGAGGGAGTTTAGTTTAAGAGTGTGGTGGGGTAAGAAAGAGTCCCCACTGAACACTTTTCATCTTGTCTAGATGGGTCTGGTAAAAAAAGAGGCAGTCAAACTGATTACTACAAGAACAAGCAAGTTGCTCACCAAGGGGACATCAAGGCAAGTGGTCCGGTCCTCTCAGGACAAAACCCCTTCCAAGACTAAGACTCAATGGGAATACACACTCTGATTGGTGACCTCATTTGACACCGATAAGGGAAAAACAGCAATGAAGCTGCGAGCTAAGCCCTACAACATTCAATAATAGACTCCTGTGAACCCGGGTGGAGACCTAGTTGGACAGCAGTGTGGCAAGACCTGGGGACTCTTGGGCCCAGAGTCAGTGACATAGCCAACAGAGGACTGGAGTGGAGAGTGAAGCATCCAGCTGATAAGAAGAGAGGGCATATGCACACTTGCAGGTAATACCTGCTTGACCTGGCTTCAATGACTGGATGATCAGAGCTCAACTAGAAGAAGAAAGAAGTGGGAAAAAAGAGTAATCTGATACAATTGGATGAACTTGACCTATTCCTATGGATGTAGTAGCTCAAAAGAGGGAACAAATCTTTACAGTAAGGATCATTCCCACCCCTTATATACACAGAGTAGACAAGGATGGGCAACTTGGGCATTGGCCACCAAAAATGGGGGTGGGGTGGCTACAAAGGCAGTAAGTGACTGGCTTACAATCTTTCAAGAGGGAGCCTAGATCCAGAGGGCATGGAGAAGGTAGACTCTCTACTGAATAGTATCCAATCTTTCTGCATGGGGCTCATGAAAGGGTATGCAGATAGGTCTCTTTTGATACAATAGTGAATAATTGTTATCAGGACTGAATGTGTGGGTTAGAAATGTAAAGGTAGTCATTTTGCAGCAAAGAAGGGGAGTGACTGACTTTGCAGTCTAGGAGCAGATGGTCCCTGGGACCATAAAGGGAGAAGAGC
>NW_006408673.1:2717130-2718608 GCF_000296735.1 Chrysochloris asiatica | reverse complement strand
AAGTATACCTTGTGTGGTGCTGTAGAATAAACACTAGACTGCTAACCATAGGTCCACAGTTCAAAACCACCAGCTGCTCTTTGGAAACTCTATACAGGTTGGCTATGAGTCAGAACTGACTAGACAACATTTAAACAACAACAGTACACATTGACACAATGCCTTCTGGATCAGAGGAGGAGCAGATAAGCATCCTGGAGCACAATAGGATTGAAAGGTATTGAAAAGAAACTCCATAGAAAATTGAGGTTTGAAGAAGCAAAACACTAGTAAACTATTCTACAGTTTTGTTGAATCAAAAAAAAAAAATATTATAACTTTAATGTATTGTATTTAGATGCTATAATTGTGGGTCATGGGTAAAGATCAGGCAAACCAGGGAATGAACTTGTTTTGCGTTTGTATTTTCCAGAAGCAGACCCCACCATCACCCTACCCCCACCTGTGCTATGGTGGTTTGTGATTTTGTGCTGTTGAGTCAGTTCTGAATCATAGTGGCCTTGTGAAAGATTTCCCAGGCTATAATCTTTACAGGAGCAGAAAGCCTTATCTTTGTCATGCAGTGTAGCTGGTGGGTTCAAACTGCTGAACTTGCATTTAAGAAGCCAACATATAACCCATTACACCACCAGGGCACCTAGGCTACGTTATTGCTGTTGTTGTTGTTAGGTGCCATAAAGATTTAATGACTTCATATTTGTATCACTTAAGGTGGTTTTACCTACTATTTATTTCCTTTTCTTTTGTATCTGCTTCAAGTACAGATGGTTACATAACTGAGGCACTTAGCTTATTTGGCATAATCAAGAAATACTAAATGTCGTTAGTGTAATTTTTCTAAGATCAGACATTATCTATATTGTCTATAAATATGAAGGATACTATCTCCATTTGCCTAAAAGGTGAGGGAAGCTGAAGTTAAGCATACACACATGTCAGGTGAATCAATGACAGCTCAAAGATCACACTCTCCTTGAATCCCTCGAAATTTTCCATTGAGGTAAAGAGAGACCAATCATTTTCACCTTCTTTTATTTTCTCACATTTATGATTTGGGTGTACTTCTAACCTTACTTTTCTTACATATGTCTTCATTGAGTACCAAAAATGTCCAAATGGTATGTTGTTATTGTTGTTTGTAGGGGCTGTCAAGTTGGTTCTGACTCACTGCAACACGTGCGCAACAGAATGAAACAGTGCCTGGTCATGCACCATTCTCCAAATTGTTGTTGTATTTGACCCTATTGTTGCTGAAACCATGTTGATCACTCTTGTTGGGGCTCTTCCTCTTTTTCACTAAACCTCCTTTCTGCTAAGCATGTTATCCTTTTCCAGGCAATGGCCCCACCTGAAAACATGTCCAAAGTGTAAGAAACAAAGCCTAGCCATCTTTAATTCTAAGGAATACTCTAACTGTGGTTGTTTAATGTCATTGAGTAGGTGCTAATCCATATGATCCTATGCACAACAGAATGAAA
>NW_006408673.1:2711238-2715667 GCF_000296735.1 Chrysochloris asiatica | reverse complement strand
TGGTTGAAACATCAACTATCTCTTTAAGGTTTAGTGACTCTGTGTATCCCTTCCATCTTCATTTGATACTCTCTGCATCATTTAATATTTTGCTCATGATGGTGGTGGTGGTTTACTGTGGAGTTGGTTCTGACTCATGGCAAACTTATATAGAGTTTTTGAGCCACTAAATCTTTACAGGAATAGAAAGCCTCCTCTTTCTGCTGCAGAATGACTGGTAGTTTCATACTGACCTTTAAGTTAGCAGCTTGACTCCATATAACCCTTTAATATTGCAAGCCTAGGTTGCAATTTTTACTTCAGTTACCTCAGCTTGAGAAATGCTGAGTGTGTTCTTTATTTATGGTTTTCTAACTCCAGATCTTTGCACATTTTGTTATAATATTTGACTTTGTCTTCTCAAGCTGCCTTTTCAAAATTTCTAATCAACTCTTTTACCTCTTCATTTTTTCCTTTTGCTTTAGACCTCTATGCTGGAGAGCAAGTTTCAGAGCCTCTTCTCTTGGCTTGCAATTTTAAGGGATTTTATGGAGTCAGACTATTAACCTCAATGTCAGCAGTTCAAAACTACATTCTCGTTCTATGTGAGAAAGATGAGGATTTCTAGTCCTGTAAAGATTTACAGACTTGAAAACCTATACAAGGTTGCTATGAGTCAGAACCAACTCCACAGAACACCACCCCACCATCACCATGGACAAAATATTAAATGATGCAGAAAGCATCAAAAGAAGATAGAAAGAGTTCACGGAGTCACTGTCCCAAAAAAATATGGTCATTATTCAGCCATTTCAAGAGGCAGCATGTGATCAAGAGATAATGATCCTGAAGGAAAAAGTCCAAGGAGCATTTAAGGCATTGGTAAAGAGCAAGGATCCAGGAACTGATGTAGTACAAATAAAAAGATTTCAACAAACTGATGAAGCACTGAAGGCAAACACTCATCTATGCCTAAAATTTTGTAAGACAACTACATGGCCTACTGAGTGGAAGAGATCCTTACTTGTGCCCATTCCAAAGAGAGACAATCCAATGGAATGTGGAAATCATCAGACAATATCATTAATATCCCATGCAAGCAAAATTTTGCTGATGATAATTTGAAAATGGCTACAACTGTACATTAACTGAGAACTTCCAGAGGTTCAAGTCAGATTCAGGCGAAGACATGGAATGAAGACCATCATTGTTGATGCCAGATGGATCGTGGATGAAAGAAGAGAATACCAGAAAAATGTTTACCTGTGGTTTATTGACTATGCAAAGGCTTTTGATTATATGGATCATGACAAACTATGGACAGCATTATGGAGAATGAGAACACTTAATATGTGCTGATGAGGAACCTGTACATAGACCAAGAGGCAGTTGTTCAAGAGAACAAGAGTACACTGAATGTTTTTAAATTAATTAAACTGTGCAACAGGGTTGTATTCTTTCACCATATTTATTCAACCTGTATGCTGAGCAAATAATCCGAGAAGCTGGATTATATGAAGGAAAATGTGGCATCAGGATTGGACGAAGATTCATTAACAACCTGTGATATGCTGATGATATAACCTGTTTGATGAAAGCGAAGAAGACTTAAAATACTTACTGATGTAAATCAAAGGCCACAGCTTTCAGTGTGCTTTGCACCTCAACATAAAGAAAACAAAAATTCTTACCACTGGACCAATAAATAACATCATGATAAATGGAGAAAAGATTGAAGTTGTCAAATACATCATTTTGCTTTTCTCAACTATCAACACTCATGAAAGTAGCAGTCAAGAAATCAAATAACACATTGCATTAGGCAAGTCTACTGTACAAAACCTCTTTAAACTGTTGAAGAACAAATATGTCAGTTTGAGGACTAGGGTATTCTTGACCCAAGCATGGTATTTTCAATAACCTCATATGCATGCAAGTTGGACAGTGAATAAAGAAGTTCATAGAATAATTAATGAGTTTGAGCTATATTGTTGGAAGAGAATACTAAAAATACCGTGGTTTGTCAAAAGAACAAACCAATCTGTGTTGGAAGAAGTACAGTCAGAATTCTCCCTGGATGCCAGGATGGCCAGTCTTTGTCTTTCATACTTTGGGTGTATTATCAGGTGGGACTAGTTCCTGAAGAAGGAGATCACGTTTGATAAAATGCAGGGTCAGTGAAAGACTAAGACTCCCAGCAAGACAGATTCGCAGAATCTTAGCAGTGATGGGTTTGACCTCATATATAGCAACAATTGTGAGGTGGGCACAGGACTGGGCAGTGTTTTGTTCTGCTGTGCATAGGGTTTCTCGATGGCACCTAACAACAACATAATACTTAAGTGACACAACCTTGAACAAAATAAGGACTTTAAGCACTTATTTATGAAGATCAATGTAGATGTATCACAACATAAAGGATCAGAGATCCCCATAATTGGAACAATAAACATTATGCTAAATGGTGAAAAGATTGAAGCTGCTAAGGATGTCATTTTACTTGGATCCACCACCAGTGTTCAAGGAAACAACAATCAGAAAATCAAATGATATATTGCATTGGGCAATTTTGCTGCAAAATAATTCTCTGAAGTGTTAAAGAGGAAAAATGTCACTTTTAGGACTAAAATGCACCTGACCCAAGCCATGTCATTTCCAATAGCCTTATATGCATGTAAAGACCAGGCAATGAAAAGGATAACCATACAATAATTGATGCATTTTAATGAAGGTTTTGGTGAAGAATGTTGACTATATCAAGGACTTCCAGAAGAATGAACAAAGCTGTCTTAAAAGAAACTTGAAGTTCAAATTGAGGGTGCTAGCTGTAGAGGAAGGTTTACTTTTCCTATCAGTTCTGGGGGGAGGTCCTTGTCTTCTTTCAGCATCTGTGGATCTGGTGCTCCTTGGGGAGTTTCATCTATCTTGGCAGCAGTCTTCCCCTGGGGTCTAGGAGCTTCTCAACTCAGGGACCCTGGTCTAAATGACACATTGCTCTTCTTTCTTAATAGTATTCTGGTCCCACCTTGTCTGCTGCTTTCTCTATTCTTTATCTCTTGGAAGATAAATGGTGATAGAGGTCATACCGCAGGGAAACTCCTGATTCAAGACTGGGACCTGATTAAACATGCTGTTATCTACCCTAATCCCCTTACAAGTAGTGGTTGATCACTTCAAATCACATTATGGAGATGATAACATCATTGCATAACTGAAATTTTGCATAGTTACATAACTGCCAAAAATGTAAAAATCATGCTTCAGACAAGTTGATACATATTTGAGGGACATAATTCAATTCATGACACCATACATGTTGCTAAAGCCACATTACTTTGATTTTCAGGAATAAAATCTCTCTTTTATTCAAATTACAATTATTACTCATGCAGTGCTTTCAACTAATACAAAGTACAAAACAATCCTTTCATCCTATCATTAACCATACTTTTGAAGGAAGACTCATTAACAACCTGAAATATGCAGATGATACAACCTTGGTTGCTAGAAGCAAAGACGACTTAAAATACTTACTACTGAAGATCAAATACTACAGCCATCAGCATATATTGCACCTCAATTCAAAGAAAACAAAAATCCTTATAATTGGAAAAATAAATAAAATCATTACAAATGAAGAACAGATTGAAGTTGTCAAAGACTTCATTTTTTTTTTTTGGATCCACATCAACACTCATGAAAGCAACAGTCAATAAGTCAAAAGATGTATTATTGTATTAAGTAAATCTGCTACACAAGACCTCTTTGAAGTGTTCAAGGGTAAAGGTATCAATTTTAGGACTGAAGTATACCTGGTCCAAGTCATAGTATTTTCAACCGCTTCATTTAAATGTGAAAATTGGACAAGGAAAACCCTATAAGAATTGATGCATTTGAGTTATGATGTTGGAGAAGAATACTGATAGTAACATGAATTTCCAGTAGAACAAACAAATCTGTGTTGGAGAAGTACAACCAAAATGCTCCTTAGAAACCGACGGTGAAATGAGACCTTGCCTCTCATACTTCATGAATGTTATCAAAAGAGACAGTCCCTATAGAAGGACATCATGCTTGGTAAATAGAGGGGCAACACAGCAAAAAAGAGGAAGACCCCAAATGAGATGTATTGGCACATGGGCAGCAGCAGTGGGCTCAAGTTTAAAAACAATCGTGAGAATGATGCAGGAAATAGCAGCTTTTCATTCTGTTGTGCATGTTGCTGTTGTTAAGTGCCGTGGAGTCATTGTGCATGGGATTACTATAAATTGAACCCACTCAATGGCACTTAAACATGACATCATTTTACTTAAGTCTAATGATGTATCAAAAGTAAAAAAAAAAAAAAAAAACAGTATGATAGACATGTCAACTATTAGGCATTTATTATTGGAGGCATGTTTTCAAATTAGTTTGAAGAAGAGCTTTCTAAATTAACTCATCAACATTT
>NW_006408673.1:2702294-2711138 GCF_000296735.1 Chrysochloris asiatica | reverse complement strand
AAAAAAAAAAAAAAAAAAAGGTCATGTGTTGGACTTTAAATCTATCTTTTATACATTATTGGAGGCATGTTTTCAAATTAGTTTGAAGAAGAGCTTTCTAAATTAACTCATCAACATTTAAGAAAATAGATAGGGCTTTGTGGGATGAAACTTAAGTTTTGTTGTTTTTGTATCAACTTTCTGTACATTCTGGACTCACCTGTGCTTTAAATCTAAGCAGAAGTTTGCTTCTGAATCAAATCCCATACACTGTCTCTGGTGACCAGATGAATTAGGCACATTGAAGTTCCATTGAGATAAAATTGCCTTGAGGGGCATGAAAGGACATTACTGAGAAGTAAAGTAAGATGTAAATGAAGGTTTCCATGAAATAAATTAAGTTCAGAGCAGTCCTCAGATTATGAACTAGTTGCCTTACTAAATCTGTCTTTAAGTCAATATATATGTAAATAGGTGCAGTTAGACTTGGTTCATATCTAACATATGTTAGTCAAATGTTTGTCTTATTACAGTCATGTGCCACATGAAGTATCTATTTGACAAGATCTGACTATATATACATCCATCTGCATATACATCCATGATCCTATAAGGATATAATACAGTTCAGAAACCCTGACTGAAGATTGGGACATAGTAGACATAAATTTCCCACATACAACACATTTATTTAATATGTCTTGTATACAAAGCCATTGCAAAGCCATACATAGTACTTTGAGTCAAAAATTATCTGCACTCTGGCTGTGGAATTTATTTTAATCAACTTTTAGAAAAGACAAATACATCAATTTTTTATATAATTGCCTTGCTTTTAATACACGTTGTCCATCTGTCTACAATCTTTCATATTCCCTTAGTAAAAAATGTTTCAGGCTGAGTGGCAAGCCACAAAATGCACTGCTGTCTTCACTTTTTCATCAGAGGTGAATCTTCAACCTCAAAGGGCTGTTTTGTTTTGTTTTTAAAATGTTTTGTTGTGTATTATGTGATATTTACATGGGAGAACATTAGCTTTACACCCATCCTGTCATATATTGTTACATTGCCGTGGTTACAATCCACTCCATGCATCATCAACCCACCAAAGGGTATACCGCTGAAGGGCTGTTTTTAGGGGATCAACCAGGTGAAAGTCCGATGGAGCAAGATCAGACTATAGGGAGGATGCTTGAGTATCTCTAATGGAAGTTTTTGCAATATCAACAGAGGTGTGCGATGTGCAGTGTCATGTAAGATCACAAAGCCCTTGGATAGCAATCCTCTGCATTTAATTCAAAGTTTAGGTTTTAACTGTTTAATGAGCTGTGATGAGCACTGTTGATTATTGAAGCTTTTTCTGATAGTGTTCAAATACTAGCCTTTGAGAATCCCAGAAAACTATATGCATCAAGTTTCCAGCTAATGACTGACTTTTGAACTTTTTCTTAGTCAGTGATTGGGGATGTTTCTATTCCACACTCTGCCATTTACTATCAGGCTCAGAGTGATGAATCCATGTCTCATCACCAGTAACAATTTTTTTTTTTAAGAAACTTACCTTCCTTCGATTATAGGTTCAAATTTTCTTTGCAGATGTTCACATTACACCTGCACAACAGTGACCTTGAATGGACAGCTTGGACAAAACAGTGCAGCCAACAGAAGTTTTAATATAACTATAGTGTGGATATTTTTTGGCTGACCATTGCATAATTATATAATACAAATGTTGCCAAACCAAAACAAGGGCTTGCCGCCTGTCATTGTAGTCAATCACAGAGACAGGGGAGAGATCCAATCCAAGCTTTCTTAACAGAAAGCCAGAGTCTGGAGGATGGAGAGAATAGTTTCTCAAGACCATCCTGTCTATTATGAAAAGCAGGCACATTATATAGGTTAAGTTACATTTGGATGTACATGTAATCCATTTTAATAGCAAGATAACATTTTTTTGTGGGGGGGGGGATGGGGAAGAAACAGTAAAGCAAGAAAATTTCTTCAAACATTCTACCTTTAGGGAAAAGGAAACAATCAGGCAATAATCCTCCTCAAACATTCCACCTTTTAGTATCCAAGCTGCTTAGTTCCTGAGATAATTATTTGTATGGGCTTAAGCACATTCTGTTCTCCTTCTAGAACCATACGGCCATCTCAGATAATATTTAAACTAGCTTCCCCATTTTCAGGGTCTTCATTTATCAAGACCTAATGACTAAACCAACTCCATTTTATTTAGGTTAGTAGATCCATGCTGTCACAAATATGTGACATTATATGATGGTCATCATAAATAACTATGTTACTGGCTTACAAATTACTTTTTCTATTGATACACTAATGTGAACGTTCCCAACTTACAAATAAAAAGTTCACTATATAACAGTGTTTGCTCCCACTCATATGCAGCAGCATCCAATCTTGTGTACCATGGATCCCTTGAGTATTATAGTATTATATGTTTAATTTTCTTTCAAATATACTAGCATAAAGTCCAAATGCAGCAAAACTAGAGATAGTGATAGCAACAGCAAGAGGCAAAGAAGAAGTATCTTTTTGATAATGAAACAAAAGGTCATTAAACATGAAGATACTGTATATGTTAAGCAACACATAGAATATACCTGTGATACTGAAAATCATGTGTCAACTTGACTAAGCCAAGATTCTCAGTGGTTTGACAGTTATGATGTAGTCAAATCCCTGATGAGATCTGATATAATGTAATCATTTCCATGATGAAATCTGCTATAAGCACCCAATCCATTCAAAGAGCTTACCCTCAGGGTTGTGGCTTGTTTCTAATATATATAGGCATTCTTGCAAGGCTTATTTTCTTTTTGCTAGATGTAGATCCTTAATCTAGTTTACAGTCTGACCTGTGGTTCTTTACACTTGAGCCAGCAGTCTGTCATATTGCCTATAGACATTGAAATCATTAGACTCTGTAGCCTACTAATCTTGGTTTCATCAGCACCTGCCTATATGAGTCAAGAGAATCTGATATCTGGATCATGGACTTGGAAGTTGCAAGCTACTACAACTTCATGAGCCATTTTCTTGAGACAAATTTGTCTATATACATATATAAACATTATTGTTTTGCTTCTCTAGAGAACCTAGTCTAATTAGTGTATCTATCTTTGTATACAATACATTAAGGAAACATTTCCATGCACACTGAAACATCTTTAACATACTAATACAGTGATACTGGTAATAATGTTTTAATGCATGCTGTAAAGTAGTAATTGTTTGTTATTACAACCAATTGTATGTACTTATTTTTAATGTAATAGATTTTATAAGACTTGTTTTGTCACAATGGATTGCACATAAATTGGACATTTGTAACCTGTGGACTGTCTATACAAAAGGCCCCAGGTGGCTTTTTCTATCTCCATAGAATAAATAAGATTTCCTTCTTAATGAATAAAGTTGTAGGATTTTTTTTAAATGAAAAATTTTAACTTACATATACACTTCATTCCCTCTAGCAGGAAATGGCCTTCATTTTCCTCTAGGGAACTGTATAAACATCTGGATAATCTTAAAATTGTTTAATAAGAAGTGGTAATTACCCCCAAACTTATAACCTCCCACATTTATTTCCTCTTTTTCAATGATTAAAAATGTATTTCTTATTCAATGAGAATTTAAAGATTGCTTAGCAAGGACTTTATTTTGAAATCTGTCGACAAAGGATACAGTTCTCAGAGGTGAGAGGTAATGAATTGCTTAATACACAGACATTTACATCAAGTTTATTTTTACCAGTTTTCTTCAAGACAGCCAAATTTCCTAATTTTACAGATGTTCACTTTTTTTTTTTTTGACAACACAGTTCTTTCCGTTTTGAATGTTGAGCTGAAATGTCTTTTTAATGTAATAAGCAGTATTACATGAGTATTTATATTTAGCTCTGCATTTCCATTCATCACGACCCTATGGAAGATTTATGACAAGTGATGTACAAATGTGATGTGGGTACAAAAGCATAACTCAAAGGTCTGGAATCTCTGGGTGAATTCTATGCTAAGTACAGTGCTGCATAACTGATGAACATTCCCAGTGACTTGCTTGCAGTATGAATCTGGCCTTCACATTTTACTCTGTGTTTTTTCACTTCCTGGAAAGCATATGAGTCCATTCCTCTCTTTAATATGTTTTTCTATATTACTTTCTGCTACATGAGTTCCTGTGCATTGGTTCTTTATGCTTTTTGTGAACTCAGTCTTTAATTTTAAATATGCATTAGTCCACAACATGTGAATTAATGTCAAGTACTTTCCTTATTCTCTTCCTCCCTTGCAATGTCTTAGCAATTTTTGCTTCTTTTGTCTCTTTATTAAATATATATGTAGTTATTAAGTCGATTCCAACCCATAGCAATCCTGTACAGGGTTTCCGAGGAGCAGCTGGTGAGCTTGAACCGCTGACCTTGCAGTTCAAATGACTTTTCAGTCTGACGCATTAGATCACAGCACCACCTTGCAATTTGGTTCAAACTGTCCTTATGGTTCAGTGTTTATCTTACAGCACAACACCAGGATTCCAACAATTTGTGTGTGTGTGTGTGTGTGTATATATACCTATCTTGAAATATGTTGTCTTTGAAAGGATAATATCCGTATACCTACAGGAAGACCAGAGTTCCAGTTTGGCACTGTAGGATAAGCACTCTACCATAAAGTCAGTTTCAACCACAAGATCAGCAGTTCAAACTCACCAGCTACTCCTTGGAAACCCTATACAGGGTCACTGTGAGTTGGAATCAACTTGATGGCACTTAAAAACAACAACAGAAAGCAATACCATTATTATTCAAATTTATTTAAAACCACTAAACCCAGTGATGATGAAATCGAAGGACTATACTAGTCTTTTAAGAGTCCTGGTGTGGCGTTGTGGGTTAATGCACCAGACTTCAAAGCCATTTGAACTGCAAGGTTCAAGCTCACCAGCTGCTCCTCAAAAATCCTACAAGGGGTGGCTATGGGTCAGAAACTACTTGATGGCACTTAACAACAACAACTAGTTTTTTTCAGTCTGAAATTAATCAAATGTGCAATCAAGATATACTGGTAATTACTGGTTATTGGAGTTCAAAAATTGAAATCAAAGAAGGATCAGTAGTTGGAAAATATAGACTTGGTGATAGATGCTTGGGACAGGATGGTGGAATTTTTGCAAGATCAATGACTTATTCATTGCAAGTAACATTTTAAAACAATATAAAAGATGACTTTACACATGGGCCTCACTAGATGGCATAAAAAGGGATCAAATTGAATATATCTGTGGGAAGAAACAGTGGGAAAATCCCATATCATAAGCCAAAACAAGGCTAGGAGCGGACTGTGGAATAGACCACCAATTGCTCATATGCAAGTTCAGACTGAAGCTGAACAAAATGAAAATAAGTTCAGAAGATCCAAAAATTGACATTAAACTTATCCCACCTGAATTTATCGATCATCTCAAGAACAGATTTTAGGCATTAGACACTTTGACCAAAGACCAAAAGAGTTGTGTAATGATATCAAGAACCTCATATAGACAAAAAGCAATAGGCCATTAAGAAGACAAGAAGTAAAGAAATGACCCAAAAGGATACAGAAGAGACTCTGAAACTTGCTCCCTAGCATAGAGAGGCTAAAGCAAATGGAAGAAAGGAGGAAGTAAAATAACCAAACAGAAAATTTCAAAGGGAAATTTGAGAAGACAAAGTCAAGTATTATAATGAAATGTGCAAAGACCTGGAGTTAGAAAATCAAGAAAAGAACATACTCAACATTTCTCAAGCTGAAAGAACAGAAGAAAAATTCAAGCCTCTTCTTGAAATACTGCAGAGTCCTATGGGCTAAATATTGAGTGATGTGGTGGTGGTGGTTGTGTGCTGTGGAGTCAGTTTCGACTTATAGAGATGCTTACAAGATTTTCAAGGTTGTAAATCTTTACGGGAGTAGTAACCATTAAAAGAATATGCAATAATTCACAGAGCCACTATCCCTAAAAGAAAGATATGATGTTCAACCATTTCAAGAGTTAGCATATGATCAAGAACCAATGGTACTGGAGGAAAAAAGTCCAAGGTGCACTGAAGGTAGTTACAATTAAAAAGGCTCTGGGAATTGATGGAATGCAAAATGAAATCTTTCAACAAATTGATACAGCACTAGAGGCATGCACTTATCTATGCCAAGAAATTTGGATGACAGCTACCTAGTCAACTGGTTGAAAGAGCTCCATTCCAAAGAAAGATCACCTAATGGAATACGGAAATCACCAGACAACATCATTAATATCATATTCAAATAAAATTTTGCTAAAGAAAATTTAAAAGTGGCTGCAACAGTACATTGACAGGGAACTTCCAGGGGTTCAAGCCCTGTTTAGAAGAGGATGTGGAATGAGGAATATCATTGCTGATGCCAGATGAATATTCGCTGAAAGCAGAGAATACTAGAAAGATGTCTACCTGTCCTTTTTTTGATTATGCAAAGACTTTTGACTATGTATCATGACAAGCTATGGACAACATTGCAGAGAATGAATATTCCAGAACACTTAATTGTGCCCATTAGGAACCATACACCAATATGTAGTTGTTCAAATAGAACAAGGGGACACTGAATGGTTTAAAAATAGGCAAAGTCTGCTCCAGAATTGTATTCTTTCACCACACTTACTCAGTATTTTGTGGCACTGTAAGATAAGCACTCAACTATAAGGTTGTCTTGAACTTCAAGATCAGTGGTTCAAACTCACTAGCTGTTCCTTGGAAACCCTATAAAGGGGCACTATGAGTCAGAATTGACTCGATGGCACTTAACAACAACAACATTCAATCTCTATGATGAGCAAATAATCTGAGGAGCTGGATTATTTGTTGGCATCAGGATAGAAGGAAGACTCATTAACAACCTGTGATATGCAGTTGATACAACCTTGTCTGCTGAAAGAAAAGAGGACTTAAAATACTTACTGATAAAGATAAAACACCAGAGCATTGTACCTTAATGTAAAGAAAACAAAATCCTCACAATTGCACCAATAAATAACATCATGATAAATGGAAAAGGTTGAAGTTTTCAAAGACTTCATTTTACTTAGATCCACTATCAACACTCAGATGCAGCAGCCAAAAACTCAAAAGACATATTACATTAGGCAAATATGCTGCACAAGAAAGCTTTAAAGTGTTGAAGAGCCAAGATGTCAGTCTGAGGACTAAGAAGCCTGACCCAATTCATGGTATTTTGTATAGCTTCATATGCATATTAAAGTTGGACAGTGAATAAGCATGACTGTAGAAGAATTGATGTATTTGAGTCATTGTGATGGAGAAGAATATTAAAAGTACCATGGACTGCTAAAAGAATAAACATATATATGTTGGAAGTAGTACAGCCAGACTGCTCCTTAGAAGCAGAATGGTGACTTTTCTGCTCGTACTTTGGAATCATTATTGGAAGGGACCAGTCCCTGGAGAAGGACAGGACATCATGCTTGGCAACTTCTAGGGTCAGTGAAAAAGATAAAGACTACCAGTGAGATGGATTGGCATAGTATTGGTATCAGCAATGCGCTCAACTTTAATAAAGATTCTTAAGATGGCACAAAACTGGTCAAAATTTTTTTCTGCTGTGCATAAGTTCTCTGTAAGTCGGAACCAACCTCAAAGAACCTAATAGCAACAACAAAAATGGTTTATCAAGGCAAGCCTGGTACTTTAACTTGATATGTTGTGGAACACTGTGCAAAGCATGCTTCAGTGAACCAACCAAATAGTCTATTTGTTCTCTCTTAACCTCTCTAGCTGAAACATTGAATGAAGAACCTGTTCTTAGTATGCTCACATCAATACACTCAGACTGATCCAACCGTATGTTCATTGCACTGTTATTTCACACTCTTAAAAACCATCCCTACACATATTCTCCAGGTTTCTGTTTGTACATATTAGCAAAATCTGAGTGTAGCATACTTCTTCCTGTGTCATAATTTGTATTTCACCTTTTAGGACTCAAAAGGAATGAAATCTTTAGTTATAGATCTAGAAGTAATAATTGGTGGAGGTGTTTCCTGGGAACATTCAGCAATGTCTTGCAGACATCTACCTTAGGAGATGCCCCAGCCAATGTCAGGCATAATCCTAGTGAACACAATTGGGTGAATATCATCAAGTATGGGTAGAGGGGATAATGATTTTAATGATGATGGTTCAGCTGACAAAGATGAGGTAATCTCTTCCGATGGGAAGGGTGGTGGTATTGGCAAGAGTGCGTCAATAGAATTTCTGGGTTCTGTGTTCGGAACTTCCTAATTATCTATCCATATGCTCCCATCCCAAGTTTCAGGATCCCCTTTCTTCGCAATTAATGCCCTCACTTTAACATCAGACATGATTTCAGGTTGTGAATTCAGCAGGCATTGTAATTCAGCCACTCTTACAGTATGACTCTGAGTTTGGTTTACAGAAATATCAGCTCTGTTGCTACAAGAAGTAAGCCTTTCATTTAAGGCACAACTGAAAATTCTGAGGTCTTTTATGTGGTACTTGAGCTGTGTCTCCTTTGCTCTGCACTCATCTTTTTCCTTTATCACTTGACAAACCAACCAGCTTCTCTATACTTATCAAGACAAAATTTCAAAAAAGTATCATATGCACAATCACCTAGAGCCTCACTTATCCACAATATGTGATCTATAGGTGGTGATGCTTGGCATATTAATATTGCCTCCTAAACTTGTTTACTGGTGTGGTCAAAGTTATCCATGCCTTTAAAATTAGTCAGATTTGAGGATCAATTTTAAAAACTCATCTATACAATTTTGCTTCCCTAGATCCACTTCTGGTAT
>NW_006408673.1:2699310-2701567 GCF_000296735.1 Chrysochloris asiatica | reverse complement strand
ATCATATAGTTTGCTATGCTGGAAAAGAAAATTTGAAGAGGAATGGCATAGCATTCATAATTTTTAAAAAATTCAAGATCTCATTTGAAATACAGTGCTCTCTGTGAAAAGATAATATCCATACACTTACAAGGAAGAACAGTTAATATCACTATTATTTAAATTTAATCACCGACTACTAAAGCCAGTGATGATGAAATTGAAAATTCCTATCCCCTTCTTCAGTCTGAATTTGATTAAACATGCAATCAAAATGTATAGATAATTATTGGTAATTGGAATTCAAAGGTTGGAAACAAAGCAGATCAGTCATTGGAAAATATGGACCTGGTGATAGAAATGATGCTAAAGTTCCCATGATAGAATATTGTAACACCAATGATGTATTCACAGTAAATACCTTTTTTAAACAAAACAAAAGGTTACTATATAGATGGATCTAACCAGATGAAATATACAGGAATCAAAACAACTCTATCTGTTGAAAGACATGGTGGAAAAGCTCAATATCATCATTCAGGAGCAGGCTATGGAACAGATCATCAGTTGCTCATACGTAAGTTCAAGCTAAAGCTGAAGAAAATAAAACAAGTCCACAAGAGCCAAATTATGACCTTGAATATATACTACTTGAACTGAGAGACCATCTCAATAACAAATTCAGTGTTTTGGACACTAATGACTGAAGACCAGAGAACTGTGGGATGACATCAAGAATATCATACAGGATGAAACCAAAGATCATTAAAAAATCAGAAAAATAAGAAAAGACAAAAAATGGATGTAAGAAGAGACACTTGGAAACATGATTACAGAGAGCTTGTAAGCCAGTCTTCAGCCTATAACTGATTGGAATACCTAAAAGGAGTTCTGTAAATTAGGAGTTCTGTAAATTAGGAGTTCTGAAATAGGCCTCCTAAGGAGCCTTTGCAGTGTACAGGACCTTTGGTTGAATCCTGAGCTCCATCCAGAACCTTCTGAGGTGAGACATTCCCATTAGAAAGAACAAGCAGACCAGCCTAGAACAGCTGGAGTGACAGAAGATACATCTTCGAAGAAAGATCACCAGGAAAAACAAAAAAAGCAAAAATGACAGTATGACTGGCTACTACAAGAATAAGCAAGTTCTTCACCGGGAAGCCATCAAGGCAAGTAATCAAGTTCCTTCAGGAAAAACCCCCCTCTAAGAGTAAAATTCAAAGGGAACACATATGCAAGCAGCTCACCAGCTGCTTCTTGGAAACCCTACACAGTGTCACAATGGGCTGGAACCAACTCGACAGCACTAAACAAAAACAACTGTATGGGGCTGTAGGATAAGCACTGGGTTACCAACTGAAAGTTGGTGGTTCAAACCCATGATCCAATCCTTGGAAACCCTATACAGGGTCATTATGATTCAGAACCCACTCCACGACACTTAAAAATAGCAACAATAAGCAAAGCAAGCCCTGTAGGATAAGCACTAGACTGCTAACTAAAAAGCTGGTAATTCTAACCCACCATGTTGATCTCAGAAACCCTAGACATGGTTGCTATGAGCCAGAACCCACTTAAGAGCATTTAGATATAATAACAAAATGGGCAAAATATTTAATAAGATAGAAGGCATCAAAAGATGGAAGGAATACACGGAGTCAACTATTTTAAGGGGAAGCATGTGATGAGGAGCCAACAGTACTGAAGGAGAAAGTCTAAGCTGCACTGAAGATATTTGTGTAAAAACAAGACTCCATGAACTGACAGAATACAAATCAAAACGTTTCAACAAACTGATGCAGTGCTAGAAGCACTCACTAGTTTATGCCAAGAAATTTGGAACATAGCTAACTGAATGATTGACTGGAAGAAATCATATTTATGTCCATTACAAAGAAAGGTGACCCAACAGAATGCAGAAATCATTGACTAATATCATTAATACCACATACAACTAAAATTTAGCTAAAGATAATTAAAAACTAGTTGCAGTAGTACATTGATATGTTGTTGTTGTTATTGTTAGGTGCCATCGTGTCGGTATCAACTTAAAGTGACCTTATGCACAGCAGAAAAAAACACTGCCCGATTCTGGACCAACCTCACTACTATTGCCACACTTCAGTCCATCGATGCTGTCACTTGGCCAATCCATCTCGTTGGGGTCTTCCGCTTTTTCTCTGACCCTCCACCTTACCAACCATGATATCCTTCTCCAAAGACTGCTCGCTCCTGACAATATATCTGAAGTATGAGATAGGAACTTTGGCCATCTTGG
>NW_006408673.1:2647343-2673426 GCF_000296735.1 Chrysochloris asiatica | reverse complement strand
AAAAATTGTAGAACCTTATCATTAATATCACATCAAAGTCAAATTTTGTTGAATAATTTTTAAATGATTGCAGCAATGCATTAACAAGGAACTGTCAGAAATTCTAGCCATATTCAGAAAAGGACACGAAGCAAGGGATGTCAGATGGATCTTAGCTAAAAGCAGAAAGAATACCAAAAACATGTTTATCTGTGTTTTCTACACTAAACAAATGCATTCAACTCTGTGATTATCACAAATTATGAATATCACTGTGAAAAATAGAAATTCTAGAACATTTAATTGTGCTCATATGGAACCTGTATGTAGACCAAGTCAATCAAACAGAACAAGGGGATGCTGTGTATTTTAAAATCAGAAAAGGTTTGTACCAAGATTGTATCTTTTTTGTCATACTTACTCAAATTGTATGCTGAGCAAATAATCTATGGGCTATATGAAGAAGAATGAGATATCAAGATTGTAGGAAGACTCATTAATAACTTGCAATATGTAGATGACCTTGCTTTCTGAAATCAAAGGATTCATGAAACACTTACTGATGAAAATAAAAACTTGCAGCTTTCTGTGTGGATGACATCACAAGACAAACAGAAAAATCCTACCAACTGAACCAATAAGCTGTATCATGATAAATGGAGAAAAGACTGAAGTCAAGGATCTCATTTTACTTGCATACATAATAAATGTCCATGGAAGCAGCAGTAAAAAAAAATCAGATGCTGCACTGCATTGGGAAATTCTGCTGCATAAGACCTCTTTAAAGTGTTCAAGAGCAAAGATGTAACTTTGAGGACTAAGGTGTGCCTGTCCCAAACCCTGGTACTTTTCAATTGCCTCCTATGCATGTGAAAGCTGGACACTATTAAAGAAGACCAAAAAAGAATTGGTGCCTCTGAATTATGGTACTAGTGAAGAATATTGAGAGTACCATGGACTGTCAGAAGAACAAACAAATCTGTCTTGAAAGAAGTACATCTAAACTGCTCCTTATAAGGGAGCATGACAAGACTTTGTCTCATATACTTTGGGCATGTTATCAGGAATGTGTTCCTGGAGGAGGATATCGTGCTTTGTAAAGTGGAGGTCAGAGAAAAAGAGGAAGAACTTCAATGAGATGGAGAGACATAATAGCTGCAACAATGGGTTCAGCTATAGCAACAATTGTGAGGATGGCAGAGGACTGTGCAGTATTTCATTCTATACAGAGTCGGTATGAGTAGGAATTGAATTAAAAGCACCAAACAATATTTCTAGAAAGTTGATGAAAATGAATTAATATTTCCCAAAATTTGAAAATGAGGAGGCTAAATCTGTGATGTTCTTTCTGTGATTACAGAGTAAAAAATTTTTACTGGGGAAAAAAAGGAGAATTTGCTCAATTTATACTTACTGGATTAAAGAAAGGTTGGTTGAGTATGTATAATTTTGCAAAGTACTCGTACGATCATAGTTTCTTTTCATAGAAAGACATGGCCTTTATTTTTCTGATGAAACAGGAAATAAATATTTCTTTTCTTCTTTCTCCTTTTTCTTCATTCCTCCCTTCATTTTTTTCTTTCTTCTTTGTTTTTTTCCTTCTTTCCTTCCTTTCTCTTTCTTTTGATGCATATGATTAAAAAATAAGACTAAATTATTGTCTTTAAGAAAATTAATACATTCCAAGAAAAGAAATGATATATAAGGTGATTATAAAAAGTTTATGGAAATATCCAATTATATTTTAATTGTACTTTTCCATGAACTTTTTGAAGTCCTCTCATATTAAATATACCATGTATTTGTCTGATGAATGTTATCTGGTAAGCAGCAAAACCTACTTCCAATTGATTCTGATTCATAATGATCTGATATAGAGTTTCCAAAACTATTAATATTTATGGGAACATGCAGTCTCATGTTTCTCCCACAGAGTAGTTGGTAGGTTTGAACTGAAATTCTGGTGGTTAATAGCCCGACACCTAACCCGCAACACCAGCAAAGCCCCTTGTTATCTTTGTTATAATGTGGTTGTTGTTAAGTGCTGTTGAGTCAGTTCTGACTTTCATAGCAACATTGCATAGTGTTTCCAAGTAGTGATTGATGGATTTGAACTGCAAGCCTTGGGGTTAGCACTGACAAATATCGATGGGTCATAGTTGTGGAATTATAAATTCAAAAGTAAAATTCAAAGTGAGGTAGAAAGCTATGTGGAGACACTTAAAAGAAAAAAAAATAATAATAAGAGTTTTTGAACCAGATCTGATGATAAGGTAATTAAAATATGTAAAAGAAAAGGAATAGTAAAAAAGGCAGGAAAATCATAAAATAAAAGAAACCAAAAATAAATAAATAAACAAAAACCAAATACATTTGTAAATATATGTAGCATAATCTAGAAGTAGTGAATAACTTGCTTACTTGAAGGTAGGCTTGCAGATGTTTTCCATAGAAAATTTATGAAAGTTACATTTTGAAAGATAGAGTGGGGTCATATAGTAGAGTCTTTGAAGGACAGGTTGATATTTGGTCTAATACTTTAAGCAAAGAAGAGCCTAGTTAGCCAACAGCAAAATACAGAGCAGAGCTTAACAAGAAGTGTCTGTCATTGATTTAGGCAATGGAAAACAAAGCTTGTTCCACTTATTGGATGTCAATGTTAAGTTGAAATAAGCTTTCAAGAGTGAACAGTTGAGAGTCAGAATACTGTGTTTAAAAAAAATCTAGGAATAAGGGGAATGTTTATATACATTTTACTGAATTTTATGGCTCACATAATACTGGTTAATAGTGACACCAAGATTTCTTACTCTTAGAGTCTGACTGAGAAATAGTAAGAAATAATTTAAGCAACAGAAGCCCAAGGACATAATTATTTCCAAAAAATGAAATTTTGAATTTCAAAACCATAATCAAAATATTAGTTTAAAAAATTTATACATTGTTTTACTCATTCATCATGATCAATTGCCTCAGAATATAAAATTTCAAATGCTAATTTTGATCATAAAAATACCACTTACTGAATTTAGCAGTCTCCTTAAAATCCTTTTATTAATCCAATTGCATTCTATAGGCAACAGAAAAGCTTGAGTATGCTAATAAGAAATATAAATGTTTTCATGAAATGAAATGAAACATCCTAGCACAAAGCTACCCAGATTGTTCAGCTCAAGAGTATCATTGGAAAAATGCTAAATATTATCAAAGGTCTCTCCAAGCCAAAGCCCTGGGGCATAACAAACTCCTCCAAGAATTATGTTCAAAATTAGCTGGTGTTCTTCCAAATCGTTTATTAGAACTTTATACCCAGATCTTGAAATTAAAAACCAATATTATGTACTCTGTCAATATTTTATTCATTATATTAAGAAGGAAGAACTTCCACAGGTTAAATTTCTCATTGGCTCTGTGCCTCCGAAAACACCAGTTTGGAAAGTCTGACTCAGATTCTCACCTGGCAGGTAGAATACAAAATGTACTCTTTCCACTCCTGAAGACAAGCCTGGACTCATGCCAGGAAGACTCTCTCTGGTTAATGTAAGAATACTCACTGATAGTATTTTACACATCACCCTTCGTTATTATAAAATGATTATATTTTTAGCTACTTAGTGAAAATTAAGACTTGCATGGGTTAAGATGATTTAAATGATTTTCTTCAATTTGAAGACTTTCAATGTGAAAATCATCTCAACTGCCAATGATTGCATCTCTTAGTAAAGTTAACGAGTAAAAGCAATGAATGGAACACTGAATTTTCTAAAGGTACAAAAGTGTACCAATTATGTAAGTAATTGAAAAGAATAGGTCGTGCACTGTCCCTCCTGGAGAAGTTTCTCCCCCCTGTCATAACACCTCTGGTCTGAATGGATTTGTTTACATGAGCCCTTCATGCAATGCTGCATGTGTGATTTCAAGCTCATTCATCAATGTAAGTACTTAATGTGTCAGGTTGAAATACCACCTAAAACTGAATGTGTCAGCCCAAGGGCAAAGGTGTCATGCATTTTGGTGGTGGTGGTTACGTGCTGTATAGTTAATTCCAACTCATAGTGACCCTGTATAGGATTTCTGAGGCTGCAAATCTTTACAGGAGTAGAAAGGCTCATCTTGCTCCCATGGAGCAAGCAGCTGGTAGATTTGAACCTTGTGGTTAGCCACCCAACTCATAACCCACTATGCTACCAGAGAATGTATTATAAAAAAAGAAGTTGAGACTATGGAAGATTTTACCATATTTTAAACCCAAACCAAACCAAACCCATTGCCATTCACGGCTATCCCACATTTATTAGAGCAGAACTCCATCTCATAGGACTTTCGTGTCCATAGTATTATGGACTTAGATCACAAGGTTTGTCTTCCTTGGCACTGATGGGTGCATTCGAACAACCAACCTTTTGGTTAGTATTGCTGTTGTTGTTAAGTGCCATTGAGTCAGCTCTGACTCATAGCGACCCTGTAAAGTGGCTGGTTGATTTAAACCAACTTTGCAGTCTAGTGCTTATCCTACAGTTCCACACCAGTGCAAATCATTTGAGCCACCTTGGAACATACCCCATTCAATGGAAAGATGAAGTTTAATTCAATTTTTCTCTTAACTTGTGTGAACTTCTTCAGCATCATGAGTGATTGCTAATAAAAGCATATGGGATCCCCAAAGAGCATTCAGTAACATTCATATACTCCAGGAAAGGACTTACAAGCGACTAAAGCTCTGCTCTAGATCTGTGCATATTGTGTTTAATGAAAAGCATCACAATATTCTGTGAACCAAGTACACAGGAGTGACTGATGAGGGAGAGAATTAGAAGGAGAAGAAAGAAGCTAAAACAACATTTTACAATAAAGAGTAGAAGCATTTACCCTTTCAAAAAGTTGTTGTTAACGGCTGTCAAGTCAATTCCGACTCAGAGCGACCATGTAAAGGGTTTCCAAGGAACAATTAGTGGGCTAGAATCACCAACCTTTCAAAAAGTAGCCACATAATAAATAAAGATTTGTAAAGTTTTTTTCAAAAATATCAAGATTTGGTGCATATTTAACAAATCATTTATTTCAGTTACATGAGGAAATAAAAGAGATTCCCCAATATTAATTATGCCTAAAAAATCACTTCAGCTTTTTACTCACTTGCAGACATTATAGTCACTTTACATGTTGCCTTTAACATGTCAGGAGAAAGTTTTCATATCCACATTTTAAAACATTGACATCATCCCTTTTTGCTCCCTATGATACTGTCTTTTTCATACATCCCACATGAAATTAATACCATACCCCCATTTCCTTTTTCCATTTTCAATGAAAGACTGGACTGATCCTTATTAGCATTTTAAATCTATTTTTGTAAAGGGAAAAAAAAATCAACCAAACTTTTCACTGTGATATTAAATATCACTAGGTGGTCTTAAATTTCTTCCTTTTATCTGTTTCACTCATGCCAGGAACTTGAGACATATTTTGAATTGGCTTTTACCCAAAGAGAACTTGAGTTGGCTCAAACATGAACAAAAGAACTGTAGTTTCTTAAAATTAAAAAAGATATATATATTTTTTTTTGTAGCACTTTACCTGATCCAAAAGTTTAAGTATTAATTCAAACTACAATTAAAAATCTCAGAAAAGGCCTAAGTAGTATGTTTCTTTCTACACTTTATACATAGCAGAAATCTGAGACTGAGAAATTTATTCAGAATCACACAAATAGCCAAGGTAAACAAACCAAATCAGAATATATTATAGGTTGAGCAAATCATTCAGAATCTGGTGTCAAGAACTGTGAGTTTAGTTATATGGCTTACTAGTTGGTTTCATCCACAGTTAACTTAAGATCAGTCAACATGACTAGTCCAGAACACCAGGAGTCTCTGAGTGAGAATGAGGATGGCTTAATCACCCTTACTGTCACTGGAATCCTGGTATGTTGTTGTAGGATAAGCACTGTACTACTAGCGTCTAGGTCAGAAGTTCAAGCCCACCAGCCACTCTTCAAAAATCCTATACAGGGTTGCTATGAGTCAGAATTAACTCGATGGCACGAAACAACAACATTCACAGGAAAAACTCAAAGCATACATGTTACTAGGTCACTTGCTTTAATTCCCTCTGAAGGTTTCTTCCCAACATCATCTATGAAAGATTCAGGAACATTATTCTTTTTAATCCAACAAACTATTTTACTTGGAAACCATTATTAATAATAAACAATTATGCATTAGACCTAATGTCAAATAATTTAAAAGCTAATTCTATTTATTTGTCTATGTCACATACACAGAAGAATTTTCTAATATCAGATAACAGAATTTATACCTAGCAAACACAACAAGTCATTTACTCTAAAATTACTGTAGGTTAACTGGACTGTAGTTTAACATATTCCAAAAAATTTTATATTTGATGTTCTCAATATTCTCCCTTGGGAGCAAGTTAAGAAATATGTATTTTTCAATCTTGTATTTATAAATAAAAACCTTGTTTATCAAGCATTAAGAATAGTCCTATTAAATAAATATATACTTGGAAATATGTTGAAAAGTAGTTCTCCTAAAACAAAAATCACCTTTCTAAAATATGGTACATATTCACAGTGTATGAATTTTTCTTCTTCAGACTGAAATCCCAGTTTAAAGGATATATTATCTAAAATTTAATAAGAAGCAGTGGTGGATAACAAAAATAGATACTAGATTTAGCCAAACCTAGGTTGGATCCAAGATTTGTCATTTAGTAATTCTGTGACTTTGGGAGATTTCATTAATATTCTCCACTTCAACACATAAAACTGAAGCTAACAATCATTCTCTTATCAACTTCTTATAAAGATCACTGCAAGACTCGATCATAGGAAGTGCAGCATAGAGTACAAAGTCTGGGGCCAAGTATCCTGTGTTCAAATAGTATGCCTGACATTTAAGCAAGTTACTCAAAGTCTCTTTGCTTCTGCATCTCCACCTGTAAAATGGGAGCAACTATACGAATCGGGCTGCGAACCACAAGGTCAGCAGTTCGAAACTACCAGCTGCTCTGTGAGAGAAAGATGAGGCTTTCTGCTCCCGTAAAGATGTACAGCCTCGGAAACCCTATGCAGGGTCGCTATGAGTCGGAACATAACAGCAGCAGCATAGCAAGTAAGGCCCTGTGTGGCACTGTAGGGAAAGCACTGGACTGCAAGATCAATCTGAACTACAAGGTAGGTGGTTCAAATACACCATGTTCCAATTATTAATGGATATTTACAGCTGTTTCTTTTTATTGTGAGTTTTTCCCATCAGCAAATGAAGGTCTCAAGGACTTTACTTCATTCATGTCATTACCATCAAATTTACTTTGACGAGGCAGCTCTTCCCCAGTCACATTTTGAGTGCCTTCCAACCTGAGGGGCTCATTTTCTGGAACTATATCTGACAGTGTCTCTCTGCTATTCATAAGGTTTTCAGTGACTAAATATTCAGAAGTAGTTTGTCTCTCCTTCTTCCTAGTCTGTCTTTGTCTGGAAGCTCATTTGAAACCTGTCCACCATAGGTGGTCCTGCTGGTATTTAAAATACCATCGGCATAGCTTTCAGAATCACAGAAACTCACAAGCCACCACAGTACAACAAACTGACAGATGAGTGGTAGGAAATCTGCTTCCATTAAGGTTAAGATTACATTACATTAACTACGTGGTATTTCTCCTCTGTCCTCTAAGATCACTATGAGTTGGAATTGACTCTACAGCAGTGAGTTTGCACTTATGCTTTTTTTGTTTGTTTTTTTGATTTTTTATTGTACCTACCTTATAAGGATTTTATGTTATTGGTGAATAACACTTGCAAATTATTAAACAATATACTTGGGACAGTGCTTGGCACAGAATATATACTATATATGTGGGGACTTCCAAAAGTTCATGAAAAATTCCATAACCTTTTAATAAATATTAAAAGTACTGTGAAGTCAGTTCCGACTCATAGTGACCCTGCACAGGGTTTCCGAGGCTGTAAATCTTCACGAGAGCAGAAAGGCCTCATCTTTCTCCCACAGAATGGCTGGTAGTTTCAAACTGCCAACCTTGAGGTTAGCAGCCCAATTTGTAACCACTACGCTACCAGAGCTCCTTGTTACTATAGAATAAATTCAGTAAATGAGCACTCTGGAAAGGACAAAGAAGCGGTATAGAAGAAGTAGAATGTGAACAGAAGAAATAAATCAAATGGCTCAATATAACAGAGATAACACTCCAAGAAAATTGCCTTGCTGTAGCAACTTTTTTAATAGCTTCCTCTACTAAAATGATCCTTGATCTACAGAACCTCATTTTCTCAATTATAATTCTGGCATCTATACTTCAAAATTATCCATTTTATATAACCCAAAACCTATTGTCATCAAATCAACAATGACTCATAGAGATCTTGTAGGAAAGAGTAGAAATGCCAATAGGGTTTCCAAGCCTGTAATCTGGTGTGGCACTGTGGGTTAATGCGCCAGACTGCAAAGCCGTTTGAACTGCGAGGTCAGCGGTTCAAGCTCACCAGCTGCTCCTTGGAAACTCTATACAGGGTCGCTATGGGTCGAAATCGACTCAAAGGCACTTGACTACAACAATCTTTACAAAAATAAACAGCCACATCTTTCTCCTGTGGAATGGCTGGTGATTTGAACCACTGACCTTTAGGCTAGCACCCAAATGCATAACCACTGTGCCACCAGGGATCCTTCTATTTCATATAAGCACAGGTCAAATGTCCAAATTAAGAGTTTCTTATTTTTTAACAACAACAGCAATTTTTCAAATCACATTTTGCACTTTTCAAAACTCTTTCTTAGAAGGGCAGCTTGGATATTGGATACGCAAATGGGGAAGTGGGGACTACAAAGGCAAGAAGTGACTGGCTTACAAGCTTTCAAGAGGGAACCTGGTGCTAGGGAGCATGGCAGAAGGCAGAATCTCCAGTAGGTACTATTCAATCTGTCTGGGCGGAGCTGAAGAAAGGAGATACAGATGGGTAACTCGTGATACTGTAGTGAATAATGCTTATCAGGACGGATTATGAGGGTTGGAAATGCAAAGGTAGAAGTTTTGTAACAAGGAAGGGAGTGATTGATTCTCCAGGATAGGAGCGGAGGCCTCTGGGACCATCAACGGAGAAGAGCCGAGAGCTGGATCCTACCCAGAGAAACAGAGATGCCTGAGATGGAGACAGAGATGATGACGTGGAGTGATGAAGCGACTGGGGACTTTAGACCCAGAGAGCGAAAGGGACTGTGGGCTGAAAACTGGGGGGAGGAGGAGGAAGTGTAGGGAGTGGGTTTCTGGGATATACCCTTTGGGTGGTTGAGGATGCATGGAGGGGATTGGAACCATGGCAGTGAGATGATATACGATGGAATGAATGTAAAACTAAAGTTCTCCCATGTAAACTATCATATAATCCACAATAAAACATTAAAAAAAAAAAAAAACAACTCTTTATTCATCCTTTTATTTTGCTTGCCCACATTTTTTTCTCCAACCAGATTATGTTTCTTTGATGGCAAGGATTTTGTGTTATACAACTTTTTAGGGTGTTTTGTTTTGTTTTGTTTTGTTTTGTTTTGTTTTGTTTTGTTTTGTTTTGTTTTGCTGAGTCAATTTTGACTCATGGAAACTCAATGTGTGTCAGATTAGAACTGTGCCTTCTTAGGTTTCCAGTGGTTGATTTCTCAGTGTGCATCACCAGGTCTTTCTTTCAAGGTGACTTTGCATGGACTCAAACCACCAAGCTTTCATATAGCAACTAAAGACATTAACCATTTGCACCACTCAGAGACTCCTTTGCAATCTACTCTTTACCAAGCCAGGGATGTTGTTGTTGTTGTTGTTTTGTTAGGTCCCTATGCACAGTGGAATGAAACACAGCTCAGTCCTGTGTCATCCTCACAATTGTTATGTTTGAGCTCATTGTTGCGCCATTATGATAATCTGTCTCATTTAGGAGCTTCCTTATTTTCACTGACTCTCCACTTTGCCAAGCATGATGTCTTTCTCCAGGGAGTTTTCCTTCCTGATAATATGTTCAAAGGAAGAGAGGTGAAGTCTATTTAGTCTCACTTCTAAGGAGCATTCTGGTTGTACTTCTTCTGAGAAGTTTGTTCTTCTGGCAGTCCTTAGTACTTCCAATATTCTGCTCCATCACCATAATTCAAAAGCATAGATTCGTTTCCCGTCTTCCTTATTAATTGTCCAACTTTCACATGCATATGAGGAAATTAAAAATACCATGGCTTGGGTCAAGTCCACCTTAGTCCTTGAAGTGACATACTCGTTAGTACCTTAAAGAAGTCTTTTCCAGCAGATTTGAATAATGTCTAATGACTGCTGATTCATGAATGTTTACTGTGGATCCAAGCAAAATAAAAGTCTTTGAGAACTTCAATCTTTTCATCATTTATCATGATGTTATTTATTGGTACACATGTGAAGATTTTTGTTTTCGTTGCAATTGAGGTGCAACCTTACTAAAGGCAGTAGTCTTTGAACTTCATCAGTATTTTGAGTCCTCTTCATTTCCAAGAAGCAAGGTTGTATCATCTGTATATCACAGGTTGTCATTGCCACCTTCCTTCTTTTGCAAATAATCCAGCTTCACAGATGATTAGCACAGCATACATATTGAGTAAGCATAGTCAAAGGATACAACCAAAAGATACAACTGTGATGTATACCTTTTCTGATTTTGAGTCTCCCCTTTTTCTCTTCTAACTACTGTTTCTTGATCTATGTACAGGTTTCTTGTGAGCATAATTAAGTGTTCTGTTTTCTATGTAGCACTACAGGATAATGTGCTGGACTTCAAGGTCAGTTTTAACTGTAAGGCCAACAGTTCAAACTCACTAGCCACTCCTTGGAAACCCTACACAGTTGCTATGAGTTGGAACCAACTTGACAGCACTTAACAATGACAACATTGTGTATAGGGTTGAAACTGATTCGACAGCACCAAACAACAACAACAGCAACATATTCAAGGCCAGATTTTGACTCTCATGGACTTGTTTTAATTTTTTCAGCTTCAGCCTGAACTTGGTCTGTTTTGACTGATAATAATGAGTTTCTCCATAGTATCTTCCTAGGGTTCATGTTTAATATTGCAAACCATGTCAATAATATTGCATATGCTGGTACACTTAAATAATAAACTCCATGGGTAAATTGTTTTGGATTCCCATAGGACACATCAACACTATCTCTATGTAGTGAAATCATGGTGTGGTGCTGTAGGATAGGCACTGGGCTGCTAACTGCAAGGACAACAATTCAAATCCACTAGCCACTCCTCAGAAACCCTCGACAAGTGTGAACAAACTTAATAACAACAAAATCTCTATGTATTAAGCAATGCTTTATCTAGAAATTTAAGTCAAATTTATGTGAGTCTACCAAGAGAAGGGTTATATTTAAGCATTATATGACTTTTATGCTAACACAATTTATAAGCATTCTGACTATTCTAGTATTATAAAGAGTTATATTCTTCTTGCAGGTTGTTGTTGCTAAGTGCTGTCAAGTTGTTTCTGACTCATAACAACCCTGTAATAGAGTTCTCAAGGAGCGGCTGGTGAGCTTGAACTGCCAACCTTGTAGTTCAAACTGATCTTATGGTCTAGTGCTTTATCCCACATTGCCACACCAAGGCTAATCCACATAAAGTATCAGAAACTTTTACATAACTGGACAAGGAAGATATGGTTGTCGGTTCTCACATGGAGAGTTAGAACAAAGAAATATTTATTTACCATATTTATTTCTTTGCTAAAAATATGCATTTGAATAGGATAAGCACTTGATTGCTAACCACATGGTCTTCGGTTCAAATCCACCAGCTGCTTCTTGAAAACCAAATACAGGGGTCTCTGTGTGTGCTTACCAGACAGGACTTAACAATAATAACTTGAGTTTCTTCTATATCACTGATTTATTTTCTCAGCATTAAGTTTGCATTTGTTCATTCAGTTACTACAATCAAGTGACTTCTTTAATGTATTATTACTCTGCAAATGTTTCATTAACTGAAGTAAATACTGTTTTTTATTAGAATTCAAATATAAATATTTTTAAATGAATAAAAAGATATATTTTACAGATGTTTTGAAATTGTAGAGATACACACAATTCATTCATCTACCAAATGCTAGAGGATAAGAATTTAAAGACAATGATAGCATATTCCCTACTACAAGGATTTTAGTGTAAAGATGATAATAATGGTAATAAAAACAATACATTTAATGTCAGTGTCCAAAGCACCACACCAGCATTTTAGGTGAATTGTCTAATATAGTCCTCATGACAGTATTAGAGACTATTTAGAAACAGAAACTGAAGGGAAAAGAGATTAAGCAATGTACTCATTATTACTTAAAGTCAAAACTCCAAATTCCAAGTCTTTTTCTTTTTCATTCCACTGCTTCTAAATTACTTTCCCCATCTTCTCACAGTCCTCCTTCATTTAAACCCATACACAGCATAAACATGATCCTTATTAAATAAAATTATCATGCACTTGAACTGGTAATATCTACTAGTTGCTAATCAATAACATTTATTATGGGTTGAGCTTAATATGTGAGAAATTAAAGTCAATATTAGCTTTAATTAAAATATATTTATAAGCATACATATGTGTATAATGTGAGATAAAATGATATATGCTGTTGTTGTTTTTAAGTATTGTTGAGTTGGTCTTGACTTATAGTGACTCTGTGTAGGATTTCCAAGGATCAGCTTGTGAGTTTGAACTGCTGACCTTGTTGTTTTCAGTACAGTGCTGATCCTACAGCACTACACCAGAAATCCTGTTGGAACAAGTGTCAGCAAACTTTTTTTTCTAAAAGACCAGAGAGTATATGTTCTAGGCTTTGTGATTCATATCATCTCTATAAGCCAAAAGTCGGCAGTTCAAACCCACCAGCTAGCTGCTCCTTGGAAACCTTACATAGGATGGCTATGAGTCAGTATTAACTCAAAGGCACTTAACAACAACAACTATCTCTGTCATAACTACTTTACTCAGTTCTTGTAGTGTGAAAGTAGTCATAGATAAGATAAAAGCCAATGATTGTGACTATGTTGTTGTTGTTAAGTGACATCAAATCAGTTCTGACCCGTAGTAACCTTGTACAGGGTTTCCAAAGAGCAGCTGGTGGGTTTGATCCACCATGCTTTCAGTTTAGTAACCCAGTGCTTAGCCTACAACTTCACACCAGGACTCCATAACTATGGTTGTTGTTGTTGTTGTTGTTAAGTGTCATCAAGTCAATTCTGAGGGTTTCTGAGGAGCAGCTGGTGAGCTTGAACTGCCGACCTTGTGGTTCAAACCGACCTTGCAGTCCAGCACAGTAACCCACAGCACTATACCAGGAACTCATGTTTATGTCCTAATAAATGTTTATTTCTGAAAACTAAAGCTTGAAATTTTATAAATTTTTTGCATGTCACAGAACACTATTCTTTTGATTTTTTAATTTTTTTTTTCATTTAAAAAACATAAAAATTATTCTTAGCTCATGGCTGTATAAATAATTTGTGTACAGTTCTATATACCCCTGATTTAGACATACAAGGGCCCTTCAGAAAATTTGTGGAAAAATGGAATTGAAAGATATTGGAATTTGTCCACCAATATTTTGAAGCACTCTTATGATGCATTTCCTTTGTAGCACTTTTATGTATATAAGTAATTATTTTTTATAATAATTTAAGTAATAGATGGTTAGCCCATTAGACTAAAAGTTCTGTTAGGATAGGAATCATGTTTTTCATTTTAATTTCTATCTCCAGTGACTGATGGTGTAGTGGCTGGCATTCAATACTTAATTGTTTAATGAATGAGTCAATTAGAGGAAATTTATGCAGCAAATGTATTTGAATCAATTCTTGTATTTTTTAGTCTGACTCTGTATCTTGACACTATTGCTTATTTTGCATTTTGCCTAATTCGTGTGGTGCTGTGGGTTAATGCGCTGGACTGAAAAGTCAGTTTGAACTTCAAGGTCAGTGGTTCAAGCTCACCAGTCACTCCTTATAAACCCTATACAGGGTTGTTGTAGGTCAGAACCAATTCAACAGTACTTAACAACAACAACAACAATGTATTTTTATCCTTTTTTTAAAAACTACTTGTTACAATACCTCTGCCTATGATTTTTCCTCCCTTCAGCACTTCTCCAAGTTACTGCATCATATCACAACAATCCTGATTCCTGGCTATGGCATCAAGGTGATCATAGAAACTATGGCAAAGGAAAAACAGTTGGAAGCTAAGGTGTCTACAATCTTAATAACATATATAAACATGAGAGTTTCAGATGTAGCTAGAAATGAGGGAAACAAAGGCATAAGAGGGAACCTATTTGTTATATATTTTTTGCTCTCACATTCCCTCAAAAGTTCATTGGAAAACATCACCAAAGTTTTACTATACTGAAAAAGTTGTCGTAGTATTATTAACAAAGAGCCAATGACTATGTAGTTTAAATACAAAAATGAGCACGATTCCTTTCAACTCCAAAATGGAAAAGACATTGCAGGGAAAGAAAGTATATTTGATAATGGAATTATCTGGCCCCAAAAAGGCAATTGAAGCATCAACAGAAGAAGTGAGTGTGAAGAAGCTGAGAGACATATATGAATATTACAAAATGGACAATCCTGCCAAATTAAATGTAATGTTCTGGAGGACCCTATCTCTATCTATTAGCTCCAATTCCATGACTTTCAGAAGAAAATGGAACAGCAAAACTCCCAATTATATACTCTGAGCCTAACGCATATTCAAACCCTAGTGATCCGACTGGAATGGCTTTATAATTCAAAGGTAATCTGGTGATGTCAATCAGGGCTTTTTTCATCATCCTGCATTTTTCATCCATCAAAGGAAAGGAAAGAAAAATGCCTGAATGTGATACAGCTCTAACAAAGGAACATCTAACATAGAGGAAATGCTATTTCCCCCTGATGCACTGTCATTAGCCAACAAAGGACCAACTGGAGAGGCAGGTGTTTCCTGGGGAATGGGATAGATTGGAGAGGGCATGCTCAGAAATTTGAATGGGAGAAAGAATTTACCTAGAGGCATGTGCTTTTTTTTTAAAAAAAAAAAAAGCAAATCTTGTTCCCTGGAAAACAATCTGAAAGAGCGGTATTCCTTCAAATCTTTTCTTTCCAGATTTCAATGAAGGTAAGAGCTGTCTTAGTTCATTCTTGATACACACATAGTCCTTTAGGGACAGAGAATATGTATGATGTATGTAGAAAATCAAAGTCTGATGAAGAATATACTCCATGAAACATCACACATGTATTTGAGAACATGGAAAGAATTTTGAAGAATATGTTTCACTTCATTTCAGGTTACAGATAGCAGAGGATAAAAGCAAACCTGGTCATCTTCAGTGACCAGAGCTTGTTTTCAATTAGAATCCTCCCTGGCAGAAATAAACTACAATTATGTTGTGCTGGCCGATATGGGTTTCCTTTTATGAAATTATGCTAAATTAAAGTATCTGTTATGCTTTTAAAATTGAAACTTTTTTTTTTTTAAACCCATCACCTTTGGTCTATTCTTCTCTGCATGGGGATAAAGGACCATCCTCCTCTGATTTGGATTGAGTTACATTCTCCAGAAAGATATATTGAAGTTCTAAAACCTGGTGCTTGTGAATGTGACTTGGTTTGGAAGTAGCATCTTTGAAGATGTTATCAAGTCACATGAAGTCATAGTGGTGTAGGGTATGTATTACTCCAATCTGAGTGGTAGCCTCATAGAAATGAGAAAGACAGACAAAGTAAAGACATCCATGTAAAGAAAGATGCATCTGCAAGTCAAGGACACCCTAGTGCTACCAAAAGCTGGGAGGAACAATAAAGGATCTTCCCCTAAAGACTTCCTAGAAAACAAGATCCTGCTGATACCTGGCCTTCAAATGACTAGGCGTCAACATTGTGACACAATACATTTTGGTTCTTATAAGTGCCCAGTTCATGTTATTTTGTTACAACAGCCCTAGGAAACTATGGCATCTTCTTACCAGACACTTAGGAGATGATTTCATGTCACCATTAGAACTTCTAGGCCTTTCAAGCACTTAGGTCCCAGCAGAGTCAAGAAAGCTGCTCAAATACCAGACACAATATTGGTAAAAAACATTCAGCTTTCTTCCTGATAAAATCTTCCAGGCAAGGTTCAGAAAAACAACATAGCAAGATATTTCTCTTATTTGGAAATGTTTCACTAATCTATCAAACAGATTTAAAGAGATGAAAAAAGTATGATTTGCTTTTCAAACCAATCTGGACCCATTCTTTTGGACATTTTTGTACGTTAAAATAGGGACTTTGGCACTGATTTCTGAGTTGTTTTCTCTGGGTGTTAAAATATATTAAAAATTGTAAATCTTTATTAACTTTTTGATACAAGAAGTAGTTTTACCATCAAAAACGCTCCTTTAGTTTTGAATTTTTTGAAAAGTGGCCAAACATGTTTTCTGTAACAATTTTACCATTTTCAAAGACATCGATTTAATATTACACAACCTTCAACACTCAAAACAAATTGAGCTATTTAAAGTATAGCCATAACAATTATAGTATGTTCTCATAATAATGTCAAGATAAATAAAACCTGATACGGATTTTGTTAATCCAGTAATTGCTGAGACAAGGGTTAATGTTTACCTTTGCACTATGTCTTGGGGGAAAAAAAGGTTAACTAAGCAAATGACATGGACAAACTCATAAGGGGATTGCTTGCCTAAGTGAAACTATTCATACACAAATCATGTAATTACAACATAACAGCTGACTCTGTTTTGATATAACTTTCAAATTATTTGTCTCTTCAGTGTAAAGTTCCCTTAGATAGCACTTGGGTGGTGTAATTGTAGGAACTTAAATAACTTAATTTCTTGAAAAAGCGATTCATATAATATTTTCCCTAGGCACTTGGTGCCAAAAGACTTGGTCAGATCCTCAGGTAAGTACTTTTACTGATGTTCACTTTCATTATCTGAAAAAAGTACAATTATACTTTTGTTACAGCACAAATTAAATGGGATTGGGGATATTAAAGTATTTACCAGAGTGTTTGGAATATGGTGGGTTCCAAACAAACTCAAGCTGACTGAGAACTTTCAAATAAATCCAATTTTTTCTCAAAATATTTTAATAATTCAAAAAAATTTACCTTAACAAATTTTGGAAGTTTCTTTTAATATGTTTCTTTATTCCCTTAATTTAAATTTCTCTCTTTTCAACAACTTCTGTAACTCTGTTACAATATTATTTTTATTATAGAAGTATTTTTGGTTTCAGACACTGCTTCAGGTGTCTTGTGATCACAGGGTTTTCAGGGTGTATATCCTAAACTCTATTATGTATATATTTACATATAAAAGAAATGAAGTTAAAGAGCTTGCTGGTTTTGACATTCTCAGGAAAAGAAGATCAACAAAAAGGTAGAAAAGGATTTGTTCCAGATGTTCATAATTCCAATTATTACTGATACCGCTCTACTAGATAGGTCTTTCTTTTTGTTAGGCATGAACAGATATTCAACATGAAATCTTAAGTGTGGAATGCTTGATAGCTTTAGTTTAACTTTCATAAAGGAATGCTACTAACATCTTGGTCAGAAGTACAGGGCTTTAATAACTATAATCAAAATTTCTAGAGTATAAATTTACTAACCTTAAAATATTAGGGTAAAAAGAGAAGTTGGGAGGAGAAGCACATCTAGTACAGCATTTTTATTTGTCAGATGAGGAAACCAAGGCTTAGGAAATTTAACCTTGACACATATCTAATAGCAGTTTCTATTCTATTATCTATCTTTATAGATTTCATTCTAAGTGTCATTTTAACAGCAACAACAACAATGTTTCTATGAGAACCCTGATGTGCACTGCATTGGACTGGTAACAGAAAGGTCGATAGTTCAAACCCACCAGTAGCTCTTGTAAGTGACCAGGGTCACTAAGAGTCGGAACAGACTCAACGGCATACAACAATAACAACAATCGTATTTTTATGAATGTAGTTACTTGAATACTAAAATTGACATTTTATGTCCTTAAGAATGTTGTTGTTAAGTGCCATGGAGTCAGTTGTTACTCACAGCAACCCTGTATAGAGTTTCCAAGAAGTGGTTGGGGGTTTGAGCCACTGACCTTGTGGTTAGCAGTACAGTGCTGATCCTACAGCGTCATATCAGGACAAACTACATAAAAACTAGTGTTCTGTCCTTTTGTCAAAACAGCACCATTAATAATTGGGATTCTGTTTATATAAGGAATCACAGAGGCAAATAAACCCAAAAAAGCAAAGTTAAAGTTAAGATGTATACAAAACCAGGATACAAAAGTTTAGTTTGCATCAGTATATTATTAATTCTCAAGACAGAAATTCCAAGTTAGGAGAGAAAGTTACACTTCATGGTTACCCTGGAGATGCAGAAAGCTGGGAGTGATGGTAGGAAAGTGTTTGGAGGAAAACATAAAACAATCTTCATTTCAACCAACAAACAAAATAACTCAAGCTTCCTTTCATGTTGGCCTGTTTTGGAATATTTCAGCTACCTACTCTGAATTTTTGGATACCTAGCCAATGTCCACATTACAAATTGAGAGTCAGAAATAAAATCTCTGGAGAAAAACAAAATATTTAATAGAACCTGTAAAGGATGCAGCTGGTTGACCAATATGCACACCAAACCCATAATCTCCTTCAATTTGTTTGTCAGAGTGTTGGAAAAAATTAGATATTCAGAAAGGCATCTAAGTCCTCTTGGCTTAAGCAGTGGGGTGATGAAGAAAAGATGCATTATTTCTGTTTTAATTTAGAAATAGAGCCAAGACACAATTTAACAGTTGATTTTGGGAATTTGTAATACATAACTCAAGACTTAAAATATAGATTAGTCTTGAGTTGTTATTTGGTGCTTTTTAAATGCTATACTGTTATTCATTTTATATTTAATGTCTCCTCATGACTGAATCTCTACTTATCCAGTCATCATGCCTGCTCTTCAATTTATCTGCTTAAACACTTGGAAACCTACTAGATTTCCAAATACTTTTCAGAAACACCTTTCACAGCAATTATCCTCATTAAGCAAGAAGATTGACATAGTAAAGTGTATTAGCTCAAAAAATTCTGATCCAAAGCATGTTGAAAAAAAATAGATTTCTAATAATTCAGTTAAAAATCTCACAATTCATAGCTTTTCTTCATCCCATCAATGGGTATACCACCTTCATGGTCTGGGTTATGTCCACAGTTCTTAGTATGTATACTGATTACAAACAAATACAGACCTCTGTGGCCTAAAAGACCAATAAGTCCTAATTTTACACATAATCCCCAAAGTAAAATTTACACATCATATCCAAAGCAAAATAACCTAAATAATATAGGATGCACTAAAGAGCCCAAAGGATCTTTGTAACAAACAAACAAACAAACAAACAAACCAAGGACAACCCTATAGGAACAGCCTAAGTACTGAATAATTCATTTTGGACAAAATGAAAACTTAGCTCACTTTGGAAAAGGCAAATGACTGGCACAAATGTTGAATCTGCTGAAAATTCTTGTATCGGTATTAAAATTCTCTTAGATATCCTTTTAAAAATCTGTCTCCTGAAATGGAAGCTAAATTGTTGCAATGTGTGTCAAGTTCTAGATGGTTTATCTTCCTCCACTGACAGTTCAGTAAGTTTTTCTGCACCTATTCATGTCTGAAGATTGACATTTTGCTAAAAGTCTGCCCAGACCACTCCAAACCAAGAGTCAGAGAATGAATACATTTCAGTCAAGACCTGGTACCGACCAGTTTACCTAAAACATTGATCTCTCTTTGCGTCTCTTTCCTTACAACAACAGAAATCAAGCTTAAAATGTGCTTTGTGCAAAATAGCAACCCTTGCCCAAAAGTTGGATCTGTAACCAAGAAATAAAATTTCTTCCTTCCCAGAGAGCAAACCAGTCAGCTTAGTTCATGCCAATGGAATCATCCTTATGCAAAGAAAAGTATGAACTCATTGGTCATAAATTACAACGTTAACTTCCCTATTTGAATTCCAATGTCAATAGAACTACTATTGCCAAAAGAATTATCTAAATAAGAGAGAGATTAAAAATCATCTGCAAATACAGATTTTTTTTTTCCTGTCTCCAGAGGGCAAAAAGAGAACTAAAGAGGGGAAGAAAATAGCTATTTACAAAAAAGAGAGAGAAAAAAATGAAACATGAACCATGGGCGAAAATATATAACATAAGCAATAATATTCTAACTCCAGTTTTCAGTATCACAGAAATGTCCAGAGTTAATGAAAGTATCTCAATACCTGCAACCTTTCTCTTAACAAAGAGGAGAAGCTGTTCTCAGTCATAATCAAACTCTGGAAAATCTAAATAAAAAGTCAAAAGAAGTCTTTCATAGCTCTTGGAAATTTACCAGTCATCCAACTCTCAATTCCAGCAGAAGGCAGAGACTTATTCATCTTTGTATTTCCCAAATTAGAATTGACGTGATGATGGCAGTGGGTTGGTTTTGATGCAGCACCAGCACACAGTAGGCTTTCAGTACAGTCACTGTAGTCAATGCACTTAAATTAAGCTTAAAGACCCAACTCTCCATCCAACTCTGGGAAGAGAGGCATATCAGAGGAGCAGCATGGCACCACTGTTAGCACCAACACAGCTAGTACCATTTATTGCAACAACAGAAGTCTTAGGGCCCAATTGTCTGGTGCCAATGACAATACCAGTGCTTACCAAATGCTTTATAATAATAAATATAACTTCACAGTCTTCACAGATGTCTTTGTGCTTTGCAACTTTAAACCTGCTCCCAGCTCCCAAATTCCGGAAACTAACTTAGCTGGTTCTGTGCGGAGCAAAACAGCTTCAGGAGTGTGCATTTGTGAGTGGAGAAGGGTGAACTGGAACTGGTACCTTCATGTGTTCCTCACAAGTTTCCAATGGGAGCGTTATTCACAGGTGCAGTGGCAAGAGAACTGTTCTCTGAAATAGAAGGGTAATGTTTACCTTAAACTACCCTTTTTTTTTTTGCTTCCAGGCAATGTAACACACAGATTGCCTGTAACCATGGCAATCAGTTCAGCTGTGAGCACCCTCATTTATTCAAAGCACAGAGGCAGTATAGGAGAGAAAATACTATTACAAACAGGAACAATAAGGTTTAATTTGGAATGCCAAAACACAATTGGTCCAGTATTGGTTTCCCAGTCATTTGAAACACATTACACTTTCTGGGTTTCATCTGCTGATCCTCAAGAGTCATATTAATTTCAATTTCTCCCAGAAATAATGATTAACTTGTTTCCAGAACTATCTTGAGAATGAAATAAAATTAGGAAAACATATTCTCAGCAATGTGCAAGAGAGCTGAGATAATCATGCCAGAGTCTACAAAGCAATGTCAATGTACATATTCTGAAACTTCAAATGCGGTTATCCTTATTGTTTTTGTTTTTCAGGACAGTATCCAACTATCCTTAAATAAATATTGATGAAAATGCTCCTTATTTATTGCTTCTTCTCCCTAATTTTAGTTTCATTTGACTCCTTCAAAAAGAAAAAAATTATGAGGCTGCTTTATCCTATCCTAGAAGTAGAGGGACCAAAGAAAAGTAAGTAAATAAAGTATTGTTTACTTATCAAAGCAATTGCTTATGGCTCATCAATTAACTAAACTTCAGTACTTCCCAAATTGGTTAACAGTATTCTAAGGTAGCTACAGAAAACAACAAAACAAAAGTACAATCATTGTATTTCAAAGGTACTTGAATCTCAAACATTGAAAAGAAAGGAGGAAATTACAACAGAATCTTGTAATCTACAAGGCAAGCTGTGCCACAGTCTCAGTCCTTCTTTTAGTTATGGGGTTCCTATTACACGCAGACAGTGTGAGACATAAAGATGGGGCAGACTCAAACCCAAAGTTCTTATTAGATGTACAGCAGTGTGAAATGTATAAAGATGAGGCAGAAAAAGATCTTTATTTCCAAACACTTCAGAATACAAGGGGAAGTGTCAATGTGAACCACAAAGGAAATAGTCTATCAAAGCACAGCCTCTGAATATAAGATGTTTAATCAAAATATTTTAAAGTGGTTACTTTTAGTTTAGTGGTATTTAAATCAATTTGGTTCAAATTACCTAAAATTTTCATTGCAGCATTTAAAATTATAATTTGAATATTATTTATTTCCCTACATTTCAGTCAGTTGTTCGAACAGAATATGGGAACACTGAATGTTTTAAAATTAAGAAAGGTGCGTGACAAGGTTGTAGTCTTTCACCATACTTATTCAACCTGTATGTTGAGCAAACCATCTGAGAAGCTGGGTTCTATGAAGAAAAATGTGGTATCAGGATTGGAGGAAGACTCATTAACAACCTGTCATATACAGATGATACAACCTTGCTTGCTGAAAGTGAAGAGGAGTTAAAACATTTCCTGATGAAGATCAAAGATCACAGGCTTCCATATGGATTCCATCTTAATGTAAAGAAAACAAAAATCCTCACCCCTAGACCAATAAACAATATTCTTATCAATGAATAAAACACTGAAGTTGTCAAGGACTTCATTCTTCTTGGATCAACTGTCAACCCCCACAGAACCACAGTCAAGAGATCAAACGATGTATTACATTAGGCAAATCTGCTTCACAAGACTTTTTTAAAGTGTTGAAGAGCAAAGATGTCAACTTGAGGACTAAGGTGTGCCTGACCCAAGCCATGGTATTTTCAATAGCCTCATATGCATGTGAAAGCTGGACAGTGAATAAGGAAGACCATAGAAGAATTGATGCCTTTGAGTTATGGTGTTGGAGGAGAATATTGAAAGTCCCATGGGCTGCCAAAAGAACCAATAGATCCATTTTGGAAGAAGTGCAGCCAGAGTGCTCCTTAGAGACCAAGATGGCCAAACTTCATCTCTCATACTTTGGACATATTGTCAGGAGGGACCAGTCGCTGGAGAAGGATATCATATTTCGTAAGGTGGAGGGTTAGAGTAAAAGAGGCATACCCCCAACGAGATGGATTGGCCAAGTGGCAGCATCAATGGACTCAAGCGTGGCAACAATAGGGAGGTTGGCCCAGGATTGGGCAGTGTTTTGTTCTGCTGTGTATAAGGTTGCGATGGGTAGGTACCGATTCGATGGCACCTAACAACAACAACAAACATTTCAGCCTATCTGCCATACTTTTAATTTGGAAAGGATTAAAAAAAAATTGATGAGAAATAATTTATCAAATATATTGCATGTGCTTCTTTATAACTTTCCGTTTGACTCTGTTCCTCCCATTACTCCTTCTCTCAATCTCTTGACCCTTAGCCTCCACCAGCCATTCATACTCCTTGAAATGTCTTAGAAGAAAACAAACCCAAGATGACTTTTTGACCTAAACACATAAAAAGAATAGACCCACTTTAGTGGACAAAACAATCTAATATTTGTTACACTTCTAACCATGAAAACCATTACTATTTTTCAATAATATTGTGTGGAGGAACAGTGGCAGTAGCAATGTGCTCAAATGCAACAACAAATGTGAACATGGCACAGGACCGGGCAGTGTTTCGTTCTGTTGTGCATAGGGTTGCTATGAGTCAGAACCAACAGCACTTAACAACAACAACAACAGCATATAGGGGAATGGCAGCTGTTCTTAAGGACACTGAACTTTGCAAATACAACACTGATTTACTGATGCTGGTTATCAACTCGTTTTATCAAGAAGATTAAGTGATGACATTTATGGCAATTATTTTAACTTCCACTAAGACAAAATCAAGAGCCCCTGGTTGGTATCTTGATGACTGACTGTTAGTATAGAAGTTTGAATCTATACAAAGTTGCCTCAGAAGAAAGCCTTAGAAATCTACCTTTGAAATCTCAGTCAGTTCTATTCTGACACACATAGAGGTCACTATGTTTTGGATTCTACTCAAAGACATCTGGTTTTGAAATCAAAACCAACCAAAACTATGAATCACATTTTATCCAATAAGATACTCTCTTTTGGTCAAAGAAGCTTCAGTCTATTTAAGCATCCCCAGCTGTAATTTTAATATCCAAATTTGTAAAGATGTGGTGGTGGATGTGTGCCACGGAGTCATTCCAATTCACAGTGACAGTGCATAGGGTTTCCGAGGTGGAAATCTTTATAAGAGCAGAAGGTCTCGTGTTTCTCCCATAGAGCAGTTGGTATACTTGAACTGGTGACATTTGGGTTTACAACCCAACTCATAACCCACTACTCTTCCAGGGCTCCTTAATATCTCTTGGTGGTGTGCCCTGGAGTTGGTTCTGACTCATAGCGACTCTGTAAATATCTGATTGTTGTTGTTGTTAAGTGCCATTGAGTCATTTCTGACCCATAGCAAACCTGTATAGGGTTTCCGATGAGCTTGAACTGCCAACATTGCAGTTCAAGTGGCTTTGCAGTCTGGTGTATTAATCCACAGCACTACACAAGGACCCACATATCTGGTAGTTACCTCTATAATCTAAATACTTTCAGGCTTTCTTCCAGTCTAGAATATATGAAGTCTTAGCAACATTATTGTCCTAACTACAGCAGCCGCTTGCCCCCATCCTCATAACTAGAGACCCTCAGAACTCTCCTTCAACCTATCTTCTACTTATTTTTAGGTATACCATATTGGTTTCCACCACTCATCTGTCAGTTTGTCATGCTGTGGTGGCTTGTGAGTTTCTGAGATTCTGGACAATGCCACGGCTAATTTAAATACAAGCAGGGTCACCCATGGTGGACAGGTTTCAGATGAGTTTCCAGACGAAGATAGACTAGGAAGAAGGAGAGACAAACTACTTCCGAATATTTAGTCACTGAAAACCTTATGAAGAGCAGAGAAACACTGTCAGATACAGTGCTGGAAAAGGAGCCCCTTAAGTTGGAAGACACTCAATATGAAATTGGGGAAGAGCTGGATCCTCAAAGTAGAGTAGACCATGATGACACAAATGGAGTAAAGCCTGTGGAAGTAAAGCCCTCAGGACCTTCATTTGCTGCTGGGGCACAACTCAAAATGAAGAGAAACAGCTGTATATATCCATTAATAATCAAAACAAGGAATGTACTAAGTATTAATCTAGGAAAATTGGAAATTGTCAAAAATGAAATGCATAAACATCGATATCTTAAGCATTAGTGAGCTGAAATGAACTGGTTTTGGCCATTTTGAATCTGAAAACCACATGGTTTGTTGTGCCAGGAATGGCAAATTGAACAAGAATAGAGTTGCATTAATCATCAAAAACAACATACCAAGAACAGCCATAAGGTACAACGCCTGTCTGTGATAGGATAACATCCATGCGCCTACAGGGAAGACCAGTTTATAACACTTTGTTTAAATTTACAAACCAACTACTAAAGCGAGTGAGGATGAAATAGAAGAACTCTGCCAATTTCTTCACTCTGAAATTGATCAAACATGCAATCAAGATGTATTGATCATTACTGGTGATTGGAATACAAAGGCTGGAAACAAAAAGGAAGGATCAGTAGTTGGAAAATATGGCCTTGGTGATAGAAATGATGCTGGAGATCGCATAATAGAATTCTGCAAAACCAATGATTTATTCATTTCAAATACCTTCTTTAGACAGCATAAGAGATGATTTTACACATGGACCTCACCAGATGGAATACACAGAAATCAAATTGAGTACATCTGTGGAAAGAGACAGTGGAAAAGCTCCATCTCTTCAGCCAAAACAATGCCAGGGGCAGATTGTAGAACAGACAATCAATTCCTCATATTCAAATTCAGACTGAAGCTGAAGAAAATGAAAACAAGTCCATGAGAGCCAAAATATGACCTGGAATATATCCCACTTGAATCTAGAGATCATCTGAAGAACAAATTTGATACATTAGACACTAAAGACCTAAGACCAGAGGTGTTGTGGGATGACATCAATAACATCATAGAGGAAGAAAGCAAAAAGTCATTAAGAAGACAAGAAAGAAGGAAAAGATCAAAATGGATATCAGAAGAAACACTGAAACT
>NW_006408673.1:2645247-2645793 GCF_000296735.1 Chrysochloris asiatica | reverse complement strand
GTCCTGCACTCTGCTCTTCTCCCTTGATGTCCTCAGGGTACTCAGCTCCTGGACTGCAAGATCAACCACTCCCTTCCTTTTGTTACAAAATGTTTACTTTTACATTTGCAACATTCACAATCAGTCTTGATAGCAATTATTTACTATTGAACCACAAGAGTCTCCTTTCACCAGTCCCATCTAGACAAGCTGGAAACCACTCAGTGGAGATTCTATCTTCCCTGACACCCTCTGAATCTAAGCTCCCTCTTGAACACTTGTAAGCCAATCACTTCATGCCTTTGTTTTCTCCTCCTCTCTCCCCCCCACCCCCATTTTGGGTAGCCAATGTCTGTGTTGTCCATCCCTGTCTATCCTATGTACTGAGGGGGTGGGAATGATCCTCACTGTAAAGATGTGTTCCCTCTTTTGAGCTACGACATCAATAAGTATAGGCTCTTCTAGTAGAGTTCTGATCATCCAGCCATTGAAGCCAGGTCAAGTAGGTACTATCTGCAAGTATGGGTGTTCTTGTGCATCTCCTCTCACTTCATATCATCTGTACGC
>NW_006408673.1:2620250-2621484 GCF_000296735.1 Chrysochloris asiatica | reverse complement strand
TGGAGGGTCAGAGAAAAAGAGGAAGACCTCCAACAAAATAGATTGGCCAGGTGGCATCATCAATGGACTCAAGCATGGCAATAGTAGTGAGGTTGGCCCAGGACCAGGCAATGTTTCAGTCTGCTGTGCATAGGATCACTATGAGTCAGTGCTGACTCGATGGCACCTAACAACAACAACAACAACAATGTCTAAGATATGGATCTTTTTGCATTCCACTGCATTTTGAAAACTTCTAATTTTCTTAGATTCATACTCCATACATTCCATATTCTGATTATTAATGGATATTTACTGCTGCTGCTGCTGCTTCTCATTTTGAGTTATGCCCATGAGCAAATGAAAGTCCTGAAAGCTTTGCCCCATTCACATCATTATGGTCAACTCTAATTTGAAGAAAAAGCTCTTGTCTTGTCATACTTTGAGTGCCTTCCAACTGAAGGCGTTCATCTCCTGGCACCATATCAGTCAGCATTCTGCTGCTATTCATTAGGTTTTCAGTGGCTAACTGTTCAGAAGTAATCTGACTTTTCTTCCTCTTAATTTGTCATAGTCTGGAAGCTCTGCTGAAACCTGTCCATGATTGTGACTCTGTTGATATGTAAAATGCAGGTGGAATTGCTTCTAGGATCATGGCAACACACAAGCCACCACAGTGCTATAAAGTGACAGGTGGGTGATGGGTCATACTTAGGTTTTATCAAGCACAGGATAAAAATAAAAAGCAAGAAAACTATGTTTGTTTTTTTGTTTTCAGTGACATTGTGTTCATTCCAACTAATATATGTAGGTAATAAAGTAGTACGTTTATCTGTTAGAACTCATATAGGAGTTATGTTCCAGAATTAGCTCCAATCATTAAGACTTCCTTAAAACTCTTTATTCCCTTCATATCAATGTATTGAACTAGAACAATAAACAAATCTCAGTCTTTATACATGGAAAGATGACCCTCGTTTTATAGAACCACACATGTATACCTGTTAATCCATTACCACTGAGTTCATTTGACTCATGGTGTCCCTATATGACAGAGTAGAACTACTCCACAAAGTTTCCAAGGTTGTGAATCTCTATAAAAGTAGACTGTCACATCTTTCTGCCTTAGAACAACAGGTGGTTTTGAACTGATTAGTGGTCAAGTGCTTAACTACTGGACATCCATGGCACCTCACACACATATTGTTGTTGTTGTTAGGTGCCACTGAGTCAGTACTGACTCATAGCGACCTTA
>NW_006408673.1:2612709-2620150 GCF_000296735.1 Chrysochloris asiatica | reverse complement strand
AACAAGGTTGTATTCTTTTACCATACTTATTCAATCTGTATGCAGAGCAAAGCATCTGAGAAGCTGGGTTCTATGAAGAGAAACGTGGCATCAGGATTGGAAGAAGACACATTAACAACTTGTCATATGCAGATGATATAACTTCGCTTGCTGAAAGTGAAGAGGACTTAAAACATTTACTGATGAAGATCAATGAGCACAGCCTTCTGTATTGATTACATCTCAATGTAAATAAAACAAAAATCCTCACCACTGGACCAATAAACAACATTTTTATCAATAGATGTTCTTCCTTGTACTCTCTCTTTCATAAAGAAACACCAATTTTTTTGTGTGCTCCAATAGATCATGGTGATATTTGAAAATTTCCACTTTTTTTTTTATAATAGTTTTAGATTTATAAAAAGTACAGAGAATTTCCATACTTTTCAGATAATTTTCCCCTTTAACCAACATCTTGCATTAGCATGGTACATTTGTTATAATTAATACAAATATTGATATATTATTAATAATTATAGTCCTTGTATTATTCAGACTTTCTTTGCCTTTACATCGTATTCATTTTCTGTTCCAGTATCCAATCCAGAACAACTCATTCCATTTTATTAGTATCGTTTCTCTAGGCTTCTCTTGGAAATAAATTTCAAATGCATGATCTTCACTGTATACTGCTGGTGATTTGTTCTGACTTTCTTTATGTTTGAAGACCTTGAAGGTTTTGAGGAGTTTGGTTAGGTATTTTGGAAAATTTTTTCAAATTGGAATTTATCAACTCACGTCTTCTCTTCTGTTTTTTATTGTTTGACTGAGCGTATAAGTGAATGAAGGAGCCTGGTGGCATAGTGGGTTACACGTGGGGCTGCTAATCACAAGGTCAGTAGTTCAAATTCATCAGTTGATCTTTGGGAGAAAGAGGAGACTTTCTGCTCCTGTAAAGATTTACAACCCAACCACAGAAATCCTACATAGGATCGCTCTGAGACAGAATTGACTTGATGGCAGTGGGTTTGGTTTGGGTTTTTAACTCATGAGTTTTGGGTAAAAGATCAGGAATTCTCATCATATATTTCAAGTTATGTATTATCAACATGACTTATCACTTATCATACCCATGTATGATAATATGAACCTTTCTTTTCAGGGAAACATTTTATGAACTATAATAATTTTATAAATTATTTCATTTACATTCTGACACCCACTGAATCTCAAAATAGCATACTGTTTTTTTCAAACATATATTCATTCTTTATTTTACACCAGAAAAATGTATTGAATATATGTTGCTGTTGGTGTTAGGTGCCTTCAAGTTAGTACTAACTCATAGCCACCGTATACACAACAGAATGAAACACTGTCCGGTCCTACACCAACCCCATAATCATTGCTAAACTTGAGCCCATTGCAACTGCTACTGTGCCAATTCATCTAGTTCAGGGTCTTTTTCTCCAATCATGCACTTTACCAAACATAATACCCTTCTCCATGGACCGGTGTCTTTTAACAATATGTCAGAAGTATAAGCGATGAAGTCTGGCCATCCTGGCTACTAAGGAGCATTCTGGCTGTACTTCTTTTAACATAGATTGGTTTGTTCTTTTGGCATTCCATGAAACTTTTGATATTCTCACCAACACCATAACTTGCATGTACCAATTCTTCTATGGTCTTCCTTACTTACTGCCAAATTTCGCCTTCATATGAGGTTATTGAAAATGCCATGGCTTGGGTCAGGCACACCTTAGTCCTCAAACTGACATCTTTGCTCTTCAACACTTTAAAGAGACTTGCCTAATGCAATAAGTTCTTTAATTTCTTGGCTGCTGCTTCTGAGTGTTGATGGTTGATACAAGCAAAATGAAGTCTTTGACAATTTCAATCTCCTTTATCTTGATGTTGTTTATTAGTCCAGTGCTGAGGATTTTTTTTTTCTTTACATTGAGATACAACCTATACCCAAGGTTGTGGTCTTTGATCTTCATCAGTAAGTCTTTTAAGTGCTCTTTGCCCTCAGCAAGCAAGGTTATATCCTCAGCATATCACAGATTGGTAATAAGTCTTTCTCTAGTCCTGATGCCACGTTTTTCTTCATATAATCCAGCTTCTCAGATTATTTGCTCAGCATACAGACTGAATAAATATGGTGAAAGAATACAACGTTGGTGCACATCTTTCTTAATTTTAAACATTCAGTGTTCCCGTGTAATGTTGAAACAACTGCCTCTTGGTCTATGTACAGGTTCTTCATGAGTGCAGTTAAGTGTTTCTGAATACTGTTTCTCCACAATGTTGTCCATTGCTTGTCATGATCCACACAATCAAAAGCATTTACATAGTCAATAAAGCATAGGTAAACATCTTTCTGGTATTATCTGCTTTCACCCAACACCCATCTGACATCAGCATTGATATCTTTCATTCCATTTCCTCGTATGAAGTCAGCTTGAATCTCTGGAAGTTCTCTGATAATGTACTTTTATAGCCGTTTGGCGATTATCTTTCGCAAAATTTTACCTGTATAAGCTATTAGTGCTATTTATTGTACGATAACTTCCTCATTCCATTGGGTCACCTGCTTGTAGAATGGGCACAAATACGGACCCATTGCAGTCAGTCGGCCAGATAGCTGTCTTCCAAATTTCACGGCATAGATGAGTGCGTAACCCAGTGCTGCTTCAGTTTGTTGAAATATTTCAATTTGTATTCCATTGATTCCCGGAGCCTTGTTCTTTTCCAATATCTCCAATGCACCTTGGATTCTTCCTTCAGTAACACTGGTTCTTGATCATACGCTACAAATTGAAATGGTTGAACATTGACCATGTCGTTTTGGTATAGTTACTCTGTGTATTCCATCTTCTGCATCATTCAAAATTCAAAATTTGGCCATAGAATCCTTAAATATTGCAATTCAAAGCTTGAAAGTTTTTCTTCATTTACATCAGCTTGACAAATGCTGAGCTTGTTCAACCCTTTTGGTTTTCTAACACCGCATCTTTGCTTTTTTTTTCCTTAACGTTGTCTTCTCTTTGGAACTTTGGAATTTTCTATTCAGCTCTTTCACCTCCTCATTTCTTCTGTTTGCTTTAGTGTCTCCATGCTGGAGGAAAAGTTTCAGAGTCTCTTCTGACATTCATTTTGGCCCTTTCCTACTTTCCATTCTTCTTAAAGACCTTTTGCTTTCTTCCTGTATGATGTTCTTAATGTCACCTCACAAGTCTTCTAGTCCTCTGTCTTTAGTGTCTAATGCATCAAACATGTTCTTCAGTTGATCTCTAAATTCAGGTGGGATATTTTTAATGCCATATTTTGGCTCTCATAAACTTGTTTTAATTTTCTTCAACTTCAGCCTGTACTTGCATATGAGCAGTTGATGGTCTGTTCTGCACTCTGTCCCTGGCCTTGTTTTCACTGATGATACAGAACTTTTTCATCATCTCTTTCCACTGATATAGCCAATTTGATTTCTATGGATTCGTTGTGATGAGGTTATAGTTATCTTTTATGTTGTTTAATAAAGGTATTTTTAATGAAGATGTCATTGGTCTTGTAAAATTCTATTATGCAATCACCAGGACCACATTTTCCAACTGACCCTTCCTCTTTGTTTAGAACCTTTGCATTACAATCACTAATAATTATCAATACATCTTGATTGAAAGTTTGATCAATTTCAGACTGAAGAAGTTGGTAGAAGTCTTCAATTTCACCATCACTTTAGTGGTTGGTGCAGAAATTTGAAGAATAGTGATGTTAATGGTCTTCATTGTAGGCTTATGGATATTATCCTATCATAGACATTTGTTGAACTTCAAGACCTATCTTGATATGTACTTTTTCACGATGAATGCAACACCATTCCTCTTCAATTTGTCATTTCTGGCATATTAAACCGTGCGATTGTCAGATTCAAAATGGCCAATGCCAGTGTATTTCAGCTCACTAATGCCTAAGATATCTATGTTTTTGTGTTCCATTTCATTTTTGACACTTTCCAATTTTCCTAAATTCATACTGCATACATTTCATGTTCATATTATTAATGCATGTTTACAGCTGTTTCGATTCATTTTGAGTTCTGCACCATATGCAAATGAAGGCCCCAAATGCTTTACTCCAGTTGTGTATCATGGTCAACTCTATTTTGAAGAGGCAGTTCTTCCCCAGTCGTATTTTGAATGCCTTCCACTCTGAGAGGCTCAAATTCTGGCTCTATATCTGACAATATTCTGGCGCTATCTGACAGTATTCCACTGTTATTCATAAGGTTTTTAGTGGCTAAATATTCAGAAGTAGTCCATATCACCTTCTTCCTAGTCTGTCTTCATCTGGAAGATCATCTGAAACCTGTCTACCATGGTTGACCTTGCTGGTATTTAAAATACTGGTGGCAAGCTTCAAGAATCCCAGCAACATGCAAGCCACCACAGTATGACAACTATTCCTCCCACAGCAATTTCTCCTGCACATCTGGGTTAGATAAGCCACTGTAGTGATCACACAGAACTCATAATGATATTCATTATTATGGAGTTTATTAGGGAAAGATTTGAACAGGGTACAATTCAGGATCAAAACCAAGTCAGGACTCAGTAGTCCTCTTGTCAGGAATGTCTCTTATTTTCCATACTGCTCACACACCTCACTCTTATTTTCAGCTTCTCAACCATGTGGTTCCTTGTCCTCTGCCCTGCTCGAGCATATATTTCAAAGTTCTTTTAGCCAATTTGTGAATTTCCAAAGGGTATATTCTGCAAGCCAGTCTCCTGCCTGTAGGTACTCAGCTTTACTTAGTCCATGTGCCTACAGCCCTAAGCTACTCTGTCTCTCCATGTCACTGTCTCTGCCTTCCCCTCTGCTATTGCCTCAGCTGCCACTGTTTCTCACACTTCTCATGTTCTTCCTTCTTGATGGTCCTGAGATCTTCCAAATCTACTTCTGAGATGGATCCTTTTAAATGTAGTTGGTGGGTAAAAGTAATGAGTCCCAGCCTTAGAGTCCTTTATCTCTTATTGTCATGGTCCCTACCAATCATTGGATTAGAATTAGAAAGGTTTTAGATAGAAAAGTCATATCAAGTAAAGTTTAGGCTCCATGGGGAACTACAAAAAAAAATTCATGAAAAATTATAAGATAATGGGATTTTTCCTTCAGCATTTTAAAGCCCCTTCATATAACATTCCATGTCAGATACCAAGAACACAGTCATAAATAAGATATAGCCCTAATTTCAAGAGCTCACAGTCCAGTCTAGTGTAAGAGACAGACTTGTAAAAACTTAAATAAGCATCCAGTGGGTGGAGGGAAATGGCTTAAGGGGGGGTGGGGGCAGGGGGAGGAATCCATAGAGGAAACACAATGATCGTCAACATGAGGAACTAGAGGAGGAAGACTCTCATCTCTATAGAAAGTGGCACCTGACTGGTATGGAAGGATAAATAGTAGTCTGCCAAGCAGTCAAGGAATGAGGGACATTACATGTGGATAGTATGTGCCAAGTGCACATGTGTTTATGGAACTATGAGTAGCTCAGTTCTAGAGATATTGCCAAGAGTGAGGATGGAGTGGTGGATGGAGATCATGGAAGACCAAGTTTGTGTTGTGAGCAGCTTGACAATTACACCTTCAAGCTGCTAAATTGAAGGTACCAGAAGACAAAGGCTTCTGACAGTCTCTACATCTCATACAAGGGTGATCAACTGGCCAAGAAATATTCCCCAACTTCTCATAATTCTTGGAAGTAGTTTCAGATATCTATTGACAGGATCTGTGCCTCAGTTCTGACTCTCTTTCTTTCTCTCTCTCTGTCTCTCTCTGTCTCTCTCGTACACACACACACACACACACACAATACATACATACGTGGATAGATACCACATTTACTGAGAGCTGTAAAACTAAACTGGTAAAATGAATTTGACTCTTTTGGCAGTTTTGGAAATATGGAACCATAACTCAGGAATAAAACAGACTGCTTTACTATTATCAGAAGGCATTCCTGTGGTTGCACTATTCCAGCTTATCAATGATCCTTGAGAGCATAGAATCAACACCCAAAGTGAAACCTGAGAGCTGCCTTGTTAGATGCCTACCACACACTTTGAGGCTCTCCTGATTTAGAAGGAAGTTAGTTCATCAGGAAAACTGTACTCCTGGCTAATATGAATGTCTTACCTATCTGTGTTTCTTACATAGAGACATAACATCCTACATTTTATGTATGAAAACTTCCCATTGATACTAGAAGTACATTTCGTAGGCTATCACTGATCCTAGAGTCCTGGTGTAGTGTGGTAGTTTAACAACTGGACTGCTAATCACAAGGTTGATGCTTCAAATCCATCAGCCCCTCCTCAGAAACACTATACAGGGACTCTAAGAGTCAGAACCTAATAGACAGCACTTAAGAATGTCTAAAAGTTAGATGCAGTCTATGAGGCTTCTATATTTTTTAGAGGAAAAGGTATTCATCCTATTCTCCTCTCTTTTACTCACCCCAATAGTCTCCTAGTCCTGTCAATTATAGAATATATGGTAACATATTATATATGTTATAAATACATAATAGACGATAATGTTATTTTCAGGTGCCATCGAGTCAGTTACAACCTACAGAGACCCTGTACACAACAGAAGAAAATGCTGTCCAGTCTTGTGCCATCCTTTACAATTGTTATTATATTTGAAACTGTTGTCAATCCATCACATCAGAGGTTTTCTTTTAAGCTGACCCTCCATTGTACCAAGCATGATGTCTTTTTCCAGGGACTGGTCCCTCCTGATAAGATGTCCTAATATGAGAGACAAAGTCTAGTCATCCTTGTGCTAGCATTCTAGTTGCAATTCTTCCAAGACATATTTGTTTGTTTTTCTGGCAGTCTATGGTATTTTCAATATTCTTCTCCAACTCTATAATTCATATGCATAGATTCTTCTACTGTATTCCTTATTCATTGTCCAATTTTCACATACATATGTAACAACTAAAAATACCATGGCTCAGATCAGGCACACCTTAGTCCTCAAACTGACATCTTTGCTTTGGAACACTTGAAATGGGTCTTTCACAGCAGATTTGTCTAATGGAATACATAATTTGATTTCTTGACTGCTGCATCCATGAGTGTTGGTTATAGACCCAAGCAAAATGAAGTCTTTGACAAATTCAATCTTTTCTCCAGTATCATGGTATTATTTATTGGTCCAGTGGTGAGGAGTTTTGTTTTCTTTACTTTGAGGTTCAATCCATATTGAACACTGTGGTCTTTGATCTTCATCAGTAAGTATTTTAAGTCCTCTTTGCTTCAAACAAGCAAAGTTGCATTGTGTGCATATCACTGGTTGTTAATGGGTCTTCCTCCAATCCTGATGTCATGTTCTTCTTCATATAATCCAGCTTCTAGAATTATTTGCTTAGCATATGGATTGAATAAGGATA
>NW_006408673.1:2598686-2608861 GCF_000296735.1 Chrysochloris asiatica | reverse complement strand
TTCCGAGGGTGTAAATCTTTACGGGAGTAGAAAGCCTCATCTTTCTCCCGCGGTGCAGCTGGTAGTTTTGAACCACTGACCTTAAGGTTCGCAGCCCGATTCGTAACCACTACGCTACCAGAGAAAATACATCTGCATGGTTCAATACATTTGATTAAATACTTTGTTGTTAAATGTCATCAAGTTGGTTCCAACTCACAGTGACCCTGTATAGGATTTCCAGAACAGTGGCTGGTGTGTTTGAACTGCTGACCTTGAGATTCAAAACGACCTTGCAGTCCAGGGCATTGCCTACAGTGCCACATACACATACAGAATGTTATCATAACAGTAATGATATGCTTGGAGAAAGAGTTAGGCCTTTCATAATTATGGTAACTAAAAGGAGCTCTGGTAGCATAGTGGTTATGAATTGGGCTGCGAACCTCAAGGTCAGCAGTTCGAAACTACCAGCTGTTCCGCGGGAGAAAGACGAGGCATTCTGCTCCCGTAAAGATTTAAAGCCTCAGAAACCCTGTACAGGGTGGCTATGAGTCGGAACCGACTCCATGGCATATAACAACAACAACAACATAGTTAAACAGTACATACTTATTGCAAGAATTTTGTGCATGACTCTCTGATATGAAGATATTGTTGTTCTTCTTCTTAAGTGCCGTAGAGTTGATTCCGACCAATAGCGACCCTGTATAGGGTTTCCAAGGAGCAGCTGGTGAGCTTGAACCGCAGACCTTGCTGTTCAAATGGCTTTGCAGTCTGGCACATTTACCCACAGCGCCACAGTAGAACTCATCTTAATTTGCATGTTAAGTCAATTATACTAAAATGTGTAAAAGAAATGGTCAAAATTGAACCTTGTGAATTTTTAATTCTATTTTCTGCTTAAATGAGTTCACTTAATATTAAAATAGATCTAGAGGAGTTAACAAGGGAGGTAACTAGACAGGCTGAATAAAGACAGTATTATAAGTTGGATACCCATCAAATTAATGCATGTTGCCCCAGAATTACTAAGGGAAGCTCCTGGAGTCCCTATTATCTTCTATATTATTCTATCTCCATTTCTACTATCCTTAATCCATATGCTATGGATATGATAGTGTAGTGGTTACGAATCGGGCTGTGAACCTTAAGGTCAGCAGTTCGAAATCACCAGTGGCTCCACGGGAGAAAGATGGGGGCTTTTTGCTCCCGGAAAGATTTACAGCCTCGGAAACCCTGTACAGGGTTGCTATGGGTCGGAACCGACTCGACGGCACTTAACAACAACAACAACATGACTATATGGAAAACCAAGACAATTTGAGGCGGGGGCATAAGTACTCATAACGTTGAAGTGGATGATAATTGTCATACGGAGTTAAAATTGGATGTGCCAGAAAGTGAATATTAGGAGTGCAGAAGTCTGGGAGTTGATCTCTCTTAGAAGGAATACAATTATCTGTCTCTTTGGATTAATTCTCTCCCCGGAAATTTAAGAAGAAGCAGGCCTTTCCCCGCTTAAACACAGAAGTGTCCTTCCTATTCTGTATATGAAGAAAAAAAAGAAGACAACTTGAACAGCTTCTGACCTAAGCAAATGTTTGACTTCTCCACAGATCCAGCTTTAACTCTGAAGGAAATGCACAGAATTGTGCATTTGTTGCTACTTTTCTCCTTTCCTGAGGTCATGATTTTGTATTGATTATAATAGGAAAAGGACCAATAGCATTTTGAGTTAAAGGAGCATGTGCAAATAATTTCATGGAAAAAAAAGGCTAGCAATGCCATAGATCTGGCTTTCAGTCTTAGCAGTATGCCTTCTCATTCCCTGGCCTTAGGTAATTTATTCAGCCTATTTAGCCTCTCTCAATCTGTTTCCTTTCTGGGTTAGGAAAATTTACTTTGGAGAGTTACCATGAAGATAAAATGGTGTATAAATTAAGTACTTAACAGTTTATTAACTGTACCTTTCTTTGTTACTAGTACTGCCATAAGAAAAATACCATCAAGTGGGTGGCTTTAAAGGAAAGGGCATTTTTTTTCATCAGCGTCTGGAGACTATAAATCCAAATCAGGGTCTCAGCCATATTGATTTCTTCTGTTGTCCTCTCTCCTGTTTCTGTTGTCTTCCAGCAATCCTTGGCATTTCTTGGTTTGTAGTCAATTTCTCATATGGTCTCTTCTCTCTGTATGTGTTTGTCTTTTATGTTTTTTTTATAAAATATCAATCAAAAGGGATTAGGTTAGGGCAGACTTTACTCTTATATGAGCTAATTAACATAACAAATTAAAACCACTATTTCCAAACAGGGTCATGCGTGTAAGTGCAAGGGTTAGTAATTCTACATTTATATGGGGGAGGCACAGTTCAATACCAAACAGAGCCAAACATATGTCTTCAGAGACTGCTATCTTGTAACTGAACATTATTACTAGAAAAGTAACTCAAAATTCTAATATCAGGTCAGTAATAAAATCTTCCTATAGAAATTCATTTATTCTGTTACTTAAGTGTTATGAAAAGATGTAGACAATGAGCTTGTGATTCTAGATTAGTTATATCACCATAATATAAAATAATTGAAATAGACATATTAAGTCAGGCTAGGTTAACAAAGTAGTTATTATTTCAGAATTTTTAAAACAGCAGGTTGGAGAGCTGACCATATTTGAAGACTCTAGAATAGCACAGTATTGATTAAAGGTCTGTCACCACAGATTGGTTGTGTTGATTTAGTTTCCCCAAAGGTATCCACATAGCAACTTGGCAGTACACAAATACCCTAAAACTGCTAACATTATTTTTACAGCAAATTCTAACAATTGCACCCTTACATAAAAGTCTCATTTGCATGTTAAAGACTCAATTCTTTTTACAAGTTAACGATTTTTTTTCATTTCAATCCTGTCATGGTGAATTTGAATGGGACATAACAAATAGGTACTTAATTAAAGTAGGTTCTTTCTCTGTTGGTTTTGTAAATCCAAACAGATTGATTGAATTGATATAATACAGAATCAGGTAACCAAGGAAATGACTCCCAATTATACTGTAATCACACTTTATTTTTGTGACCTGTCAATTACAGTTAATTTAAGTCATGACCCATGCCTTGTAATCTCTTGTCCCACATACACTAGGTGCCCAATGAATGTTTGTTGCACTGCGCTGAATCAATTATCCATCTAGAACTGGCTTGAATAAGTTGTGTTTTTTTTTCCAAAAAATTAAGTCCACCCACAAAGGAAAAAAGGCAGAAGGATGTTGTGGCAAAAATGCTATCCTGGCAAACAGATCTTGGTTCTGATCCCAGTTTTCTGTGACTTTGGACAAATCACTTGATCTTTTATATCAAGTTTCTCTATACAATGAGGGTGCTAGACAGGAAGAATGTGCCAAACTATAAGTACAAGACAAGCTTTAAGACATTCAAAGTAAGATAACTGGAACGGTAAACACTTAAAGAAAAGCAGTATATTTTATTATTTTTAATAATTTCAGAATTCTTGGGGTAAATGCTATCATTCAAAAATGATTGCTCTGAAAGAAATAATGTGCATTTTCTTTGTTAGTTATGCTTTGAGGCTTTTTTAAAGTTATGTTTCTTTATTGCTACATTCCATATAGCCATTAGCACACAAGAAAGCATCGGCCAACAAAGGTCTGAAATTGCTTGACCCTTCATCAATCATTTAGATTTTCTTCTCTTATTTATTCATTTGTATTGTTAACCTATTTGACTAGGAACATAGGTGCCCCTGTTACATAATAGAGAGAAATAAAGGAAGTTTAATCTTGGTGTTCTGGAGTCTTGGTGTCATGCTGTAGGGTAAGCAATAGACCATAAAGTTGGTTTGACCTGCAAAGTTAACGGTTCAAACTCACCAGCCTCTCCTTACCCTATACAGTGTTGCTAAAGGTCGGAACCGACTCTACAGCACTTAACAACAACAACAATGATCTTGGTGTGGCACTATGGGATAATGCACTGAACCCTAAGGCTGGTTTCAACTGAAAGGTCAGTGGTTCAAATTCACCAGCCACTCCTCGGAAACTCTATACAGTGTCACTATGTGTTGGAACCGACCCCAGAGCACTTAGCAACAATAACAACCTACTTCTATTTCAACCTTATCCACTCAATATTTCAGGACAGGCTCTGACACTCTTAAGGAATTCCTAATGTCACTGAACAACTTTGAAGACCTTAGATCCCTACAAGGAGACTACAGTGTCTGACATCTTGCCAAGTCATTCACCAGTAGCTAAAGAATATGTTTATTTACATTTCATGTCACACTGGTTCTCTTCTATCATTATTTCTTGAATAGTCATGTAAAGCCCTCATCCACCAAAATTACTGCCACATAAGTACCACGTAGCAATAGACATCCACCTCAGAGAGAGTTCTCTGGCTTATTGGTTTATATACTCCATTCCTCAGAAACTGATACACTGTTTGGAAAATGGGAATCTTTACATTGTAAAAGGTTTTTGTTTTGTTTTATTTGTATTAAAGTAGAAGTCCTGGTGTGGCGCAGTGGGTTAATGTGTCAGACTGCAAAGTTGTTTGAACTGCAAGGTCAGTGATTCAAGTTCACCAGCTGCTCCTTGGAAACCCTATATAGGGTCGTTATGGGTCAGAATCGATTAGACAGCAATTAAGAAATATACACATAAGTGTACTTCCTTTCTCCCTTCAAAATGTATGGGATAAATGGAATTCTTAACACTCACAGATCTTACTGTAGGCCCAATGAATGGCACTGATTCAACACAAACACCCACACACTTCCCTCAGTTACAGTTCTGTGCTAAAGACAAGAAGTTGGCCATGGCTATGCTGAAATTCTGTTGATTTCCATGGAATTTGGTTTCATTAGATCATATGTTGGGTTAAATATGTAAAAGGCAAAAGAAGTTTTATTTATTTTTCCTGCCTTAAGGTTAGGGTGAGTTAGAGAGCTTTCAAATGGACCTGGAGCAGCCGCTCTAGTATCCTGACCCCAGTGTGGTGCCTCTCAAGCCATCTCAAACAAGCCAAGCCCCAGCTTGCTCCAGATCACTGTGGAGCAGAACCAATTTTTAAATGTCTTCATCTGGTCCCTCCTACTTTCATGGTTGCTCTGGGGGTGGTGAGAATTAGGACGCACTGAAAGCTGCTGGGACATCTGACTCTTTATTTTCTTGGCTCTACGTGTCTTAACTCTGCACCAGTCCTCCCGACTGTGCAAAATTTCATTTTGAGAGCAGAGGCAAAAGGAAGCATGCAGACGGGGACAGGTTTAATGAAAAGCAAGGAGAGACACTGTGTATCCCCAACAGTGCTGCTTTGCCGCCGTGCCAATCAACGATATAGTTGCCCAATCTATCTCTGACCTAAACGTCCCTCTCACCAAGCTGCTCCTCAGAAGAAGATCATAGTAAGTATCCCTCTCCTTGGAGTCCTGGTTTGGTGTTGTGGCGTAATGCTTTGGATTGCAAAGTCAGTTTGAACCACAGGGTCAGTGGTTCAAGCTTACCAGCTTTTCCTTGGAAACCCTATACAGGTTGCTATGGGTTGGAACCAACTCGATGGCACTTAACAACTACAACAACATCCTTCTCCTTACATTTTCTAAAAATACATCCCAGTGCCTTCTCTCTTAAGAGTACATTTGGATTACATAAATAGATGTGTGAGGAGACTGGATAACACAGTGGTTTGTAATCCACTGACAACCTAAAGGGTAATAGTTTAAACACAACCAGTAGCGTCACAGAACAAAGCGTTGGCTATCTGCTTGTGTAAAGGATATAGCTAAGAAATCTTTATAAGGCAGTTCTACTGTGTAACATAAGGTGCTCTGGTAGCGTAGTGGTTATGAATCAGGCTGCGAGATGCAATGTCAGCAGTTTGAAACTACCAGTTGTTCCGCGGGAGAAAGATGAGGCTTTCTGCTCCCGTAAAGATTTACAGCCTCGGAAACAATGTGCAGGGTCACTATGAGTCGGAACCGACTACACGGCACATAACAACAACAACAACTGTGTAACATATGGATTTATCATGGGTGAGAACGAACTCAATGGCAGCAGGCTTGTCTTTTGGTCTTAACCATAGCATACAAGAAGAGATGGAAAGAGAGATAATTGTCTCAAATATCTGGAAGTAAAATCTCCAAGGAGAACATGGACGTTGATTGAGAAAGTCATGGGGTGGGTTTTGATTCCATGTAAAGAATTTTCTGTCAGCATTCTAAATCATAATGGACTGCTAAGCACACTAAATGCCAGCTTCTAGAGGTGCTCCAGCACATTCTGGCTAGTCATGTTGTGTGAAAATTATGCAAAGGATTCCAGTGTCAGAAGGGTGTAATGTTAGGAAAGAATAGCACATCCACCTAAACTTTAGCCCCTCTCATTTTGGAAGAGTAAAATCAAATTCAGTTGCTCAAAAATTGCCATCACTGGCACCACATTTTAATAGAGGGTGGTGTTGCTGTGGAGTCCCTGCTAACTATTAACACATTGAGCTGCTAACTAAAAGGTTGCAATTTCAAGTCTAACCAGAATTACCTCTAAAGAAAGGCCTGGTGCTTTACTTCAAAAATTTCAACCATAGGAAACCTTATGGATCACAGTCCTACTCTGGCACACATGAGGTGGTCATGAGTCAGATCTAACGAGACAACATTTGCAGAGGAGAAGTATTACTTTATCACAAAGAACACATTGGCATGCCCTTTCCCACCTATCATTTCCTGAAAGTAGGCCTTTTACTCATTTCATTTTAAATTTTTGCTTCATATGCCTCACTCTATTCTGTTTAGACACATATGGCAATCAATCCAAGAGTTCTCTTCCTCCTCTCCCTCTGGTGTTGGTAGGTACTGCAGATTGCAAGAATAAGAGTGTTAAGACATCCAAGAGAGGAAGCTAGAAGCCTCATCAAGGCAGCCAAGATTAGACTTTGTTATCAAATCTATCTTTTGATGAAGCCAAACTATAGAAGTACTACTATTTGTCCAGCCATTAACAATGTTGACTCTTCTTTTTCCAGTTGACTATACTATTCTTTGTGTGTTCAATTAAAAATTCAACTCAAATCTCACAGGCATAGTTCTCAATCAGTGGCAACTCAACAGCACGTTATAAAGGTAACACAAGCTTTCCATAACCCTTGCTACAGCATGGAGCTCTGGTTGTAAATGGATTAAGCACTGGGCTGCTAACTAGGACATGGGTGGTTCTAACCCACCAGCCATTCTGTGGGAGAAAGATGAGTTTTTCTGCACTGATAACAGATTTACAGTTTCATAAACACTGTGGAGTAATCCTATACTGCCCTATAAGGTTGCTATGAGTCAGGATTGACTCATCAGCCATGGTTTGATTTTTATTTTTATTACAGCGTAAGCATAGATTTATAAACATACAAACACAATCCTCAGCAAAGATGCCAGATTTCTCCATAGCAAATGATGATACATTGTTGTTGTTGTTATTAAGTTTTGCTTGGCTCACAATCCAGTGTGATCCTACAGCACCACACCAGGAGTCTAAATGATGACATAGAAATATGAAAAATTGATAATCATTGTAAAATATTTAATGTTCCCTTCAACTCTAATGTCTTGAAATTCAATAAAACACTGTTTCCTATGTAGTCTTACACTTTCTCAGTTTTATTACTATTTATTTTGTTTAAGACTACAACTAAAATCTCTACAAAGTCACAGTGCTATTCTAGAATAGAGTTTATCTCTTGCTAACTTCTAACTACTTAATCAATCAATGATAGTTCTTTGGAATCTATTGCAGAAAGTGTAAATCTCAAATAATCCCCAGGAAAAAGTCATCAGTTCACCAATTAGACTAGACTGGCTTTGATAAATGCGACTTCCTATAGTTGCCATGTGATGCAAACAAACAATAAACAAATACTGTTTGTACCTTTACCAGAAAGTTCTTCCTTACCTGAAAGCATTCCTCTAAAAACCTGTCTCTCAAGAACTTTTCTTGTGCTGTTTCAGATACCAGTACAATCAGGATAAGATGAAAGTGCTTGCTGAAAAGCCAGTTTTCACTGAACTTTGCAGACCAATAAGAATGAAGATTAACTCAAATAAACTTTGGAAAGTCAGCCAAACCCCTGAAACTTGTCAGCAATTCACCCACTAAGAGTGAGTATGCTTTTTGCTGTAGTAGTATCTTATCCTGAAATGACCTGATGGAAGACTGAGTGTCAGATGACACATGACATCATGTGTCCAATGCTCATTCTGCAGGCAAAATATTCCATTTGACTTCCCATGCTCTTTAGCTTTCTACAGTTGCTAGAGAGAAACCAAGTGCATTTTCAATCTCCAGCAAGTCATGCTAGACTACAATTTAGCTCCTTAGGGAAGTAAGTCCCAAAGCAATTCATAGACTTTATTTTGCCTTGTAAAATGGTAAATTCCTATGTGAAATGTCTTTTTTATTTTAAAATGAAAGTATTTTTTATATTAATTTCACTTATATATGATAGCCATTATATATTTCGAGACTGAAGATGCACAAAAGGCTTCTATATTAATTAAAACTGAAACTGAAAGTGTTTAACTAGTTGGTTTTTCTTTTTTTCCCAACAAACATTAACTCAATATTTTACCTTGTTCAACTTTTCAAATACCGTGTTTTACAACACCTTGATTTATAGCTGGATATATGCAAAGGTTATGTCGACATTTACACTATAAAGTTATATTTTCGTGGACTTATAACTAAACCATAAAAAATAATGCTGGCTGAAACACAGAATGCCAAATTTATACCTTAGAATGCCAAGTTTCTACTTTGGAACATACTTTTGTTCTCAGATGTCTTCTCCCACCGCACCTCGACATACACATATCAGAATTCAACAGCTACTAGTTTACAAAATACATTCATTCAATACATTGACTTGTTGAAATGAATAGAAAGAAAGTTAGGGTGCACAGGCAAAATCCAACAGGGTTGTCATCTAACTGTAGCCAACTATATCTTAAAATATATTTTAGTAGATTTGAAAGCTCATTTAATGACAAAAGAGTTAATTGTATAATTTTCAAATGGTTAAGGATTGAAGGACAGAAATATGAAGTGAGACCATATTTCTGTCTCACTTCATGATGAAAGATTCTTATAAAAAATGCCTTTTTCTTAACCAAAATTGTTTGTATCTTTCTTTCATGCAGTATGGCAACTGTTCTCTAAATCTCTTTACAGATGTTATCTAATGTCCTTGAATATACTTGCTAGAATTCATCCTCTGCATAGCAACAGACAGTGCTATGCCCATAAACCAGGACTGGCGCTAGATCTGGTAAGTCATTAAGCAAATATAATCCTATATCAGATGAAGCTTGGGTGTCTAGTGTCTTTTTATGTTTCCTATAGAAAGGAAATAGCATTTCTGATATATGAATTACTTTTTAAGGCATGCAAAGTTGGATATGTAGTGAGGAGAGATGCACAAGAATGTCCAAATTTTCAGATAGTACCCATTTGACCTAGCTTCAATGATCAGAACTCGAATAGAGGAAGAAAAAGAAATTTGACAAAGGAGACAAGTGTAAATTGCTACAATTTAATGAACTTAACCTATACTTACGGATGTAGTAGCTCAAAATACCAACCAAGAGGGAAGGAGTCTCCACATCAAGGATCAAACATATCCCCTTTGTACACAGGATTGATAAGGATGAGCAACTTATACATTGGGTACCTAAAATGGGGGAACTATAAAGGCACAAAGTGGCTGACTTACAAGCTTAGTCTCAGAGTATGAAGGGGAAGGTAGAATTCCCACTGAATAGTTTTCATCTTGTCTAGAGGTATCTGATGAAAGGAGATGGGGATAAGATTCTTATGATTCAATAGTGAGTAATTGTCTTCATGACTAATTGTGATTGTCACAACTGTAAAGGTAGAAGTTTTATAACAGAAGTTTTGTGACATAAAGGGTAGAGTAGTTAATTTTACATTCCAGGAACAGAGGACCCTAGGACCATTAAAGGAGAAGAGCATGAATGGAATGTGGGACCCTATCCAGAGAAGCAGTGACACAAGAGATGGAGGAAGAGATGATGACATGGAGAAATACAGTAGCTAAGGACTCTAGACTCTAGACATGGGAAGCAGCCAGGAGGCAGTCTTGCAGAATGTGCCCTTTGGTTGTTTAAAT
>NW_006408673.1:2596960-2598586 GCF_000296735.1 Chrysochloris asiatica | reverse complement strand
GAATCTGGCTTGGACTTCTGGCAGTTCTGTCAATGTGCTGCTGCAACCATATTTGAATTATCTTCAGCAAAATTTTATTTGCATTTGATATTAATTATATTGTTCAATGATTACCGCAATTCATTGGGTTACCTCTCTTTGGAATGGGCACAAATATGGGTCCCTTCTAATTGGTTGGACAGGTAACTGACTTCCAAATTTCTTAGCATAGATGAATGAACACTGCCAGTGCTGCATCAGTTTTTTGAAAGATTTCAAATTGTATTCCGTCAATTTCTGGGACCTCATTTTTGTCCAGTGGCTTCAGAGCAGCGTGGACTGTTTCATTTAGTACCATTGGTTCTTGATCATATGCTACCTTTTGAAATGGTTGACAAATAGATCATTTATTTTTGGTACTGTGACTCTGTGAATTCCTTCTATCTTCTCTTAATGTGTTCTACATAATTCAATATTTTGCCCATAGAATCCTTCAATATTATACATCAAGGCTTGAATTTTTTCTTCAGTTGTTTCAGATTGAGAAATGCTGAGTGTATTCTTCCCTTTTGGTTTTCTAACTCTGGTTCTTTGTGCATTTCTTTGGACTACCTGACTTTGAACTGCTTTATAGAATTTTCTTTTCAGCTTTTACTTCCTGATTTTATCCATTTGCTTTAGTTTCCCTGCACTCAAGAATAAGTTTCAGTCTCTTCTGGCATTTACTTTGGCCTTTTCTTTCTTTCCTGTCTTTGTAAATGACATTTTGCTTTCTTCTTATATGATGTTCTTGATGTCATCCCACAATTCTTAAGACTTTGGTTATTAGTGTTTAATGCATCAGATCTCTCCTTGAGATGTTCTCTAAATTCAGTGGCACATAGTCAAGGTCATATTTTGGATCCTATGAGCTTGTTTTACTCTTCTTCATCTTCAGTCTGAATTTGTAATGTGTAATTGATGGTTTGTTTCACAGTCTGCCCCTGACCTTGTTTTGTCTCATGATATTGAGCTTTTTCATCTTCTCTTCCCACAGATGTAATCAGTTTGATTCCTCTTTTTTCCATCTGGTGAGGTCCATGGGTATAGTTTAAAAGTGTTATTTGTTATGAAGAAAATCATCGGTCTTGCAAGTTTCTATCATGCGATCTCCAGCATCATCAGTATCACTTAGGCCATATTTTCTAACTATTAAAATGTTCTCTTTGTTTCCAACTTTCACAATTAAACCAGCAGTAATTATCAATGTTTCTTAATTGCATGTTTGACCAATTTCAAATGGAAGAAGATGGCAGAATAATTCAATTTCATTATCACTCACTTTAGTGTTATGTGTGTAAGTTTAAATAATAATGGTATTAACTTGTCTTCCTTGTAGGTGTAGGATATTATCTTATCAACATGCAGCATTCTACTTTAAGATTCATCTTGCAATGATCTTTTTTACTATGAATATGATGCCATTTCCTCTTCAACTTGTCATTTATAGCATAGTAAACCATATGATTTCCTGATTCAAAACGAACACTACCACAATCCATTTCATCTCACTAAAGCCTAGGATTCCAGGTCTTTGCACATTTTGTTGTAATATTTAGCTTTATCTTCTCGAACTGATCTTTGAAATTTTCTGTTCAGCTCTTGGGC
>NW_006408673.1:2565570-2593489 GCF_000296735.1 Chrysochloris asiatica | reverse complement strand
AAAAAAAAAACAAAAAAACAGAGGGAATAGAAGCAAATATTGTTGAAAGATGATGCATAGAAGGGATTATAATCATTGCAGTGAAACAAAATACGATAGGATGAGTGCAAAATTGATGTTCTCCCATGTAAGCTATCACTCAATGCACAATAAAAGCTTAAAAAAAAAAAAATACAAAGTTCTTACTGTACATTCACATTTTACCTAATTTTGTATTTGACTATTTTCAAATGCTAAAATATCTGAATAGATTACCTGTGGTTCTTTTTAAAAGAACTGTACTTGTATATTTAATTTGTATGGTCGTGATATCTGTTATCAAGTGAGAAATGATCATTTTCACTGTAACATAAAAAACAGTAAGAATCAGGGAAATAAATTTTTGAGACAATAAAAGCATTAGAGTCTAATCTTATTAAGGACTTCTGGTAGGGTGCTGTAGGATCAGCACTGGACTTCAACATATATCTTTGAGATGTTTTTTTAATCTAAGTATTGCTTTACTTGGTAGTACACAATTGGGAGTCACTCTATCTTCCAAAGTCATCTTTAAAGAGTATTATGGATGGCAAACTCCATTTGTCATGGCTCAATGTCATCTCTCTTCCTTTGCATTTTGATTTCTCAATAACAAAGTCTACCTTCCTTTTTAAGTCTCTTTGTTCTTACATTATATGATAATTTTTCTTATCAACTATAAAGATTAGCTTTACAAAGTTCTATGAAACCTATAACAAAACACTCATTTTCAGTTAAAAAAAAAAATCAGATGCTAAGTTTGATAAGAAATGGAGTACACATTTTAAAAGCTGGCATATGACCAAGGAGCCCTTAAAAATTCATGCAATAGCTTGCATTGCCTTTCCCACACCTGCTTATTAGGGAAATTCCCTTGAGAGTGGAAGACTAACAACAACCTAAACCAGATCAGAGCTGTCACTATCTTTTAAACCAAAGAAGAAAGAAATACTGTAGGTATATCAGAGATTTAACTGACATTTACTCTTATCCCCTCTTCATAAATTTGGTAAAGACGATCTAAACTATATCTGGTAAAAGAATGAATGATTGGCTTTATCACGGACCATTTGCTGAGTCCTACACAGTGTCAAAGGTGTCTGGGATTTCTAGATCAATTTCAATCTTCAGAGTCCTTCTTGGAACAGACTTTTGGAAAAGAAGTTGTCTTGGTTCCTTCTTGCATTTTACCTCCAATCTCTTGAGTCAAAATGAATTCTCTAATACATCCATCTATTGGGAGAACATCTTAGCAATTCTTTGACATTCGCTCAATTTTTAAGTCATAGATGACCACAAAAGAAATCATGATCTGGCTCTGGAAATAAAGATAGAAATGAATGGTGGAAATTAGACAGAAATCAGGGACTGTGCTTAACTTCACAATGACTGTACTCTTTCCAGACTACTCATAGTCTGCCTTTCATGGCCCAGTAAATCCATTTGTGAGTTTGGAAAGGGGAACGAAATCTCAACTTCACTAACATGCTGTGATAATGCTGTGATTTAGCCAGATAACTTTCTATTTCAGTTAAATCTTGCTTAAATGTCCATAGCAACTCTACCTTCGCAAATAGAAACTAATTCTCAGATTATCGCCTTAGCTTGCATTTAGGTATCAACCCTGAAGGAGCCTTAAAAATTCTAATTAATGAAGCTAAAACGTTCCTCTGGTGTTACTATCATCTGCTGTAGTAACAAATGTAATAATTATTTAAAACCATTAGAAAACTCTGAAAATAGATAATGCATTTGGATCCAAGTATAAATCCTTAAAATTCAGTTACATTATGTTATTAAGATTTCCTAAAGGTCAAATAGAATTTAACCAAAAAACCTATAAGACTGTGACTATGCACAGTCTAAAGAAATAAAATGCCACATGAATACATATTAATAAAGTGATCATAAAAATCAGGCAAGAAGAATCAAATTTCAGTTTTAATCTTATTACTAGAATAAAAACTGTAGCTATGATGCAATAACCTAATAGACAACATTACTGTCTCTCCTTGATTCTTTTTGATAACTTCCTGATGTGGCACTATAGGATCAGCACTAGACAGCGAACCACAAGGTGAGCCTTTCAAACCCACGAGCTGCCCCTCAGAAACCCTATACAAGGTCACTATGAGTCAAACTGACTTAATGGCACTTAACAATAGCAAAGGAAACCTGGTGGATCAGTGGTTGAGAACTAGGCTACTAACCAAAATGTTGGCAATTTTAATTCACCTAGTGACTCTACTGTAAGAGAAATACCTAACAATTTGCTCCTGGGAAGGTTACAGCCAAGAAAACTCTATGAATCAGAATGAATTCAAGGTCACATAGCAACAGAACATTGTAATAGATACTTCTTTCATTCTGAGACTTTAGAATCCTCTTTTAGAGTTCCACTTTATTGTTGTTGTTAAGTGCCATTGAGTCACTTCTGACTCAGAGTGACCCAGTATAGGATTTCCAAGAAGGAGCTGGAGAGTTTGAACAATCAAGCTTTTGGTTAGTAGTCCAGTGCTTCTCCTACAGCATCACACCAGATTTCTACTTTGGGACTTAAATATACAGAATATTAGATATGAAATATGCTGATGGTTTCCAAATGGTTTCATTTTTATCCAAATGTTTGATTTATATATATTAATACAATCACAAATTTATCCTCTCCAAGCTAACCAAAAAAAAAAAAAAGCACAATTTCTCTAGATTTTCATTTTAAAGCCACCTACTTACATGTCTCTGAATCCTTTCCAAAGAATCTAAACCTGTTATAAGTTCTAGAAACAATCTTGTTGTATGTTAAGTAACAATGAGTTGGTTCCAACTCATGGATACCCTCTATAGGGTTTTTGAGGCTGTAAAACTTTGTGGGATCAGAAAGCCTTGTCTGTCTCACAATGAGCAACTGGAGGACTTGAACCACCAACCTACTGATTCACAGTCCAGTCCAGTGCTTATTATAGAGCCACCTTGCTACCTAGAAACAATTTTTTTGCTGTTTGTTGCCATTAAGTAGGTACAAACTCGCAGTGACCCTATGAACAACAGAATGAAACACTGCCTGATCCTGTGCCAATCGCACAATCATTATTACACTTAACACCATTGCTGCTTCCACGTTGGAGGTCTTCTTTTTTTTCTACAACCCATAACTTTATAAAACATGATGTTATTCTCCAGGTATTGGTACCTGCTGATAATATGCCTAAAGCATGAGAGACCAAGTCTGTCCTTATTGGCTTCCAAGAACATTCTGGCTGTACTTCTTCCAACACAGATTTGTTTGTTCTTTTGGCAGTCCATGGTACTTTTAATATTCTCCTCCAACACCTTAACTCAAATGCATCAATTCTTCTACAGTCTTCATTATTCATTATGCAAGTTTCATATGCATATGAGGTTATTGAAAATACCATGGCTTCAGTCAGGCTCACCTTAGTCCTCAAACTAACATCTTTGCTCTTCAACACTTTTAAAAGGTCTTGTGCAGCATATTTGCTTAATGCAATGCATCATTTGATTTCTTGACTGTTGCTTCCATAGTGTTGGTGATTGACTTGAGCAAAATAAAGTCTTTGACAACTTCAATCTTTTCTCCATAGATTATGGACTTTCTCCATAAATGGATTTTGTTTATTGGTCTATTTGTGAGGATTTTTTTTTCTTTCTTTATATTAAGATGCAATCCATACTGAAGGCTGTGGTCTTTGATCTTTATCAGTAAGTATTTTAAGTCATCTTCACTTTCAGCAAGCACAGTTATGTCATCTGCAAATCACAGGTTGCTAATGAGCGTTTCTCCAATCCTGATGCCACTTTCTTCTTCATATAATACTGTTTCTGAAATTGTTTGCTAAGCATACATACTGAATAAATATGGTGGAAGAATACAACCCTGGCGCACACCTTTCCTATTTTTAAAATATACAGTGTCCCCTTGTTCTGCTTGAATGACTGCCTCTTTTGGTCTATGTACAGGTTCCTCATGAGTACAATTAATTATTCCGAATACTCTTTCTCTGCAATGTTGTCCATAGCTTGCCATGATCAACACAATTAAAAGCCATTGAGTAGTCAATAAAGCACAGGTAAGCATCTTTCTGTTATTATTCTATGCTTTTAGCCAAGAACCATCTGACAACAGCAATGATATCACTCATTCCACATCCTCTTCTGAATCCAGCTTGATCATTTGAATTCCTTGTCAATGTTCTGTTGCATCTTTTTTTTTTTTTTAGCAAAATTTTACTTGCATGTGATATTAATGATATTGTCCAAACTAGAAATAATATTCCCATTAAAATTACTATTAAACAGTGCAGTGGAAAAAAGAGATCATTTGAATTAATGATTGAAGACTAAATGCAAAACATCTCAAAGCAATAGGATTATAATAGCTAAAGATATTTATACAGTTATTAACAACACTTCATAAAACATCCAAAAATACATATGGTTTTATTTATAAAGATTACTCCTTTAATTTATATTTTAAAAATGCCCATAATATTAAGCCTTGGCCATTTCTAATATTTCACACTGTTTTATTTCAAATTTTAAAAAGCCTTAAGGTATCAGATTACCAGCATCTCAGTGATCTTATCCTTCTTTAATATTTTACACCGTATATTTAAACCACCAATCTTATGTCAGTGTGTCATGCTGTAGTGGCTTGTATGTTGCTGTGATGCTGGAAGCTATGCCACTGGTATTTTAAATATTAACAGGGTCACTCATGATGGACAGGTTATGTCAGAGTTCCAGACTAAGATAGACAAATAAAAAGGAGTGGCAGAATAATTCTGACTACTTGGCCAGCAAAAACTTTATGAAAAGCAGTAGAACAGTGTCAGATATAGCACTGGAAGTTGAAAACACTATGAATTGTATCAGAATATTGTCAGAGTTAGGGTCAGAAGATGAAACCCTCAGTTTAGAAGCACTCAAAATGTGACTGCAGAAGAGCTGCCTCCTAAAAGTAGAGTTAACCATGATGACACAAATGGAGTAAAGCTTTTAGGATTTTCATTTGTTAATAAGGCACCACTCAAAATGAGTAAAAACAGCTGCTAAGATCCATTAGTAATTAGTGCAAGGAATGTATGAAGAATGACTCTAGATCCTGAGTGATTCTGTGTACAGCCAAAAAAACCCTACAAAAACCCAGAGGGAATGTAAGCAAATGTTGTTGAATGATGATACATGGATTGTAATCATTGCAATGAAATGAAATACAATAGGATGAATACAAAGCTGATATTCTCCCATGTTCACTCAATTCACAGTAAAAACTTAAAAAAAAAAAAAAGAACCTAGAAAAATTGGAAGTGATCAAAATGAAATGAAATGCAAAAAGAACAATATCCCAGGAATCAGTGAGGTGAAAGTATTGATATTTGCCATTTTTATTTGACTAACATGGTCTAATAAGCAAGAGCCATGGTGTGACCTTGTAGGATAAACACTGGACAAGGTCAGTTTGAACACAAGTTCCGTGCTTCAAACCCACCAGCCACTCCTCGGAAATCATATACAGGGTCAATATGAGTCAGATCTGACTGACAGCACTTAACAACAACTATGCCAGGAATGACAAATTCAAAAGGAATGACATAGTATTCGTCATCAAAAAGAATATTTCAAATGCTGTCTGTGATAGGATAATACCCACACACCTTACAAGGAAGATCAATAAATACCACTATTATTCAAATTGACACACCAACAGACAAAACAAGTGATAATGAAGTTGAAGAATTTTACCAGCTGTTTTAGTATGAAATGGATAAAACCTATAATCAAAATGTATTGATAATTACTGGTGATTGGAATGCAAAGTCTTAAAATGAACAGGAAGTGTAAATAGTTGGAAAATATGACCTTAGAGATAGACATTTTTCTGGAGATTGCATGATGGTAGGATTTTGTAACACCAATAACTTATTAATCACACATACTTTTATTAAAAAAACATAAAAGGCAGCTATATCCTTCACGAAACAGGGATACACAGAATCAAATTTACTGCGTTTATGGAAAGACATGGTATGAGAAATTCAATATCATAAGCCCAAACAAGACAGGGGCAGACTGAAAAAGACCATCAGTTGCTCATGTGCAAGTTCAGGCTGAAACTGAAGAAAATTAAAACAAGTCCACTAGAGCCAAAATATGACCTTGAATATGTTTTCTTGTTAGGTGCCATCGATTCAGTACCAACTCATAGTGACCTTTTGCACAGTAGAATGAAACACTGCCTGATCCTGGGCCAACCTCACTATCATTGCCACTCTTGATCCCATTAATACTGCCACTTTGCCAATCCATCTCATTCGGGGTCTTCCTCTTTTTCTCTGACCCTTCATGCTACCAAACATGATATCCCTTTCCAGTGACTGGACGCTTCTGACAATATGTCTGAAGTATGAGAGACGAAGTTTGGCCATTTTGGCCTCCAAGGAGCACTCTGGCTGTATTTCTTCCAACACAGATCTGTTGGTTCTTTTGGCAGCCAATGGAACTTTCAATATTCTCCTCCAACACCATAACTCAAATGCATTAATTCTTCCATTACCATCTTTATTCACTGTCCAGCTTTCACATGCATATGAGGTTATTGAAAATACCATGACTTGGGTCAGGTGCACCTTAGTCCTAAAGCTGACATCTTTAATCTTCAACTCTTTAAAAAGGTTTTGTGCAGCTGATTTGCCTAATGCAATATGTCGTTTGATTTCTTGACTGCTGCTACCATGAGTGTTGATAGTTGATCCAAGAAAAATGAAGCCCTTGACAACTTCAATCTTTTATCCATTGATAAGAATGTTGTTTATTGGTCCAGTGCTAAGAATTTTTGTTTTCTTTACATTGAGATGTAATCCATATTGAAGGCTATGGTCTTTGTTCTTCATCATTAAGTATCTTAAGTCTTCTTCACTTTCAGCAAGCAAGGTTGTATCATCTGCATATCGCAGGTTGTTAATGAGTCTTTCTCCAGTCCTGATGTCACATTTTTCTTCATATAACCCAGCTTCTTGGATTATTTGCTTAGCATACAGTTTGAATAAGTATGGTGAAAGAATACAACTCTGTCACACACTTTTCTTAATTTTAAACCATTCAGTGTTTCAGTGTTCCCTGTTCAGCTTGAACAACTGTCTCTTGGTCTATGTACAGTTTCCTCATGAGCACTATTAAGTGTTCTGTAATACTCATACTTCACAATGTTGTCCATAGCTTGCCATGATCCACACAAGCGAAAGCCTTTGTGTAGTCAATAAAGCACAGTTAAACATCTTTCTTGTATTCTCTGCTTTCAGCCAAGATGCATCTGATTTCAGCAATGATATTCCTCATTCCATGTCCTCTTCTGAATCTAGCTTGAACCTCTGGGAAGTTCTCTGTCAATGTATGCTTGCAGCCATTTGTGTATTATCTTTAGTAAAACTTCACTCTCATGGGATATGAAAGAGATTGTCTGATGAATTCCACATTCCGTTGGGTCATCTCTCTTTGGAACGGGCACAAATACGGATCTCTTCCAATCAGTTTGCCAGGTAGTTGTCTTATAAATTTTTTTGGCATAGTTAGTGCCTCCAGTGCTGCCTCACTTTCTTGAAAGATTTCAATTTTTATTCCATCAATTCCTGGTGCCTTGTTCTTTGCCAATTCCTTCAATGCACCTTGGACTTCTTCCCTCAGTATCATTGGCTCTTGGTCCTATGCTACCTCTTGAAATTATTGAAAATAAACCATTCCCTTTTAGTACAATGACCTTTTGTATTCCTTCCATCTTCTTTTGATGTTTTCTGCATCATTCAATAATTTGCTCCTAGAATCCTTCAATATTGAAAATCAAGGCTTGAATTTTTCTCTTTAGTTCCCCCAATTTGAGAAATGCTGAGCGTATTCTTCCCTTTTGGTTTTCTAATTCCATATCTTTGCACATTTCATTGTAATATTGGACCTTGTCTTCTTAAGCCAACCTTTGAAATTTCCTATTCAGCTCTTGTACTTCCTCCTTTCTTTCATTTGCTTTAGCATATCTACAATGGAGAGCAAGTTTCAGAGTCCCTTCTGACATCCATTTGATCTTTTTCTTCTTTCTTGTCTTCTTAATGACTTTTAGCTTTCTTCCTGTATGATGTTCTTGATGTCATTCCACAACTTTTCTGGTCTTTGGTCTTTAGTGTCTAATGTATAAAACCTGTTCTTCAGATGATCTCTAAATTCAGGAGGGATATATTTGCAGTCATATTTTGGCTCTTGTGGGGTTGTTTTCATTTTCTTCAGGTTCAGTCTGAATTTGCATATGAGCAATTGATGGTCTGTTCCACAGTCTGTCCCTGGCCTTGTTTTGGCTGATGATATGGAACTTTTCCAACATCTCTTTGTAGTCAATTTTATTTCTGTGTATTCCATCTGGTGAGGTCCATGTGTATAATTGTCTCTTATGCTGTTTAAAAAAGGTATTTGAAATGAACAAATTATTGGTTTTGCAGCACTCTATCATGCGAGCTCATCATTTCTATCACCAATGTCATGATTTCCAACTACTGATTCTTCCTCTTTGTTTCCTTTCTTTGCATTCCAAACACAAGTTATTATCAATATATCATGATTGCATATTTGATCAATTTCAGATTGAAGAAGTTGGTAGAATTCTTCTATTTCATCCTCACTGGCTTTAGTGGTTGGTGCACAAATTTGAGTAATAGTGGTATTAACTGGTGTTCCCTATAGGTGAATGGATATTATCCTATCACAGATAGCATTGTATCTCATGACTGATCTTGATATTTTTTTTGGCAATGAATGCAACACCATTCCTCTTTAATTTGTCATTCACGGCATAACAAATCATGTGGTAGTCAGATTCAAAATGGCCAACACCAGTACATTTCAGATCACTAATGCCTAAGATAGCAATGTTTATGTGTTCTAGTTCTTTTTTTTTTTGCCACCAATAGCAGTGTGCAGTTTTATTAACCATTCAAGTACAGTAGCATCTGGTAAAATTGGGACAAAACTTGGATTTAAAAGCATCTAAGTTTTAAAAGAAGCCACTACATATTCTTTACAAACATGTTTCCACAGAGCCAATACAATACTAGCCATTAACCCAGTACACCAAGCGTACTGAAGTAGAAAAGACGCAACAAGAAAAATAGCTACATTAGAAAGAGTTCAACACTTTAGAAAAAGAGTAAAACACTCTGTTTCTCCCCTTTAGCACCTAAAACAACATCATGCAGTCTGGATCTACCTATACAGTCCTACATCGACTTCTAGAATATTTGTCAGGAGGGAAAAAAAGAAAATGACACTGGCCAGTACAGTCTTTGGAAATTAGTCAGCTTCAGTCTCATCAGTAGGATCTTTGGATTCTTTGTTCTTCCACACTTCTTCAACGTGCTTGTCCTTTTCTTGCAAACGCTCCAGTTTGGCAGCCATTTGTGCCTCTTGGTTCTCTTTATTGGCTTCCATTTTGTGGGTCAGTTTCTCTTCCGCCATTTTACTGAAGTTGTTGTTCTCTTCTATTGCTTTCTGGAGCACTTCTTTCTCGTGCTCTTGTTTATCAGCAAGCTGCTTGAAGACCTCAGCTTCTTGGGACTTGCGTCTTTCTTCTGCAGCTTCTAATTTCTTCTGGATCTCCTCCAGGGAAAGATCCTCCTTCTTTGGAGGGGAGAGGGGAAATTCTGGGGCCAATTCTTTTGAATGAGGGCTGAGAATCAGCTCAAAGGCTTGGCCTGAGGCATGCTTCTCCAGTTCTGTCACCTAGATATCAGAAGAAGCCATGGTGAATAGGAGACAAGAGACTGGCAACATATTATGCAATCCACTGGTAAGGAGAGCTCTGCTTTGTCCGAGCCACCTGGCCACACTCTTCCAGTTCATTTTTGACAATTTCCAATATTCTTAGATTCATACTTCCTACATTTGACGTTCTGATTATTAATAGGTGTTTACAGCTGTTCCTCTTCATGTTGAGTTGTGCCCCATCAGCAAATGAAAGTCCCAACGGCTTTAGTCCCATGGGCTATTTACATCATTCATGTCATCACAGTTAACTCTACTTTGTGGAGAAAGCTCTTCCCCAGTCACGTCATATGTGCCTTCCAACCTGAGGGGCTCATTTTCCAGCACTATATCTGACAGCATTTCTCTGCTATTCGTAAGGTTTTCAGTGACTAAATATTTGCAAGTCGTTGTCTCTGCTTCTTTCATGTCTGTCTTTGTCTGGAAGCTCATTTGAAACCTGTCCATTGTGGGTGACCCTGCTGGTATTTACAATACCATGGCATAGCTTCCAGAATCACAACAACTCACAAGCCACCACAAACTGACAGATGAGTGGTGAGCCAGTTATGGTTATTGTTAAGTGCCATCGAGTCAATTCCAACCCATAGTGACTCTGTATAGGGTTTCCAAGGAGTGGCTGGTGAGCTTGAGCCACCAACATTGCAGTTCAAATGACTTTGTTGGCTGATGCATTAGCCCATAGTGCCACTAGGACTCGTAGTATGGAATACATTTGACTGTGTCCATGAGCAGCATGGTTTCGATTATGCTTCACTGCTTCTTGGTCTCTAAGCTTTCTCAATGATCAGTCTAAGTAGCGTCTAGTCTAAACTTGTGGCCTCTGGAACATGATATTTGATGGTATTTCTCACTGGTTAAAGAGCTCTGGTAGTGTAGTGGTTATGATTCAGGCTGCTAACCTCAAGGTTTGCAGTTTAAAATTACCAACTTCGGTGGGAGAAAGATGAGGCTTTCTGCTTCAGTAAAGATTGATAGCCTAGGAAACCCTATGCAGGGTTACTATGAATCGGAACCAACTCCAAAGCACATAACCACCATCACCACCACTCACTAGTTGTTCAATTCAGAGACTCTCCAACTTTGTGTGAAGAGATAACTGCCTTGAATTATCTAGGTTGAAGGTTGAAAGCATTGAAAATTCTGGTATAATGAGAGATTCATTATTTCCCTCTCTTAAATTGAAAAATATCCTTTCTCCAGGATTTTGAAAAAGTTCTACCCAGTCAGTCATGGCTGACAATGTGAAATTGAAATGGGCTTGGATTTGTAAAATGTGGGTGTACGAAAACAATAACCAGCATATGAAAAAGTCCTGGTGTGGCACTATGGGTTAATGTGCTAGACTGCAAAATTGGTTTGAACTGCAAGGTCAGCAGTTAAAGCTCACCAGCCACTCCTTGGAAACCCATACAGGGTTGCTATGGGTCAGATATGACTCGATGGCACTTAGCAACAACTTAACAACATGCTACTATAAACTTAACCTCCTTCTTAGAAAACATGACCAGCATATGCATTACATAGCAACTGAATCTACTGAGCAGAATCAAGAGTTGGAATCAGTGTTGCCCCACTCAAAGATGCCAGCTGACAATAGTACTTTGAATGTGCATCATTCTCCAAAGGCTGAAAATAAACCAATCTTCTGTACAAACTCACTATACCTCTCCCAAGTCTCTCATTCCTATGCTTTAACCTATACTTTTTCTCATCATGGGTATCTTTCTGATACATAGTTGCTTTCTAAATCCAGGTCTGATCTGATTTTCCTCAGTGATGATTTAAGTAGTCTGAGCCAGTTTGAAACCACATTTTCCTCTGTTTAGCCACACCTACCGCCACCTATCTATTCACAAAGTCTACAAACTTTATCTTGCACAGGTGCATTGGGTTAAACAAGATGGTAAGTTATTAGCAACCACAGATTTAACATATATGACTTCAACCAGCAAAGAATAACCTCGAAGGTGAAGAATTTGAGTTGTACATGCTGCAAACCTAATGTCCCAGGTAGTGAAGTTTACTGACTTCTTCATCCACTGTTCAAATTAGATGTTATTCTCTTCTTGTCACCAAGTATACAGTAAAAATTGTGAAGTAGTACAAATTTTGTTTTCCAGTGGAAAACAGTCCTCAAAAGAGAGGAAACAACTAGAGCTAGAGGCAGAAATGAAAGAGAATGTGAAACGATCTGAGAAAGTCATGAGTTTTAGAATATAAAAAGTTTAATGTGCAAAATAATGTGTTATTGTCATATTCATGAATTCAGATATTTACAAAGCCTTGGGATGTCTCTCTCTTGAATTTAAAGGGTCTATTGGTAGCCTAGGAATTTTTAATAATCATGATATTTTACCACAAGGAAATTATTTATGAGACTGAAAATTTAAGAAACCAAGCATAACCAATTCAGTCACAAGTCAGCAAAGAGAGCAAACCACAAAAATAAATGTTTTACGAGGAATTCAGACACAGATGGAATATCAATTCAGTCTCCATTCAATATTGGCTTGATTTTTTTTCTTACCACAAGATTTGGAAGCTTGTTTGTTATTATGGGTGAAGTGAATAGTTTGGGGATGTTTTCTATCAAAGCAGTTTGTTGTATATATTGACAGATTAGATATAGCTATGGGACTCAAATAAAATCATTTATAAGTGAAAAAAAAACACAAACAAACAACATAAACTTACCTGACTGGATTATGTATACTGGTTCTAGTGGTTATTGAATATTTTATTTATTTTATGCACTACCATAAGAGCAATTGGCCTTATATTTAGGACCTATACAGTTATATGAAGTTAATGATAACTTTCTGTCCAAAAAGATTCTGAAGGCAATTACAACTAAGAATAAAGAATGGGAAAGTTCTTTGAATCAGAAACATTTCATTACCTTCTGGAGTGTAGCCATTAACTGACCAATCTACACCCCTTTATGAAACGGCACCCATCTGGCCTTTATAGACAGGCACTAAACTCTCCAAAAGCAATGTCATCCATCTGGCTTTTATGAATGTGTGGTGTACTGCGTTCAACTCAAATGATACACATCTGTCTTTATAGATAAACCAAAGGCAATCTATAAAGATATATCTACATATCTCTATGAATGATCTAATGTGGCAGTGTTATCTTATCTTCCTACTATATCAATGTTTATTTCAATGTATTTCATTAATCTTCACAAATAATATCAAGAAATACATTTTACATAATGGTTATTTGTGTGAGTATGTATGTGTGTGTGTATTTAAGGTAAATTTTTGGTTTTCTTAATTGTTCAATGATCACTCATGTGTTTCTATTAAAAAACAAAATTTAAATAAGAGTTTAACCTTCTAAAGTCTATGCTAATTTTCTCTAATCTTTCTGGAAATTCATAATGTTGTAAAATCTGGTTAACATATGATAGTACAACTCCCTTTATCCACATGTATGCTCACAGAGTCTCAAGAATCTAAATCTTTTCCATTTGTATGCCTGAACATTTGAGAAATTTATCTAAGAACATGCTCATATCCAGAACTAGAAGTGATAAGTCATATTAAACATTCAAGACATTGAATGAAACAGAACACTTCAGAAAGTATAGAGTAAATATGTAAGAATGAATTCTTATCACTCCAATCATTAAACTACAGGATGTCAAGACTCACATTGGATATATAATATGCAGTGTTTGTTTTAGTAACTAAGTCAAAGGTTTTATACTTACAGAGCAACTGTGACGTTACATAAGATTAACCATTTGTTATGGTACCTTAGATAACCTCCTTGAGTCAAGGGTACCCACTTGAGTCAGGGGGCAACTCCTTTTCTGCCTAGACCTCACTCAAAATAGACTCTAATGAGCAGTCTGGAATTTTTCCACTGTTCCCACAATTCTAAAAAAGAAGTTAGAAAATTACTGCTCTCTGTTGGACTGTAGTCCAGTGCCCTTTCAAATCATTGCTACAGACCTCTAACCAATGAGAATAGCTGCAGATGTGCTGATAAGAATGACATATTGCATGTACTGATTTTTTTCTTCATTGTGAAAAGAAAACCAAGATGTTGCTGCTCAGAAACATCCAACTCTTCATTAAAGGAGATATTTATTTACTTAAATAATAACTTCTCCATACTTTCTAGAATTACTTATTTATCTCCTTCCACTTATTTGTTGTATTTAAAGGAGTGCCTCCAACTTGTTATTATGCTTTACTCTCTTATAGAGATGCCTTAGAATTAAATCACAAAGCAGGATTTATGTTATGGATTGAATTATGTCCTCCAAAATTGTATGCTGAAATCCTTTCCCTGTACTTACTAAAATGATTGTGTTTTAAAATAGTGGGTTTCTGTTGTTATATTAATAAGATCATACCAGAGTAGTTGTTGTCCTTTAGTGCCATGGAGTCAGTTCTGACTCACAATGACCCTGTTTGGGGTTTCTGTGGAGCAGCTGATGAATTTGAACTGCCAACCTTGCAGTTCAAACTGACCTTGTGGTCTAGTGCTTATCCTATACCAGCTTATCCTACACCTGGACTCCTTATACTAGAGTACTTGTTGTTGTTATTAAGTGCCGTCGAGTCGGTTCCGATCCATAGCGACCCTGTACAGGGTTTCTGAGGGTGTAAATCTTTATGGGAGTAGAAAGCCTCATCTTTCTCCCACGGAGCAGCTGGTAGTTTCGAACCACTGACCTTAAGGTTCGCAGCCCGATTCGTAACCACTATGCTACCAGAGCTCCTTAGGTGGGTCCTAAATCAAATCATTTCTGAGGAATTACAAAAAAAAAAAAAAAAAGACTAGACACATATACACAAAGGGAAGAGGAAGACAGATGTATCTACAAGTCAAAGAACACCAAGGATTTCTGGCAGATACTAGAAGTTACTAGAAGCAGAGTAAGACAAAGGACCTCACCCTAGATCCTTGAAGCTTCTGATGTTAAATACCAACAGGAATGCTGAAATGAGCTCAATCAAAAGAATCATCTTCTTTATTTATTTTACAAATCACCTTTCATCAAATCAAGTTTGCATATCGAGAAAGTCACTGACAAACAATAACTTAGCATATCTAAAATTCTGGATGAGTTGCATTGTCAATAATGAAAGTTGAGGCTTGAATTTTTCTTCAGTTCCTCCAATTTAAGAAATGCTGAGCGTGTTCTTCCCTTTTGGTTTTCTGACTGCAGATCTCTGCCCATTTTGTTGTAATATTTGGCTTTATCTTCTCAAGCTGATCTTTGAAATTTTCTGTTCAGCTCTTGGACCTCCTCATTTCCTCCATTTGCTTTAACATCTCTATGCTGGAGAGCAAGTTTCACCACTCGTATGTCTGTTTGTCATACTGTGGTAGCTTCCAAGTTGCTGTGATTCTGGAAGCTATGCTACAGGTATTTTTATATACCAGCAGGGTCACCCATGATGGACAGGCTTCAAATGAGCCTACAAATGAAGACATACTAAGAAGAAGGAGAAACGAACTACTTCCAAATATTTAGTCACCTTATGAATAGCAGAGAAACACTGTCAGATACAGTGCCACAAAATGAGCCCCTCAGGTTAGAAGGCACACAAAATGTGACTGGGGAAGAGCTGACTTCACAAAGTAGAGTTGACCATGATGATGTGAATGGAGTAAAGCCCATGGGAGTAAAGCCCTCGGGACCTTCATTTGCTGATGGGGCACAACTTAAAATGAAGAGAAACAGCTGTAAGCATCCATTAATAATTGGAACATGGAATGTATGAAGTGTGAAGCTAGGAAAATTCAAAATTGTCAAACATGAAATGAAACACATAAACATCAATATCTTAGGCACTAGTAAACTGAAATGGATTGGTATTGGCCATTTTGAATCAGACAACCACATGGTTTACTATGCTGGGAATGACAAATTAAAGAAGAATGGTGTTGCATTTATCATCAAAAAGAACATATCAAGATCTGTCATGAGGTACAAGCCTGTCTGTGATAGGATAACATCCATGTGCGTACAGGGAAGACCAGTTAATACCACTATTATTCAAATTTATACAACAACCACTAAAGCCAGTGAGGATGAAATAGAAGAATTCTACCAACTTCTTCAATCTGAAATTGATCAAACATACACTCAAAATGTATTGATTATTACTGGCGATTGGAATGCAAAGGTTGGAAACAAAGAGGAAAGATCAGTAGTTGGAAAATACGGCCTTGGTGATAGAAATTATGCTGGAGATAGCATGATAGAATTCTGCAAAACCAATGATTTGTTCATTTTAAATACCTTCTTTCAAAAGCATAAAAGTTATTTATACACATGGACCTCACCAGATGGAATACACAGAAATTAAATTGACTACATCTGTGGAAAGCATGGCAGAAAAGCTCCATATCATCAGCCAAAACAGGCCAGGAGCAGATTATAGAACAGACCACCAATTGCGAAAGAATCATTGTTTCATGGTTACCAGGGATAAGATGAAGAAAAAGTAAAACACTAACTAGGGAGTAGATGCATACCAAGTTTTGTGAAGGGAAAGAGCAGCACAATACGACCAATGGCAAAGAAAGATACTGGAACATGCAACAGAGTAAAAGACAACAAAAGTAAATATTATTACACAACCTTGCAATAATACAGTTGACCCTTGAACAATGCTGGGGTTAAGGTGCTGACCCCCTGCACAGTTAAATATCCACATATAAATTTTGACTCCCCCAAAACTTAGCTACTCTGTCTACTGATGACTGAAGACTTACCAATAATATAATTAGTAGATTAACATATATTTTGAATATTACATACTCTGTTCTTACAGTAAGGCAAGCTAGAGAAAAGAAAATGTTACTAAGAAAATCATTGTTGTTGTTGTTGTTGCTAAGTGTCATCGAGTTGGTTCCGACCCATAGGGACCCTGTACAGGATTTCTGAGGCTGTAAATCTTTACAGGAACAGAAAGCCTCATCTTTCTCCCGCAGAACAGCTGGTAGTTTTGAACTGCTGACCTTGCGGTTCGCAGCCCGATTCATAACCACTACGCTACCAGAGCTATGTTCTTACAATAAGGCAAGCTAGAGAAAAGAAAATGTTACTAAGAAAATCATTAGGGAGAAAAAATATATTTACAGTACTGTTCTATAATTATTAATACTGTAAACTTACAAGAAGAGTCATTTTCACATTGAGTAGGCTGAGGATAAACAAAAGGAAAGTTTGACCATGCTGTCTCAGAGTAAGTAGATACAAAAGAGGTAGAGAAGACAGAAAAGGGAGGCAGGAGAGGCAGGTACATTTGGTCTAACTTTACAGAAATACATCATAATTTCTGTCTGATTTCTTTTTTTCTGTTCTAATTGTCTACCACTCACCTGTCATTTGTTGTATTGTGATGGCTTGTGTGTTGCTATGATGCTAGAAGCAATGTCACTAATATTTTAAATATCAACAGGGTTACCCATGGTACACAGGTTTCAGGTTACATCATAACATATGAAAAAGAACAGATGATACTGAACAAAAAAGTTCAAACTGCACTGAAGGCATTGGTGAAAAACAAGGTTCTAGGAATTTGTGGGACACAAATTGAAATATTTCAGCACACTGGCACAGAACTGGAAGTGGTCATTCTTCTATGCAAGAAATTTGTAAGACAGCCTCCTGGCCAATTGCTTGGAAGAAGTTCCAATGGAATGTGGAAATCACCGAACTATATAATCAATATCATTTGCAAGTAAAATTTTGCTGAAGATAATTCAAAAGCAATTGCAACAGTACATCAACTGAAAACTGTCAGAAATTTGAGTTGGATTCAGAAAAGGATGCAGAACTAGAGTATCATTGCTGACATCAGAAAGATCTTGACTAACAGCAGAGAATACAAAAAGATGCTTACCGGGACTCTACAGACTATGTGAAGACTTTTGACTGTGTCATTGTTGTTAAGCACTATGGAGTCAGTTTCAACTTATAACGGGTCTGTATAGTGTTTCTGAGGAACAGATGATGGGTTTGAACTGCCAACTTTGCAGTTAGCAATCTGTCTAGTGCTTATCATACAGAACCACACCAGAATTCCTTTGACTGTGTAGAGCATAACAAACTATAGATAACATTGCATAGAATTGGGTATTCCAGAACACTTAATTGTGCTCATGAGGAACCAGTATAGACAAAAAGAGGCAGTCATTCTAATAGAACAAGGGAACACTGGGTAGCTTAAATCAGGAAAGGTGTATGCCAGGGTTGTGTTCTTTCATGATACTTATTCAATTTGGGTGGAGAGCAAATTAGCCAAGAAGCTGGATTATTTGAGGAAGAATGTGGCATTCGGATTGGAGAAGACTCATTAACAACTTGCAATATGCAGATGAAACAAAGATGAGCCAAAAATTATCTGCACTCCAGTTATATTAATATACCCGTCTATGGCTGATGACAACATTGAGCTTTCACATGAAATGATTCTGTTGAGTAGATGAGTGACAGTGGATTATGTGGCAAAGAATTTGCAAATCATCCATGACTCTACCAATGAAATGATCCACGACAGACTTAGGTTTCAAAAAGTTTGTCTGAGGTGGATGCTAAAACAATTCATGGAAGAGCATAAACAGAAGCATTTGGACATCTGCAAATAAAATGTGGACTGATATTCAAAGGAAGTTAAAGTTTTTAAAAATTCATTACTGCTTATGAGACATGGATTCATCACTACAAGCCTAAGAGTAAACAGCAAAGTATGGAATGGAAAAATCTGACCAAGAAAAAGTTTAGAAGTCAACCATCAGCTGGAAAATTGATGCTTATAGTTTTCTGGGATTCTCAAGGGCCAGTATTCCAACACTATTAGGAAATAGGTTGAAAAATCAACAGTACCCATTACAGTGAGATACTCACTGAAGAGCTGAAACCTAAACTTTGTATTAAATGCAAAGGACTGTTATCCAAGGATGTTGTGATCTTGCATGACAATACACGTCTGCACAACTCTGCCTACACTGTTGACACTGCAAAAACTTTGTTTTGAGGTGTTAAAGCATCCTTCCTATAGTCCGATCTTTCTCCATTGGACTTTCATCTGTTTGGTTCACTGAAAGCAGCCCTTTGAGGATGAAGTTTCACTTCTGCTGAAGAAGTGAAGACAGTGCTGCATTCATGGCTCACAACTCAGACTAAAACATTTTTTTTTAATAAGAGAATATGAAAGCTTGTTGGCAGATAGGCAAAGTATACTGAAAAGCAAGATTATGTCTAAAGTTGATTAAAATAAAGATTTTCTAAAAGTTTATTAAAATATATTCTACAGCCAAAATGCAGATCGTTTACGACTCAACTTTGTACAACTTTATTTGCTGAAAGAAAAAGGGACTTAAAAAACGTATTGACAAGGATCAAAGATTACAGTGTGGATTGAGCCTCAATGTATAGAAAACAAAGCTCCTCAAACTGTATCAATAAATAACATGATGAATGAAGGAAAGTTTGTAGTTGTCAAAATTTTCATTTTGTTTAGATCTCCAATCAACACTCATGGAAACAGCAGTCAAGAAATCAGGCAACATTATATATATCAGTTTGAGAGCCAAGGTGCACTTGACCCAAACCATGGCATTTTTCAATTACTTCATTTGAATGTGAAAGTTGGACACTAAATAAGGAAGACTGTAGAAGAATCAATGCAGTTGAATTATGGTATTGGAGAAGAAAATCAAAAGTCCCATGGATGACTAAAAGAACAATCAAGTCTGCCTTGGAAGTACAGCCAGAATGGTCCACAGAAAAATGATGGTGAGATTTTGTCTTTTGTACTTCAGAAATATTATCAGGAAGGACATTATGCTGCATAAAGTGGAGGGTCATGGAAAAAGAAGATTCCCAATGAGATGCATTGATGCAGTGACAGCACCAATGAACTCAAGCATGGCAGTGATTGTGAGGATGGCTCAGGATTGGGTAGTGTTTCGTTCTGTTATGCATAGGGTTTCTGAGTTGAAAGCAACTTAATGGCACCTAACAAAAATATTTCTATGTAGCACTAAATCTTTCTTCCACCATTTCCTTTAGTTTTAGTGCCAATACCATGTAAAGGTTTATGTTGCAAAAAGAAGTCAAAATCATTCTTGACTAATCAGAATTCTTCTTCCAGATTGCCTAATGTCAATTGCTCTCTGGGACTGATTCAACTACGTCTTCTTCCTTGTCATCTGGCATTGGTTCAGAAGCATTCATCTCCATCAAGTGATCTCTGGTTAAGTCCTCTGGTATTGTGTCTATTAACTTCTTAATTTCTCCAACATCCAAATCATATAACCTTCCCCTTTCCAATCTCCTTTTTTTTTTTTTTTTTTGCCATACCCACAATCTCTTTCACTATTTCCTTCCTTGATTGGGTCTGTTGGAAGTCTTGAGACGTCATACATCACATTTTACTGTGATACAAATTCACTGGAAAATGGAACTGCTCACATGAGCATGATTATTGTGGCATAACATTTTAAACTATTACTTGCAACATTTGAACTTACCGCAATCACATCAGAAAGTAGTTACAAAATTATTACCGTTGTACAGTATGTACTGCAGCTGACTTTTTGCAGTTATGATTTCATACTTAATCTTTACTTTCATTTACATTTCTCTTAATGATAATGGCTCTGTGGTGTCATGAATTTATTTTATATGGCTTTTCTGCAGAAAATCATCTTATTGTGGTTACATGTTATCAAGTCAGTTCCAACTCATAGCAACCCTGTATAGGATTTCTGAGGAGTGACTGATGGGCTTGAACCATCAACCATGTGGTTAGGAGTTCAATGTTTATCCTACAGCACCACACCAGGACCCCAGAAAAACACCTTCCACTTCTTCCTGTTCACCCTTGCCTACAAGAGATCAGAACCAGTGACTGTGGAATAAACAGCACCTTCCACTTTTTGTCTCTCCATTACTTGTCCCCTCTAGGCCAGCTTTTTTAAGTGCTGCCAAATGATCAGGGATGGGGGGTGGGGAGACCATGCAAATAGGGTGTATAGAGCTCTAACACTGGGATTCATTACTTTTGCCATCTCAGAAGCAAGAACAGATAATCCTAGGACAATTAAGAAAGAAGAGCATGAATGTAGTATGAAATCCCTACTGAGAATAGTGATGACAGCTGGCAGAGGACGTAACATTGAAAGATTGTACCTCCTCGCTTCCTGACCCATAGACTGAGTAAAACTGAGTGCCTATGGGAAGGAGGCCTCCTTGCCATATGTGACCTTTGGGTATTTCCTGACTGGCTTAAGGAATTTTGTGACACTTGCTTGAGCAGGGCAGAGGGTGAGGGACCACATGGCTGAGAGGTAAAGACAAGAGCAAGGTGTGCCTACAGTATAGCAGAAAAGAGGACTGCTGCAGCCTAAGTTATTTTTTATCATGAATTGTACCCTATAGTTCACATCCTTAATAAATCTCTTAATTGTGAGTATTGTCTATGAGTTCTGTGTGATCATTACAACGATTATTGAATCCAGATGTGAAGCTGAGAGTGATATGGAAGGGATGGCTGGTATCAGAATAGGTTAAAGAAGGTTAAAGTATGGAGGCATGTCTGAGCTCTGCCTTATAGGAATCAGCCTTGGGCTGATTTTGAGACTGACTCTCCTTCTTTCTTCTGAAACCAGAGGAAGTCAGACATGGCTCCCCCCTGGTTTTTATAGACTCCATAAAGTGGTCTATAAAGTGTGTGCTTAAGTTTTGATTAATTTTAACTTTTTTTAAAAAGTTGAGTATATTATATGGTAGCAAATTAAAAAAAACTGGTATTTTATACATACGTGAAATACTTTTTCTTAATTTGGAGGGAGGGGGAATTTTTAAGATATGTGCAGTTTATCTTCTAGGTTATTTTTTTCATTGTTGCAAATCTAAAGAAAAACTTACAATTTATTTTTTTAAATCGGTATATAAGTGGACCCATGCAGTTTAAAACTGTTATTCAAGAGTCAACTGTACTAACAACAAATAGTATCTGCAAATAGATATATAGGAGTAAACACACAAGTGTATAAAAGTTTGGCAGAAAATATTTCTACATATGTATGAGGGGAGTTTCAAACAGCTCATAGAAAAATAGAAATAGAAAATAATGGAAAATTTTCACAAACTTTTTGGAATCCCCTTATATTGTGTGTACTGAAAATATATCCAAGGATATTGTAGAGCATAAAGGAGATAAAGTTCTGGAAAATCTCTTAGCTGTAGCCAAGCACTGTACTGGAATGAGGCACTGGGCTTGGGGCCTTGAACCATAGTCTAAGGACACAATAGGTCAACTGGCATAAAATAATCAACAAAGACAATGTTCTATATATCCTATTTTGATGAGTAGTGACTGGGGTCTTAAAGTGAGCATCCATCTAAAACACAAATACTGATTTCTCCTCATCTGGCGAAAAGAAGAGTAAGGAAAACAAACACAAACTTAAGGAAATAATTAGTCCAAATTAATAATGGACAATAGAATCCATAGCTTCCACTATTCTGAGATCAGAAGAAGTAGATGGTGCCCAGCTACCACCACCAACCACTCTAATCATGATCATAATAGAAGGTTCTATGCAGAGAGGTAGAATAAAAATGTAGAACAAAATTCAAAATCATAAAAAGTCTTGACTTATTTGGTTGATAAAAACTTCTAGAACCCCTGAGATGGTAGTCTGTAGACACCCCTCAAACCTAAAGCTGAGCCCACCTTCAGAAATCAACTTTCAGCCAAACAATAGACAAGCCTATAATCTGACAGATGATACCAGGTAGAAATATATGTCTCAGTACAGTTAACTACAGAAGACCAAAGGCTTAGAAGTCAGGAAGAGGCAGAAGAAACCACAGGACAAATAGGAGCAAATAACCCAGGAAAGAAGTGGGAAAAGTGGTATTACACTGAAGAAATTATAAGTGTCTGAAACAAAAATATGTTTAAATCGCTGGATTGAACACTAACCTTTCCTGTAAATTTTCATTCAAATTACAATAAAAAGTTTAAAAAGGAAAATATGATTCTGCAGATTTATATGAATAGCAGGTTTTATGAAGATAGATTTGGATAAAGTTTAGTGAGGAATATCCTAGGTATCAACACCTGTGGAAAAATAAAGAAGTAGGACTGTACAGATAGAGAAATTAAGAACAATAAGGCCTCAGATAATTTTTTTAGGCGAACTGGAGGTAGGGTTGTTGAGAGCAGAGTTGTTCAAAATTAGAATAAAGAAACCTACCTTTAAACCCCTCTCACCAACCAGTCATTGGAGTCCTTGTGTGGTACTGTAAGCTAAGCACTAGACCGCAAAGTTGGTTTGAACTACAAGGTCAGCTGTTCACACTCACCAGTGATTCCTTGGAAACCCTATATAGGGTCACTATAAATAGAGTGATTTGACAGCACTTAACAACAACAACAACAACCAGTTATTAGGTGCTTTAGCCTCCTTGAACCAATTACAGGCATGTGGTAAAATGAGTTCCTTTATGTGTCAAAATTTTTACCCTGGTTCTTTGGAAAAACAACTTGAGATATTTTTCTCCTAAGCCCTAAGGAGTTACCGTCAGAGTAATTTCTGGCCCCATAGGGTTTGTTAGTTTTGTATAGGTTGATTCATATTTCTTGGGTAAATTGTAAACAACTTGAGGCTTGATACTTTTTGTGTCTAGCCTTGGGGTGCAGCTTGCCAAGAGATAGGTCTATTTTATGCATCTTGCAGGGATTGTTCAATATACTTATATAAATGAAATAAGTATAACCTCCCATGCAAAGGAAGTGCCTTAGCCTACTGAGAGGACATTAGTCAGTCTGTGGTCCTGGTGTCAGGACCATGCCTTGAAACTGACCAAGCATTTGCTTATATATGCAGCCAACAGTACAGAGATGGATGAACAGAGTAGAAGGAATAAAGGGGAAGAAGCAGAGAGAGAGAGAAGGCAAGAAAATGTCAAAAAGAGTCAACACTGACAACATCAAGAAACCCAGAAGGGGCCTTACAGCTGAGTCAGTGATAACAGACCCAGAAGAGACCCTGAAGCAGAATTCATGGTGATAGTAGAAATTTGTTTATAGGAATGCAGCTAAGAGAAGTGAACAAAACTATTACATTGACTATGAGCTATGAGAGTTAGTGGTGGAGAAGTTAAATGGCAGGGAGGCTAAAAACAGAAAGGATTGCCTAAGGGAGCCAAGAGGAGGTCAATCCTCTACGACATCATTCAGAATATAGTCATCAGGTGGATTATCCAGGTTTATATAGTATGTCTTGGAGTCCTAGATAGGCACTGGGCTACTAACGTCAATGTTAGTGGTTCAAACACACCAGCTGTTCTCAGAAACCCTTACAGAGTCTCTATGAGTAAGGACCAACTCAACAGCACTGACAACAACACAGTGTGTCTATTTCTCTGAGCCTTTTAATCCCATCTTCATTGTTTATTCATTTAATATGAGTCATCACTTTCTTCAAGATCCTGAATCATCCCAACTCTACAATAGCTTTAGCTATTAAGATCCTCTGTTCTACGAGTTTCCATATTAGTTTCCATCGCCAGTTTCCAACAAGTTGATTCTAACTCATAGGGATATGATGTGTCAGAGTAGAACTGTGCTCCATAGTGCTTATAATTGCTGTCCTGTTTTAAAGAAGTAGATAACTTGGCCTTGCTCCTCAGGTACCAGAGGGTGGACTCGAACCTCCAACCTCCCTATCTGCATTACTCCCTCTATGCAATGCACACTATAATATCCACCACAGATGGTCACAAATACACTGTATTTTTAAATATTCGGGCTCAACCAAGAAAAAGAGGCACCTATGCTATCAAAAAATACCCCAAATTATGTGATTTTTTACAAAGCAGATTAGAATTCATAGCTAAAGCATTCATATTGTGAACAAAGCATTCAGTTTAAATAATAAGTAATTTGTAAATTGAATTTAATATAATCAAAGAGAGGGATAACAATGGAGAAAAATATAATTGGCATTTAAAAACTATATGGAGTTTTGGTGTGGTGCTGTAAGATAAGCACTGGACCACAAGGTCAATTTGAACCACAAAGTGATGATTCAAATCCATATACAGGTTGTTATAAGGCAGAATTGGCTCAAAGATACTCAACAATAACAACAAAAACTATACTTTATATATATTCTCAAATATTCATAGATTTTTTTTTCTTTTTCCTTCATTTACCAGGATGAGATGAAATTTGTTACTACAACAGTTTATATATGATATTGCTAATATGTATGACCACTTGGTGAATACCAGTTTCTGAATGCCTTTTAGAACATAGGGTTTCCAACAAAATCTGCTTCAATAGAAGGTAAATAGGAAGTAAATTTTTCACATTAAAAAAATGAGCTATATTCATAAAGGCAAATTTGCATTAACACAGCCATTCACAACTGCAATTATTTTAAAATGCTGTCCAGAGTATATCAGCATTGTTTTCATGATGCCAGCATCCCCCTGCTGCCCCAAAGCCCAGATTGCCAACACTGCCAATCCTTTGCATACACTAGAATTAGAATGTGAGTATGATAGCCCACAAGAGAATGACAAAAATATAATAGTACTAAAGACCCATTTTCTGAAGGTCAACCACATAAAAAATTAGCCCTTCTGAACTTCCTGAGTCACCAGATAGATTCTCTGTATATAAAGCACCTACATGTAGCAGCCTAAACGACCAGAACTGAACTGACTTTCTTGTTATGTATTTATTAATGTATATCTAAAAAGTTGATTTGGATCGCAGGGTGGGTGGTTCAAGCTCACCAACCGCTCCTCTAAAACTCTATGCAGGGTCACTGAGTTGGAGCTGACTCAAAGTCACTTAACAACAACAACAAAGTAAATTAGATTTCACTTAGCTTTTGGAACACAGGTTGTTTTATTTATTTATTTCCCCTTACTTTTAACCTTGAGACTACTAAACATAACAGAGGCCAGTGAAATTTTGGAAGATTTGATAAGAAACAAGATATTTATATTCAATACATATGTGCTTTTCTTATTTTGTCTTTTCTTTTTCTGGAAATTTTTATCTGTATGCTTTTGAATCAGTTACACTTAGATTATTAAAAAATGTTTTGTACAATCTATTTGCTATCCAAAAATAATTTTAGAAGTATTTTTTTTCCCTCTTCCATCTCTATTAAAACACATACTCATACACACAAAGGAAGCTTTGATTTGCCAAGCATAAACAAGCAAAGACAGCAAATGTCTCAAGTAGACTTGAAATTTTAAATCTGTGAATTTAGAGTAAAATTTCAGCCTTGGTTCATGCTAAAGATGTGCCTACACCCACTCTTATCTAATCTCTCCAATGACTTCAATATTATAATTGCTACTTTTTCATCATGGACACTTTCCAATTCCCAAGACTTCCCCATAGATGGCTACAATTTGGCTCTTTGGGTGGCCACACAATTCTCCCACAAAAATAGCAGCCCTACCATCAAACTAGACTGGAGAAAGGAAACTATAAACATGTATGAGCCTGTGTTGGTGTGGATATGCAGCTGATAATGGATAGCTCTTCTTGCCATATGTACCCTTCGCTCAGCATTCTTTTTTTGTCAGAGACTCTGTTTATCTCCCCCTACTTTCTTCCTTTTCTTCTGCTCATTTAGGTTCTCTTCACTTATCTTTTTTTTCTTTTTTAACATTCAATTATACCTCAGAAAGTGACCTAGTAGCATAGTTGGGCTGCTAACCACAAGGTCAGCAGTTAATATGGGAGAAAGATGAGTGTTTGAGCGTTGGATGCTCTCATACAGGGTCATATTAGTCGAAACCAACTCAACTACACATAACCACCACCATTATACCTCAGAGATATTGCAGTTCTGTTCTACAACACCATAAAAATAATCAAATATTTCAATAAAGTAAGTCACACAATTTTTTCAGTTTCCCAGTGCTTATAAAAGTTATGGGGTCCTGGTGTGGTGCTGTGGTTAATGCGCTGGACTGCAAATTCATTTTGCATTGTAAGGTTGGCAGTTCAAGCTCACCAGCTGCTCCTCATAAACCCTATACAGGGTAGCTATGGGTCAGAACCGACTTCAAGGCACTTAACAACAACAACATACAAGTTATGCTTACACTGTACTATAGTCTATCAAGTGCCATGTTGTTGGTTTTTTCTTGAGTGTTGTGAGTTAATTCCAACTCACAGAGGTGCTGTATCAGGTTTTGAAGAGCAGCTGATGCATTTGAACTGTCAACCTTCAAGTACTGATTATAATTCCAGTACTTAGCCTACAGCACCAGAAGAGGCTCATAAATTTTAAATATTGTAAAAACTACCAAAATGTGACATGGAGACAGGGAGTGCATACATGCTGTTGGAAAAATGGTGCTGATAGACTTGATCAGTTAAGGATTGCCATAAACCTTCAACTTTTGAAAAATGCAGTATCTGAGAGGTGCAATGAAATGAGGTATGACTGTAGTCCCTTTCTTTTGACTTAGGTCTTGGGAGACCTCCTCAGGACATTTGTGTTTTGGGCCCCCAACCTAAAAAATAGTATAAGTAGGATTGAAGGAAAGTCTCACAAAATTGGAATCAATGTCTCTACAGTCCTTAGTGGTAAGACAAGGCCCATAGACCTCTAGAGGCAACCTCAAAGACTTGTAAATAGTTCACATTGTACCTCTTGAAGTAATCCTTTTATTGTCAGTCCAAAAGGCAGTCCACCCAATGCTTCATACAAATGTGTTGCTTTTATTGTTAAATGCCATCTAGTGAGTTTCAACTCATAGGGAACTTATGCATAACAGAAGGAAACTTTGCCCAGTTCTGAGTCAATCTCACAATCTTTGCTACCCTTGAGCTCCTTGCTGATGCCACTGTGCCAATCCATCTAATTGGAGGTCTTCATCTTTTTCTCTGACCCTTATCTTTACCAAGCATGGGAACTGATCCCTCCTGACAATATGTCCAAAGTACGAGAAACAAAGTCTGGCCATCTTGGCTTCTAAGGAATGTTCTGGCTGTAATTCTTCCAACAGAGATTTGTTTGTTCCTTTGGTAGTCCATGATACTTT
>NW_006408673.1:2562417-2564730 GCF_000296735.1 Chrysochloris asiatica | reverse complement strand
TGAGAAGGCGTCAGGGAAGATGATCGCAGGCGCTGGGAGGGTGCATTGAAATGAGCGGGTTAGGGCGCGGGGAGAATTAGGGTCCTGGGCCTTCTGATGTTAAATCGGGAGCCTCAACCATCCCACTTATGACACCAATGAAAGGACCCGGCGCCACTCATCAACCACAACTCACACCAGATGGCCCATCTAGAGACCTTCATTCAGGGTGAGGAAGATAACCTCTGCAGGAGAGAGAAGGCAGGAGACAGACGGGAGGAGAGGAAGAGGAAGAAGAGAGCTCATTTGATTTCTTAACTGCTGCTTTCATAAGTGTTGATGATTGATTCAAGCAAATTTAAGTCTCTGACAACTTCATTTTTTTTCTCTATTTATCTTGATGTTATTTATTGGCCTTTGTTGTTGTTGTTAATTGCCATCGAGCGGTTCCAACCCATAGCGACCCTATATAGGGTTTCCGAGGAGCAGCTGGTGAGCTTGAACCATCGACCTTGCAGTTCAAATGGCTTTGCAGTCTGGCACATTAACCCATAGTGCCACACTAGTAGAGTGAGGATTTTTGTTTTCTTTGCATTGAGGTGCAACCCATACCAAAGGCTGTGGTCTTTGATCTTCATCAGCATTTTAAGCCCTATTCCCTTTCAGAAATCAAGGTTGTATCATCTGCATATCATAGGTTGTTAATGAGTCTTCCTCCAATCCTGATGCCACATTCTTCTTCATATAATCCAGCTTCTCAAAGTATGTACTCAGCATATGGATTGAATAAATATGGTGAAAGAGTACAATTCTGACGCACACCTTTCCTAATTTTAAACCATTCATTATTCTCTTGTTCTGTTTGAACAATTGCCTGTTGGTCTATGAATAGTTTCTTCACAAACACAATTAATTGTTCCGGAATACTCATTCTCTGAAATACTGTCCATAGTTTGCCAAGATCCACACAAGTGAAGGCATTTTTGTAGTCAGTAAAGCACAGGTAAACATATTTTTGTTATTCTCTGCTTTCAGCCAAGATCCATCTGATGTCAACAATGATATTGCTCATTCTACATCCTCATCTGAATCCAGAATGTACCTCTAACAAGGTAATAGTACCTTGTCAATGTACTGTTACAGCCGTTTTTGACTTATCTTAAGCAAAATTTTACTTGCATGCAATATTAATGATATCATTCATTGGGTCACCTCTCTTTGGAATGGAAACAAATATAGATCTCTTTCAATCATTTGGCCAGGTAGCTGTCTTACAAATTTCTTTTGGATAGATGTGTGAGCACCTCCAGTGCTGCATCAGTTGAAAAATCTCAATTTGTATTCCATCAGTTCTCTGAGCTTTGTTCTTTGTCAATGCCTTCAATGCAGCTTGGACTTCCTTCTGTACCATTGGCTCTTGATAATATGCTACCTCTTGAAATTGTTGAACTTTGACCATTTCTTTTTGGTACAGTGACTCTGTATATTCCTTCCATCTTCTTTTGGTGCTTTCTGCATCTTTTTTTTTTTTTATGTACAATTTAATTTATTTTGCACATAGAATCTTCAGTTCCTTCAGCTTGAGAAATGTTGAATGTTCTTCCTTTTTGGTTTTCTAACACAATTTCTTTGCATACTTCATTATACTTGACTTTGTCTTCTCAAGCTGCCCCCTGAAATTTTCTGTTCAGCTCTTATACTTCCTCATTCATTTCTTTCGCTTTAGCATCTCTTTACTGCAGAGTGAGTTTCAGAGTCTCTTCTGACATCCATTTTGTTTGTTTGTTTTTTCCTTCTTTCTTGTCTTCTTAATGGTCTTTTATTTTATTTCTGTGATGTTCTTGATGTCATTTCATAACTTTTCTCATCTTTGGTTAATGCATCAAATATAGTCTTGAGGTGATCTCTAAATTCAGTCGGGATATGGTTGAGGTCATATTTTGGCTTTTGTGGAATTGCAAAATTTTTTTGAGCTGCAGCTTAAACTTGTGTATGAGCAATTGATGGTCTGTTCCACAATCTGTCCCTGGCCTTGTTTTGGCTGATGATATATGGAGCTTTTCCACTGTATCTTTCCACAGATGTAATCAATTTATTTCTGTGTGTGTTATGTGAAGAGATCCATTTGTATTTTCATCTTTTAAGTTGTTTTAAAAAAGATACTTGTAATGAACAAGTCTTTGGTCTTTCAAACTTCTATTGTGGTATCTCCAGTATCATTTCTATCACCAAAGTCAAAATTTCCAAGTACTGATCCTTCCTCTTTCTTTCCAACCTTTGCATTCTAATCACCAGTAATTAACAATACATCTTGATGGCATTTTTGATCAATTT
>NW_006408673.1:2560439-2561632 GCF_000296735.1 Chrysochloris asiatica | reverse complement strand
TCCATATACAATACTGTGGTGCTATCTGGTGCAGTGTTCCACTGCTATTCATAAGGTTTTCAGTGACTAAATAATAGACAGTTGTATGTCTTTCCTTCTTCCTAGTCTGTTCCAGTGTGGAAACACATCTGAAACCTGTCCACTGTAAGTGACCCTGCTGGAATTTAAAATATTGGTGGTATAGCTTCCAGAATCACAACAACACACAGCCATCACAGTACAACAAACTGACAGACAAGTGGTGGCATACAAATGTAGTTCTGCTTTTTTATCTTCCATTTCTGTGTCTGAAGTTGATTATGAATTCTTTAAAAAAAATTACAGAGATTACATCAGAAATTTCTCAGTTCAAGCCACCATTAAAATTCACATGGATAACCAGAGAATCCTTTTCCTGTCCATTGCAACTCCTTGCCTTCTTCATTCCACGTTCTGAACCACAGCTAGAGTATGTTTTCAAAGTGCAAGTTTGATCACATCACTCACTTCTCCATCTTAAAACTTATCATAGACTTGAAAAGTCCTTAGAACAAATACCAAGGTCCACTCCATCCTACCTCACTTTCTCTTTTCACTTTTGATTCTGGGTTGTAGTTGTTTGTGGTGATCAAGTTGATTGACACTCATGTTCATAAATTGAAATATTTTATACTGTGAAAGCACTTATGAAAAGAATGAAAGGACAATCTACAGACTGGGAGATAATATTTGCAAATGACATCCAGCAAAGGAATCATATCTAGTATATATAAAGAACTCTCAAAACTCAGTAGTAAAAAATAAAATTTCAATTAGAAAATGGGCTAAAATAGTAACAGATACTTCACTGTAAAGAATATAAAAATGCAAATATTCACACAAAAAGATATTCAAAATTATTAGTCATTAGAGAAATGTAAAGTAGATCCTAAATTAGATGTCACTACACAGTTATCAGAATGGCTTAAATAAAAAATAGTTGACAACACCAAACTTTCATGAGGATGCAGAGAAATCATAATTGTTGGATCACATTATGCATGGGATTGCCATGAGTTGTGGGCCTACTCCACAGCAGCTAACATTACTAGTAGAAATGTGAAATGCCATAGTCACGCTAGAGAAGAGTTTAGCAGTTTCTTACAAAACTAAATATCTAAGAAGTCTATAGAAAGAAGCAACAGGACAAGAAGCTGGTTCTTTGAAAGAATTAA
>NW_006408673.1:2526865-2557789 GCF_000296735.1 Chrysochloris asiatica | reverse complement strand
AAAAAAAAAAAATGGAGATAGCCTAAATTCCCATTAAAGGAAGAATGAATTAACAAACTTTGGTACATACACACAACGGAATATTATGCTACCTTGAAGAATGATAATGAAGCTGCAAGCCACCACATAACACGGATGACACCTGAGGACAGTATGCTGAGTGAAATTATTTAGTCACATAAGGACCAGTATTGCATAAATCCACTATTGTAAAAGTTTAAGAAAAAATATCCTTACTAAAAGGGGGCGGAAAATATTTGTTGGGGGTGTGGGGGTTTGGAGGGGTGAAGGGAGGAGACGGTAGAGCACAGGCTAGGGGATAGACACATCATAGTTTGGGTGTTGGGGAGGGTGAGGGGTGGAAGAACAAGTTCGATAGAGGAACACTGAGGCAGGTTTGTATGGGCTAAATGAGACAGAGGTAAATAGTGATGCTTGCTCAACCTTGGAACAACAGGACTGTGTGATCTAGGGATTGAGGCATAGTCTGAAAAGACAAAATACTGTTAATATGTTTGACTGTTTTATGAATATTGCTTTTCCTTGCATTCTATTGCAAAATAGACACTTGAGTGGGATAAAAAATACTGGGGAACATAATTACAGAGATTTTGTAAGCTGGTCTTCAGCCTTTAACCAACTGGAATACCTAAAACGGGTTCTATAACTTGCCCAGTGAAATAGGCTTCTTGTGGAGCCTTTGCAGTGTATAGGACCTTATGTGGAATCCTGAGTCCCATCCAGAACCTTCTGAGGTAAAACGTTCCCACTAGAAAGGACAAGAAGACCAGCCTGGAATAGCTAGAGCAATACAAGATACAGCTTCAAAGAAAGATAAGCAGGAAAAATCCAAAATGAAAATGGCAATCTGATTAGCTACTACAAGAACAAGTAAGTTGTTCTCCATGGAGACATTAAGGCAAGAATTCAAGTCCCTTCAGGACAAACACCCCTCCCCCCCAAGACTGAAACTCAAAAGGAACACATGAGCAGGCATCTAAGCTTGCAGGGGATCACATTGGTCTACTGGTGAGTGGAAGAGTGGGAAAAGCAACATTGAAGATATGGGCTGAGTTCAAACACATTCCATAGACTGCCTTTGACCTGGAGATGAGAGAGAGAAGAGGAAGGGCTGATTGGTCCAAAGTGTTATGAGACCTGGGGACTCCTGAGCCCATGGATAAGGACATAGCCACAGAGGGCTAGAGCTGAGAGTGAAGAATCCAGCTGATATGAAGTGAAGGGAGATGCAAACGAATGCCCGATCTTGCATATAGTACCCATTTGACCTTGCTGCATGGCATGATAATCTGAACTCAACTAGAAAGATATAAAAAAAATTTTTTTTGATAAAGGAAAGAAGTGTAAATTGCTACAATTTGATGAACTTGACTTATATGTATGAATATACTAGCTCAAAATACCAACTGAGAGGGAAAAAGTCTTCACATCAAGTATCAATCCTATCCCTTCTGTATGCAGGGTAGATAGGGACGGGCAACTTAGACATTGGCTACCAAAAATGAGGATGCAATAAAGGCATGAAGTGACTGGCTTACAAGTTTTCAAGAGGGAGTTTAGTTTAACAGTGTGGGGAGGAGGTAGAGTCCCAATTGAATAGTTTTCAACTTGTCTAGATGGGTCTGGTGAAAAGAGATGGAGTTAAGATCGTTATGATTCAATAGTGAGTAATTGTTATCATGACTAATTGCAAATGTCACAATTGTAAAGGTTGTTGTCGTTGTTAAGTATCATGGAGTTGGTTCCGACTCTTAGTGACCCTACAAAGGGTTTCCAAGGCTGTACATCTTTACGGGAGCAGAAAGCCTCATCTTTCTCCTGCAGAACCACTGGTAGTTTCGAACTGCTGACCTTGTGGTTAGCAGCCCGATTCATAACCACTACGCTACCAGAGTTAATCTTACAGGCCACAAACAGGACCATCAAGGGGAATGCAGGACCCTATCCAGAGAAGCAGCTGCACCAGAGATGGAGACAGAGATGAGGACATGGAGAGAAGGAGCAGCTGAGAACTCTGGACTCATGGAAAGGAAGGACAGGGTGCTAGCAGCCTGGAGGCAGATTTGCAGAATGTGCCCTTTTGTTGTTTAAATTATTATATATTCTTGAGTGTTTTTGTGTACACCCCCCCTCAAAAAAAACCAGAAAAAATAAAAACTAAATATGCAATTACTATATGAACCCAGGAATTTAAAGCTATGCTCACAGAAAACAAAAAACAAAAAACAAAAAAACCCTGAACACAAATAATCAGCAGCTTTATTTGAGACAGCCAAAAACTAGAATCAGTCCAGATGGCTTTCAACAGGTGAATGGTTAAACAATTAGTGGCTCATGTTGTTGTTCTAGATACTGTCAAATCAGTTTCAACTCATAGCAACCCTATGCAAAACAGAATGAAAGATTGCCAGGTCCTAGGCCATCCTCAGAATTGTTATGTTTAAGCCCATTGTTGCTGCCACCATGTCAATCCATCCTGCTGAAAGTTTCCCACTTTTTCACTGATCCTCCACTTTATCCATCAGGATGCCCTTCTGACGGTATTGGTCTTTTTCACAACAATTTAAAACTTTGAGAGACAAAGTCTTTCCATCTTCACTTTTAAGGAGCATTCTCACTGTATTGCTTCCAAGAAAGATTTATTCGTTTTTCTGGCAATCTATAGTACTTGCAAGGAGCTCTGGTAGCGTAGTGGTTACGAATCGTGCTGCGAACCTTAAGGTCAGTGGTTCGAAACTACCAGCCGCTCCGCGGGAGAAAGATGAGGCTTTCTACTCCCGTAAAAGTTTACACCCTCGGAAACCCTGTACAGGGTCGCTATGGGTCGGAACCGACACGATGGCACTTAACAACAACAACATAGTACTTGCAGTATTCTTCAACACCACAATTCAAGTACATCAATTCTTCCCAGGTCTTCCTTATACAATCTCCAACTTGCTCATTCATATGTGGTGATTAGAACTACTATCACTTGGATCAGATCATAGTATCTTACACAGTGGTTCATAAGTTCATACATGCTATGAAATAAGACTTAAAAATTAAAATTAATGAACACTTCACACAAGAAACAACTTAGTAAGTCTCCTGGGAATCATTCTTTGTGAAAAAATGGTCATATTGTATATATAATTCCATTTCCATAAAATGTATGTAGTTACACCATTTTAGAAGTGGAGGTAAGAATAATTTTTGCCATATCTTAAAGGTGGGGGATGAGAAGACAAAAGAGAGGTGGATATGGCTATAAAACATAATATGAGAGAACCTTGTGATGGATTTACAAGCTACACAGGTGAAAAACTTTTATAGAATTTAACACATACACACAAATAAGTACGAGTAAGACTGGAAAAGTCTGCATAAGTTTGGAGAATTACATTCTGTCAATATCCTAGCTGAGGTATTCTATAACAGTTCTCCAAAGCTGAGCAGAGTGTTCAAAGGATCTACTTCTGGCTGTATCAGAATCTACTATGATCTCAATAAAATTTTTAATTAATATTAATATTTTTATCATTTTAATTGCCTGGTCAATAGATACTTTATGCACATCACATTAGAAGGTGATGATGATCCAGTGAATAAGATAGAAACTTTCTTAGCTGTTATGCAGCAAATATTTCCAGTGCATAGTGCCTGGAGTAAACTAGGTACTCAAATATTAATTGAATAAATGAATTTTTAAAATAAGGAGAAAGGAAGGCTTACATCAGTAACATAAATACACACAAAATCTCTGATACGGGACCTTGGTTTTGGTGCCTGTAGAAATAAGGAATGAGGAGACATACCCTTAACTAGATTAAAGGGGAGGGGGGAGCTAATGTTTGAATATAATGCCTTGCAAGCACTGTAGTTTTACATTCTATCAGCTGAACTTAATAGCTGTTTATGTTAGCTGCCACTGAGTTGCCCCGACTCACAGCAACCCCATTTATTACATAGTAGAACTGCTTAATAATATTATTTGGCTGTAATATTAATGAAAGCAGATGCCTTTTCTGTAGAGATATTGGGTAAGTTTCAATCACCAACCTTTAGGTTAGCAACTGATCACAAACTATTTTTGCCACTTGGGTTCCTGAATGTACTAGTAACTTAGTCCAATAATAAAGCTGTCAATTCTGCAAAAGATCACTAGCTGAATTACACCTTCCAATATATATTTAAAACATGTCTCTATATGAATTAGCTGATATGATTACCACAACAGTCTACTTTCAGATCCTGATAGCAAATCAGATTAATTATGTTGATTGGTTTGTCATCAAAATGTGATTAGGATAATTTCACATTGTCTTCATTGGCACTAAACTGAGTAAAAATATAGGAAAAGATGCATTCTAAATCCCAGGTTGGGTCAAGAATCACATACATGTGCACACATTTCTTTCCTTTGCCTTAAACTTGCTTTATAAATTAGATAATCTCTTAGCCAGATAGAATCTCAATTTCATTATCTGTAAATGGTGGTTATATCACCTATTTTGCTTAATTCTTAGGAAGGTTAAATAATAAAGTGTATTTAAATAAGTAATGTAAGTATCTAGCATATGGTTTGCTTTCAGTAAAGGATAGAATCGGGGAGAGAGGCAGAAAGATATAGGAAGAAGAGGAGGACATGTGTCTTCCTCACCCCTTCACTTACACCCTTGTAAGTGAAGAAGTTCCACTGGTGGAGAAGGGTAGGCCAGGCAATGCAGGGACTGTGTAACAGCTGGACAAGGGCTTTAGATGGCAAGGAGGCCAAAAAAAGGTAGAAAGGTAATAGTGATGGACCCATTGCTAGTGATTTAGATTTCAGAAGGACAGGGCTTATAGTCTCATAACTTGAAAAGTGTTGCTGTGAGCTGCGAGTCGTCAACTCATGGAAACTCCATGCACTTAGATTATGATCCATAGGGTCTTCGTTGTCTAATTTCTCAGAAGTAGATCACCATGTGGTCTTTCTAGTCCATTTTAACTGAGAAGACCTGCTAAAACCTGTCCAGCATTACAGTAACACACATGCTTTCTCTGACATATGGGTGGTAGTTACCTATGAGATATATTCATCAGGTTCTTATCTTTCTCATCTGTGTAAAGAAAGGTATTCTAGGAAATATGGCGGAGACCAAACAGGATCTCTAATTTCAAGCAAAATGGTAGTTGGAGGAACAAATCAATTAGTGGTGAAAATATTGAGTGAGTTAGCTCTGTATTGACATGTGTATCAAAGGCAATGGAAGGGGAGGAAGAGTGGGAAAGTTGTTCATTAATACATAAAACTTGAAAGTAAGGTAGGTGTTCATTTCACCTACTTATACCTCCATGTTAAGGAGCCCTACTGGAACTGTGGGCTAAGCACTGGGCTGCTAACCACATGATCGGTGATTCAAATCCACCAGCTGCTCCTTGGAAGAAAGATGAGGCTGTCTGCTCCCATTAAGATTTATAATTTCAAAAATCTTAAATCTATTATTTGGAATCAGCTTGATTGCAGAGTGTCCCCCCTTTGGTACATCTTTTATTACAAATGTATGTATGTATGTATGTGTATATGTAGATGTATAATCTACATAATGGTGGTGGTGTTGTGCTGTGGAGTTGCCTCCAACTCATAGCGACCCTGCATAGGGTTTCCGAGGCTGTAAATCTTTACGGGAGCAAAAAGCTTCATCTTTGATTGATATTTTCTCTCCAGGTACAGTTACAGGAAGTGAAATCTGATGGTTTCACTCTTCAGAGAGACAAAAACAAAACCAAAGAAACAAAGCTTGCTGCAGAAATGCAAATCCAAGACCATCCAATCTTGCAAAGGATTTCTCACTGATGTGCTTTCTGGAAGGTTCACTTTTTTTTTTCCTTTTTTCTACAGAGCATCTGCAAGCCTATGGGTACAGACTGTCAAAATGAGGTTAAGGAAGTTACCAATGGGCACATAATGATTGTCACGTCACATCCATAAATATTAAACAATAATAATAAAACACTAACGCTAGAGGATGATATACACAGAGCCAGGATTTGATTTCTCAAGTGCCACCTAAAAGTCAGCTGGGAAAAATGCCCAGCCCTAGAGAAAATGACAATAATGAAAAGGGTATACTGTTATTTTACAGAGGGAAGCTCTGCGACTCATAGTTGTATATTCACAGCAGAAGAATCAGGTCACTTCATGAAGGAGCCCTATGATGAGCCCTGGAGAACTTAAGTAGGAAATAGATTTAATAACTGTTCACTGTAACCCTGGTGGATGCTTCAAGATCACCCTCTCTCTCTTTAAAGAACCTAGCACATATCGGGTAGAACATTTTGTCCCAAGAAGGTAAAAGTCTTTTATTTAACCTACATTACAGGTTGCATGAAAACTTACTTTTGTTTTAGCAAGAAGTACCTCTGCCAATTTTCTTTAATTGACCAGGATTAAGAAAAAATTACAGCGCTGATCCTAGAAGAAGAATCTAAACAGTCAGAAGGTCTAAGTTTCTCCTCAAAAATTATCCTCAAGTCATAAAAATAAGGTCCAAATCAGTTTGTGCAGAGAGATTTATCAAGTGCCCAGTTATCCAGTTATACTCATTGCCACAATACAATCACAGACTTTTCATAGTTCCAATCATATGGACCTGGATAGAAACAGACAAATTTAAGAGGATTTTCTTATTAATATTTTTTGCCCTTTCTTTCATATTCATAACTTCATTTGGGTGTTTTCTTTGTTATTCCTGTATAAATCCAAACTGATGCATATTTAAAGCCAGAGGGTTCTGGTGGTGGTGGTTGTGTGCTGTGGAGTCGGTTCTGACTCATCAACTCTGTATAGGGTTTATGAGGCTGTAAATCTTTATGGGAGCAGAAAGCCTCAACTTTCTCCTGTGGAGTGGTGGGTAGATATGAACTGTTGACCTTGTGGTTAGCAGCCCAGCTCATAATCTACTATGCTACCAGAGTGCCTTCAAAAGGGCTATAATGTAATAAAATTACTGATTCTGTTTTGTTGGGACAAAGTAACTCAGGGGCAATTATGGTGGTTTTTTGCATTTTTAATTTTTTTGTTGTTCTGCTAAATGATGCACATGCACACAAATAGTAAGACAAAGGCACATAAACACACACACATTTGTGATTTTATAAGTTTGATAAAGGAGAATTAAAACACACAGCATTTTTGCTCTTTGCTTCATATTAATTGCGATATTCACTTTTGTCCTCTTGGTTCTGGGGCTGTTAATAATAGCAAGATCACCCTCTCTCTTTGTAGTACCTTTGTGGAATTTTAATTCCAAAATTTTATGTATAACTAAGGAAACTTCTTTTTTCCATGACCAACAGTTATCATCAGTCTTAGCACCCATTACCACTAAGTTGATTTCTATTCATTGCAACCCTATAAAATTCATGTAGAATTGTCCCATAGGGTTTCCCAAACTGTAAAGTTTATGGAAACTGACTGCCATATCTTTCTCCATCAGAATGGTTAGTGGGTTCAAACTGTTGACATTTCATTTAGCAGGTGAGTGCTTAACCACTGCATCACCAGGACTCCTTTCAATCTTTACAGCTTCCTTTGATTGATTTGCAGTCTCTAAAAGAATTCTAGGTGTGTGTGCATTAAGGATCACTCAAGACTTTATGCTAAAATAAGTTATTGTCTTTACTTTTATATTAGCATTTCTTAGATTTTTGTCCTTGATATACTTAAATATTCATAAGATGCAAATGACCAATATCATGTACTTTCTTTAGAGTAGGTATTCATGGGGCAAGGACTTGGAAAGAGATGCAGAAAAGGGAAACTGAAAAGACCAAAGATAAACAGCTATAACTTTGCCAAGGAACAGCCCTGTGTTGCATGAGAGCTGAGATACATTTACATTTGGCTTTTAATTTCTTCATCAATTTGGACTGGATTTTTGTGAAAATGAGATAATATATGTGAAAGTACCTCACTGAATTCTTAGGACATGGCCGACACCCAATAGATATATGTTACTACTACTATATTAAGCATCTTCTTGTTATAAGCAAAACTTAACCAGTTGATAAAGAAAAGTTACAACTTAGATGAGTCTATTAAAATGCAACTTTTTAAGTTGAAAACATACAACTAACGTTTCCATAAAAATTCTAAACCTCACCCTCACCCAAGAATAACCAACCATATTGTTGTTATGAGTGTTGGCCTTTTGTTTCCAACTCTTAGCAATAGGATTGTCAAGGACCAGTGGGTGGGTTTGAACTGCCAACCTTGCAGTTCTTAGTCCAGTGCTTATTCTACAGCACCACACCAGGACTCCATAATCATTGAAAAAATCTTGAGAATTTCCCATTTCCCATCTCTAACTGCCCGTAAGTTATCATTGTGAAAGAAACTAGTCCTCCCCTTTTTATTTGTTTCAGTTGATCTTACTGTTGAAACAAGTAATTATTAATCCAATGCCTTATTAGATAGTATCTTAATAAATGCATTCATATTTATTAAGATATTATTTAATATCTAATGCATATAAAGGAGTCCTAGTATGGCATTGTAGAATAAGCACAAGGTTGGTTGTTCAAACACACCAGCCGCTCCTCAGAAGCCCTAGATAAGTCACTATGAGTCAGAATTAACTTGATGGCATTTAACAACAACAACAATACATATAAGAAACATATTAAGAAGTATTTAAAGAAAACTAACAATTACTTTGTATAAAAGTAAAATTCTACTATGGAAAATGTATATATGATATACAGTGTTTATAAAAAACAACTATTGTCAAATGGCCATTGTGGTGACAACCATGTTTCACCAGGTTCTTAGAGCAGAAATAATCACTCATCTTAAAGGCTTCTTTGTGGGGTACCAGTTTGAATATTGTTTTATAATAGTTGTTGTTGTTGTTAATTGCCGTCTAGTCGGTTCCGACCCATAGCTGTAAATCTTTACAGGAGCAGAAAAGACTCATTTTTCTCCCGCGGAGCGGCTGGTAGTTTCGAACTGCTGATCTTAAGATTGGCAGCCCGATTCGTAATCACTATACTACCAGAGCTCCTTTTTTATAATAGTTAAGTGACGTTAAAAAAAAAAGTGGGACACAGGACTCTTACTTTCAGTCTGCAACACTGGACATTGAGCAAATGCTAAAGTATCTAGGAATGCTGAAAAAAAAAAAAGATAATTAACTAATGTATGGTAAGTCTCTAATATTTGCTTCTTACATTTTTATATTTTTTATACTATGCCAGAATTTTTTGTCTTGCTAAATCTCTGTTCTATTTCATATCAGTATATGTTTGAAGGTCATTCTTTATAGGTCTGTCTATAGATATAGCTGGAGTCCTAGTGTGGTGCTGTGGGTTAATGCGCCAGACTGCAAAGCCATTTGAACTACAAGATGGGTGATTCAAGCTCACCAATCACTCCTTGGAAACCCTATACAAGGTCTCTATGTGTTGGAACCAACTTGACAGCACTTAACAACAACAACAACATAGATACAACTGGATTACTAGTGGGGTGCTGTAGTATAAACATTTGACTGTTCACTGAAAGTTCAGCAGCTCAAGCCCACCAGTTGCTTCTCAAAACCCTATATAGGGTCGCCAGGAGTTGGAATTGACTGGATGGCACTTAACAATAAAAACAACATACAGTTACTTCATACATACAATATACAACATACAGTAAGTTCAATAACTGTTAAGAAAATATATTGGGTACATGTAAAGCATTTGAATAATTACGTCACCAACCCCCTATTTTTTAATCTTCCAAAATACTTTGAGGGAAGCTTTTTTTTTTTTTAATTAATGGTTCCAATTGCTCATTCCACTTTTAACTAAAATCAACTGAGACAATATAAAAGTGACCCAATATCTAGAGATTATGTGAAAGAACTAACCACACTGATTTCTTGATGCTGCTTCCATGAGTGTTGATGGTTAATCCAAGAAAAATGAAATCTTTGACAACTTCAATCTTTTCTCCATTGATAAGAATATTGTTTATTGGTCCAATGGTGAGGATTTTTGTTGTCTTTACATTGAGCTGCAATCCACACTGAAGGCTGTGGTCTTTTATCTTCATCGGTAAGTATCTTAAGTCATCTTACCTTCCAGTAAGCAAGGTTGTATCATATGCATATTGCAGTTTGTTATTGAGTTTTCTTAATGATGCCACGTTTTTCTTCATAGAACCCAGCTTCTCATATTATTTGCTCAATATACAGGTTGAATAAGTATGATGAAAGAATACAACCCTGTCACACATCTTTCCACACCCTCTTCTGAATCCAGTTTAAACCTCTGGAAGTTCTCTGTCAATGTATGATTGCAGCCATTTCTGTATTATCTTTAGTAAAACTTTACTTGCGTGGGATATAAAAGATATTGTCCAATGATTTCTGCATTTGGCCGGGTCACCTCTCTTTGGATTTGTACAAATACAGGTCTCTTTCAATCAGTTGGTCAGAAAGCTGTCTTTCAAATTTCTTGGCATAGATGAGTGAGTGCCTCCAGTGACACCTCACTTTCTTAAAAGATTTCAATTTGTATTTCATCAATTCTTGGTGCCTTGTTCTTTGCCAGTGCCTTCAATACACCTTGGAATTCTTCCTTCAGTTTCATTGGTTCTTGATCATATGCTACCTCCTGAAATGTTTGAACATCAATCATTTCCTTTTGGTACAGTGACTTTGTGTATTCCTTCCATCTTCTTTTGATGCTTTCTGCATCATTCAATAATTTGCCCAGTTGTTGTTGCCATCAAGTCAATTCTGACCCAAAGTGACCCTGTGCAGGATTTCCAAGGAGCAGCTGCTGAGCTTGAGCCACTAACCTTGCAGTTCAAACGACTTTGCAGTCTGACACATTAGCCCACAGTGCCACACCAGGTCCTTCAATAACGAAAGTAGAGGCTTGATTTTTTTCTTCAGTTCCCTCAGCTTGAAATATATTGAGAGTGTTCTTCCCTTTTGGTTTTCTAACTCCATATCTTTTGCACATTTTGTTATAATATTTGATCTTGTCTTCTCGAGCTGACCTTTGAAATTTTCTGTTCAGCTCTTGGACCTCCTCATTTTTTGCATTTGCTTTAGCATCTCTACACTGGAGAGCAAGTTTCAGAGTTTCTTCTGACATCCATTTTGAACTTTTCCTTCTTTTTTTGCCTTCTTAATGACTTTTTGCTTTCTTTCTGTATGATGTTCTTGATGGCATCCCACAACTCTACTGGTCTTTGGTCTTTAGTGTCTAATGTATCAATCTGTTCTTCAGATGATCTCTAAATTCAGGTGAGATATATTCAAGGTCATATTTCAGCTCTCATGGATTTTTTACATTTTCTTCAGCTTCAGTCTGAATTTGTATGTGAGGAATTGATGGTCTGTTCCACAATCTGCCCCTGGCCTTATTTTGGGTGATTATATGGAGCTCTTTCTTTCCACAAATAGAGCCAATTTGATTTTTGTGTATTCCATTTGCTGAGGTCCATGTGTATATTAATCTTTTATGCTGTTTAAAACAGATATTTGAAATGAACAAACCATTGGTTTTGCAGGATTCTGCCATGTGATCGCCAGCATCATTTCTATCACCAAGAGCATATTTTCCAACTACTGATCCTTCCTCTTTGTTTCCAACCTTTGCATTCTAATCACCAGTGATTATCAATAATTACCAGTGATTGCATGTTTCATCAGTTTCAGATTGAAGAAGTTGGTAGAATTCTATTTCATTCTCACTGGCTTTAGTGGTTTAGTGTATAATTTTTAATAATAGTGGTATTAATTGGTCTTCCCTGTAGGTGCATAGATATTGTCCTATCACAGACAGCATTGTACCTCATGACAGATCTTTATATGTTGTTTTGACGATGAATGCGATGCCATTTCTCTTCAATTTTCATTCCCAGCATAGTAAGCCTTTTGATTATCAGATTCAAGATGGGCAACACCAGTCCATTTCAGCTCACTAATGCCTAAGATATTGATGTTTATGCATTCCATTTCATTTTTTTGATAATTTCCAATTTTCCTAGATTCATAAGTCGTACATTCTGTGTTCCAATTTTTAATGGCTGTTTACAGCTGATTCTTCATTTTGAATTGTGCCCCATCAGCAAATGAAGGTCCTAAGGGCTTTACTGCATTTGCATCATCACAGTCAACTCTACTTTGAGGAGACAGCTCATCCCCAGTTATATTTTTGAGTGCCTTCCAACCTGAAGAGCTCATTTTCTTGCAGTAATATGACAGTGTTTCTCTGCTATTCATAAGGTGTTCAGTGACTAAATGTTCAGAAGTAGTTCATATCTCTTTCTTCCTAGTCTGTCTTCCTCTGGAAGCTCATTTGAAAGCTGCCCACCATGGGTGACCCTGGAAGTATTTAAAATTCCCTTGGCATGGCTTCCAGAATCACAGCAACTCACAAGCCACCACAGTACAACAAACTGACAGACAAGTAGTGGCAATAATAAAATACTAATTTTTAATTAAGTAAATGGAGACCTCAGTATCATATATTAGTTGCCTTCCAAACTTATTTATTTTGCTAAAGAAAGAAATCCCAACTCTTAAAAACAGATACCTAGCTCCATCTATTAGGAGACAACATAGCTTCTAAGTATGTCCTAGAAAATTTAGGTCACAGGGTCAGTCTCTGCCTTGTTCACACTGACTTAAAGTCATTAGCAGCTAATGGTTATTCATGTTGAACAAGAGTCCAATCATGTCACAAGCTGTCATAGTTGGTACTAATTAGCAGTCTAGGTGGCAGCACAAGTTCAGAAATTGAATCCCACCAGGAGCTATATCCTTGGTGGGAAGTTGCATTTTCCAGGTCTTCCTATCTGGGAAAGGAGTACTGATGTCTGAAAGATTACTGTGAAGTGCCCATTTATCTCTAAGGATTTTCACAGAACAGGAACAAATTTTGAAGTACATTAGAGAAAGAAGTATATGGTTGCTACTGCTAATATTCAAGAATATGATTCAAAGAACTCATATCCCAGAAAAATTGAAAGCTTGGTTTAATCACAGCAGATTAAAATGTCACTGGAAGCACTGTTCTAATACCCAGTTATTAATAGCAATGTCAACAATAATAATAATTTACCTTCATGTTTACAGGAGGGACATGCCCTGTAGGTGAGTCACTGAGTGAAGATGAAAGCCCCCAAATAAATTGGAAGTGCTAGCATTCTCATGAATAAAAAGTAATTGATTCCTATGGCTCCACAGAGAACACAATTTACCTGGAGAATTTTATCTCTTATTCCAATTTATAACTCTTCTTCACACTGTTATGATATCCTAAACTATGTCAGAGTAAATGAATTATTATAGGAAAAGTTGTATAGTTTTCCCATTGATATAAACAAAACATATTGCTTTGGGTTTTTATGAATAGGTAATTTTGTTTTTCATAAATACATAATGAACACCAGTATTATTAATGTTTCCCATAAATACACATGGACTTTTGAATGCATAAGAGACAGCTGCAATAATACCAATCTCTTTGTTTACATCTGTTCAGCCAACACATTTGAAATGTGCTGAAACTGTTTCTTTTTTCTTTTCCATTCTTTTTCCATATAACAAAGTGTTACCAGCACAATATAGACAAGATTCACAACTCTTCCCTTTTTATTACAAGTCTTTAACCTCATCCCACCACTTTTCTATCAGTATGTTATACTGTGGTGACTTTCATGTTAATGCAATGCTGGAATATATGCCACTGGTATTTTAAATACCAGCAAGACCCACCTGTGGTGGACAGGAGCTTCCAAAGCAAAACTAGGATGGAGAGATGGACTACTTACGAATGTTTGTTGTTGTTGTTGTCAGGTGCCATCAAGTCGGAACCGACTCATAGTGACCCCATGCACAGCAGAACTAAACAATGTCCGATCCTGGGCCAACCTCACTACCGCTGTCACACTTGACACCATCAGTGATGCCACCTGGATGATCCATCTTGTTGGGGGTCTTCCTCTTTTTCTCTGACCCTCCATCTTACCCAGCATGACATCCTTCTCCAGCGACTGTTCTCTCCTGACAGTATGTCCAAAGTATGAGAGACGAAGCTTAGCCATCCTGGCCTCCAAGGAGCACTCTGGCTATGCTTCTTCCAAAACAGATCTATTGGTTCTTTATGAATGTTTAGCTCTTGAAAACCTTATGAATAGCAGTGTCAAATATAGCACCAGAAGATGAAAACATTATGAATAGCACCAGATCATTGCATGGATTGGCACAGTTACAGCAGCACGGGCTCAAGCATAACAACAATTATGATGATGGTACAAGATTAGGCAGTATTTCATTCTGTCATGGGTAGGGTCACCATGTGTTGAAACCAACTGGACAGCACCTAAAAACAACAGCAACTACAACAGGCATCAGTGAAAAGTTTTGAGATTAAAGTCAGATTTGGGGCATATTTGTTGAAGAATATTGCACTGAGTAGTAGTGTAGCAATTCTTGGGGAAAAGATGACACTTTCTTCTCCCATAATTTTTGCAGCCTTAGAAATTCTAAGGAGCAGTTCTTTTCTGTCCTACGTGGTTGCTAAGAGTTTGAATTGGCTTAGAGGCAATGGGTATCCTTTCTTACCCCTACTATTGCATTGATCTAACCAAGTAGGAAAAGGAAGACTATAAATAGCAGTGTAACTTCAGAGGTTTTCATGGCTCACTCCAATAAAAGCAGAAATGTTACTTCAGTTGTATTCTCTCAGAGTGAGAAATGCTTATGAATCAATGATGTTGAACTTTTTGTATGGAAGGGGTTATAATTTTTAAGAAAGTTTCTTTAGTCAGCCACTCTGCTTTCACTCCATTTCATCAAACCAAGTAAAGTTCTGTTTTATAGCAAAATAGTTGAGGATGAAATGTCCAGATGTAATTATTTAGAACTATTTCATAAAAGGAGTATATGAAAACAGGTGGTATGTTGGATGATACAATTATAGCTTTATTTGGAATGTAGTTGAATATTTTTTTTACTGAGAATTTGTGAATAAGAAGCAATCCTGGTGTTACACTGTGGGATAAGTGCTGGACTGCTAATTGCAAGGTCATCAGTTCAAATCCAGAAGCTACTCCTCAGAAACCCTATGCAAGTTCTCTATGAGTTGGAACTTTCTCATAGCATTTAACAGCAGCAAGCTTCTGATAAAAGCAGGATTTCTCTGAATTCAGTACAAAGACAATATAAAGACTGAATACAGCAGACCCATTTTCTTCATTGAAATTCAATTAGATGCATATAGTTTGATTTTTAGCAGTAATATGCATGAAAAAGGCATGTTTTACATAGCAATTACTAAATAATGCTGTTTGCAGGCAGAAAGATAATCTTTGAAAATTCAAGAGTGATGGTTCTAAGCTTTAGTCATTAATTGATTTAAAAAAAAAAAAACAACTTACAGTGAATGCAAAATAGGTTCCAAGTATTGTGCTTAATGCCATAAAGACACACATGGAAAGCATAACTGATACCATCAAGGAGGTTGATTTAGAGGAAGAGCTAGATGGTCAAGTGCACCAGCAATTACAAGTCAGTGGCACTCTGGCTATAATAGAAGTCTTAAGTCATTAAATAATATTTGCTAAACTATAATAATTTATATCAATGACCTGGCACCATGTCTACAGAGTTGCTCAATAAGTACTTGCTTGTTCTTTTTGCTACATGCTATCAAGCCAATTTTGACCCAATACAGGATTTCCAAAGAACAACTGGTGGATTTGAACCACCAATCTTTTGGTTTGCAGTTTATTGTATTAATGGGTTAATCCATTCAGCACCACACCAGAACTTGAATAATACATTAAGTTTAAAAAGAGAACAGAGGAAAACTTACTAGGTTTTTTTTTTTTTTTCAATATTTTAAAGAGATAGCCTTTTCATGTAGGAAAGAATAAAAAATTTTTTTTTCAACTAACAAAGAAGTATTCCTTACCTCCAGCAATCTGTCAATCAAACCAATGAATTTGAAGCAAAGAAACTCTCCCTAGATATCCCATTATAGTCAAATGTGAAATAATGTAACATCACTAAACGTGCTAAATTTTAGAAGAGAATTGAGCAAATTCTTTAGGCTTCGAGTTTGAAGTCCTATGATATGGAAAATTAAGTTCAGAATGTTGCAAGGAAATTGACTGTACTTGCTTGATTCCTTACATATAAACCATGGTTTATCAGGGTATAGTTTACAAGTTAGAGATATCCAACCCAAGAAATAATTTGTCATTAGATCCAAGCATATGGCCCAATAAGCATGATATTCATAATTATTCTCTAAAATTGCTGCACCCAGACTTCACCTTAACACAAAAAACAACCAGGTCAAAACAATGTCCTTGGTAATAGCATGCTATTTTATATGCAGAACCAGTTAATAAGGCCAATTATTGTTTGAATTTATTTTATTTTCTGTGGCTACCTTTGAGTATTCAGATACAATGGTTATAACCTTGTTGTAATTTGGTGGTTAGCTTTATAGTTGTGTTAGAGGTTTATTTGATTGGGCACACATCAAAATCCAAAATGATAGTGCTTTCCTGGCAAACATCTAATTAAATGAAGGGTAGGTATTCTCATATATGCTTATGAAAAGCATATATACCTTTTGCTCCTTTCAGTATTATATGGATCCAAACTATTTTGAGAAAATGTATTATAATCCAGCCCTTTTCCAGAAATGTTATATTTTACTCTGCTGTGAGATATGCCCTTTGGATCTCTGGAGTAAAAATAAGCACTCACTCAGAAAATTATAAATTCTGCCACCTCCACAAAGAGACTGAATCAATTAGCAGTCGGGTCAAGTTACTGGTTACAGCAGAAAACAACTTACAACTTTTTCTGAGTATCAAAGCTAGGGATCTAGGAATAAATAGCAGGACCAAAGGAAAAAATGGATCCAAGGAGAGTGGTTCACAGAGTTATAGAAATCAAAAGAACCCTGTGAGAGTCACCGTGTCAAGTCAGTTCCACTGCTGGCTGTTGATTCCCATTCATAATGACGATACAGAATAGAGTAGAAGTGTTCCTTTGGGTTTCTGAGACTGTGTAGAAGCAGACAGCCTCATCTTCCTCCCATGGAACAAGTGATGGCTTTGAACTGCTGACAGTGAACTCTTAAGCCATGGTACCACCTGGGCTCCTTCTAGTCATTGCTGTTGTTGTTGTTGTTAAGTGTGGTCACGTTGGTTCCAACCGATAGTGACCCTATATAGGGTTTCCAAGGAGCGACTCATGAGCTTGAACCACTGGTGTTGTGGTTCAAACGACTTTGTAGTCCAACGCATTAACCCACAGTGCCACACCAGTGTAGTTAGTAATAAATAAAGCATTTTAGCCCTTTCCCAAGTATGAGATGGTGATATATGATTAGGTTTTTGTTTTTTGTTTTTAAGTTTTTATTGTGAGGTTTACATGGGAGAACATCAACTTTACACTCATCCTATCATATTTCATTTCATTGCAATGATTACATTCCCCTCCATGCATCATCAAATAACCAAAGGGTATACCACACAGGCCCAGCCCCTGGCTGCCAGCCCACAGCCCTTCTCCTTCCCTGAGCCCAGTGTTCCCAGCTGCCCCATCTGTCCACGTCATCATCACTCTCTCCATACCTGGCTTCACTGCCTCTCTGGGTAGGGCCCTGCTCTCTGTTCTTCTCACTTGATGGTCCTAGGGACCTCTGCTCCTGGGCTGCAAAATCAATCACTCTCCTCCTTTTGTCAAAAAACATCTACCTCTATATTTCCTACCCTCACAGTCAGTCCTGATGGCAATTATTCACTAATGTACCACAAGAGTATTATCTTCATTTCCTTTCACCAGCCCGGTCCCCACAGATTGGAAATCATTCAGTGGTGATTCCACCTTCCCCTGCCCTGCTGGAACTAGGCTCCCTCTTGAAAGCTTGTAAGCCAGTCACTTCTCCCATTTTGGGTAGCCAATATCTAAGTTGCCAGTCCCTGTCAACCCTGTGTACCAAAAGAGTGGGAGTGATCCTCGCTGTAAAGATTTGTTCCCTTTTTTCAGCTACTACATCCATAAGTATAGGTAAAGTTCATCAAATTGTAGCAGATTACTCTTCCCCTCCCCCCCCATCTTCTTTCTTCTTCTAGTCGAGTTCTGATCATTCAGCCATCAAAGACAGGTCAAGTGAGTACTATCTGCAAGTATGGGTGTTCTTGTGCATCTCCTCTCACTTCATATCAGCTGGACACTTCACCCTCCGCTCTACTCCTCTGTGTCCATGTCACTGCCTCTGGGCCCAGAAGTCCCCAGGTCTTGCCATATTGCTGGTCATCCAGGTCTCCACCCAGGTTCACGGGGGTCTAATGAATGTGGTCAGGCTTAGCTTGCAACTTCATTGCTATTTTTTCCCCCTCTTCCCTTTATCGGTGAGCAACATGGTCACCAGTCAGACCACATGCCTGCTCATATATTCTCCTTGAGTCTCAGTCTTGGAAGGGGGTTTGCTCTGAGAGGTCCCGACCACTTGCCTTAATGGCTCATGGGCAAACAGCTTGCTTGTTCTTGTAGTAATCAATTGACTGCTGTTACTGTTTTGGATTTTTCCAGCTGGTCTTTCTTTCACGGCATATCTTCTGTTCTTCTAGCCACTCCAGGCTGGTCTACTTGTCCTTTCCTGTGTAAATTTCCTACCTCAGGTGGTTCTGTATGGGGATCTGGATTCCACCTATGGTCTTGTGCAATATAAAGGTTCCACAGGAAGCCTCTTTCACTGGGCAACTTCTAGCCCCCTTTAAGGTATTCCAATCAGTTATAAGCTGAAGTTGGACTTACAAGCTTCCTTTAGTGATGATTCTGGCTATTTGTTTCTCCCCCTGCTCAAGTATCTATGTTACAATGGTAGGCAAAGGAAACCAAGACTCAAAAGACAGCCAAGCAACTTAACATTACTCCCCTCTTTTACCCCTTCAAACCATGCCTCAATCCCTATATCCTGGAGCCCTGTTTTTCCAAGGTTGTGCATATACATCATCATTTACCTCTGTCCCACTTAACCCATGTGAACCTGCCTAACTGTTCTCCCATCAGCCTTGTTCTTTCATTCCCCTCCCCATTCATGTGTAATGCCCCACATACCCACCTCCCGCCCCCCATACCCAAGCTATCTTGTGTCTATTCCTTGCCCTGTGCTCTATCTTCCCCTCCCTCCCTCCCCTCCTCTCATCCCATACATCCTGGTGATCAGCAAATATATATATCATTTTTGTTTTCCTGATTAAGTTTCTATGAGTGAATTTATCTCTGATAATGAGTCTTAGGCTTTCAAGACAATAGGAATTTTGTGTTTTGTTCCATAATCCTGTAATTAATTGCTTCATTCAATCAACAGCATTGGTAGGTATCTCTTGTAAAGGTATAGTATTTTAGTGGGAATAAGACAACCCATATAAAAGACAAAATGAAACACAGAGGGGAAAAAAGCAGCTTAAAAAACTAAAAAGGAAGAGAGCACCACTGACATTGCGTACAACTTTAACCTGCTTAAGAGTGTGTATTTCCACTAATCGTCTCTCAGTTTGTCATACTGAGATTGCTTATGCGTTACTGTGATGCTGGAAGCTATGCCACAGATATTTTAAATAGCAGCAGAAGCATCTATGGTGAACAAGATTCAGCAGAGTTTACAGACTAAAACAGACTAGGAAGAAGGAAAGGCAGATTACTTCTGAATGATTAACTCCTGAAAACCTTATGAATAGCAGAAAAACATCGTCTGAAGATGAGTCATTCTGGTTAGACAGCACTCAAAATACAATTAGGGAAGAGCTGCCTCATTAAAGTAGAGATGAGCATGATGATGTGAATAGAAAAAAGATTTTAGGAATTTCATTTGCTGATGGGGCACAAGGCAAATGATAAGAAACAGTGGGAAATATGCATTAATAATTAGAATGTGGGATGTGCAAAGTATGAATCTAGGAAAATTGAAAGTTGTCAAAATCAAAGTGCAATGTAAAAGATCGATATTCTGGGAATTAATGAACTGAAATGGACTGATATTGGCCATTTTTAATCAAGCAATCATATGGTTTACTATGCAGAGAAAGACAAATTGAGGTAGAATAGTGTCCCATTCATCACCAAAAAGAATATTTCAAGATCTGCCATGAAGTATAATGGTGCTTGTGATAGAGTAACATCTTTATACCAAAGAAGATCAGTTAATAGCAAAATTATTCAAATTAACACACCTACTACTTGGACATCCTATACAGGGTCATTATGAGTTGGAACCATTTTGACAGCACTTAACAACAACAGCCACTAAATTCAATGATGAATTCTAGCAACTTCTTTATTCTGAAATAGATAAAATATGCAATCAAGATGCATTGATTGGAATGCAAAAGTTGAAAACAAAGAGAAAGGATAAGTAGTTGTAATGTATGACCTTGATGATAGAAACAATACTGAATGTTACATGATAGAATTTTGCAAGACCAACAATGTATTCAAACCACGTAATTGTCAAATTCAAAATGGCCAATATTAGTCCATTTCAGCTTACTACTGTCTAGGATATCAATATTCATGCATTCCAATTTAATTTTTAACAAGTTCTAATTTTCCTAGATTCATACTTCAAATATTCTATATTCTGATTATTAAGGAATGTTTATAGCTGATTCTCCTTATTTTGAGCCCCATCAGCAAATGAAGGCCTGAAATATTTATTCCATTCTCATCATCATGATCAACACTACTTTGAGAAGGCAGCTCTTCACCAGTAGTCTTTTGAATGCTTTACAACTTGAGGGTCTCATCTTCGGGTATAATATCTGACAATATTCTGGTGCCATTCATGGTGTTTCAATATTGGATATTCTAGTGCTATCTTACAGTGTTCCACTGCTATATAGAAGGTTTTCAATGGCTAAACATTTGGAAGTAGTCCATCTCTCCCTGATCTTAGTGTGGAAGCTCAGCTGTAACCTGTCCACCATGGGTGACCATACTTGTATTTCAAATACCGGTGGCATCACTTCCAGCATCACAGCAACACACATGGAAGAGACCCATATCTGTGCCTATTCCTAAAGAGTGCACAAACCATCAGCCAATATTGTTAATATCATATGCATACTAAATTTTGTTAAAGATAATTTAAAAATGACTGCAATAGTACATTTACAGAGAACTGCCAGAGGTTATGCTGTATTCAGATAGGGGCATGGTGTGAGGCATATCATTGCTGACTTCAGCTAGATCTTGGTTTAAAGCAGAGAATACCAGAAAGATGTTTACCTGTGTTTCATTGACTCTGCAAAGGTTTTCAACAATGTGGATCATGACGAACTAAGGACAATATTACAGATGGTGCATATTAATTGTACTCATGAGGAACCTGTACATAGACCAAGAGGCACTCATTCAAACTGAACAAGAGGACAATGAAAGGTTTAAAATCAGGAAAAGTGTGCACCAAAGTTGTATTCTTTCACCATACCTATTCAATTTGCTTGCTGAGCAAATAATCTGAAAAAATAATTATATTAAGACGAATGTGGTAACAGGATTGAAGGAATTTGCATGAATAACTTGATATGCAGATGATATAGCCTGGCTTGCTGAAAGTGATGAGGACATAACACACTTGCTGATGAAGATCAAAGACAACAGCCTTTGTTATGGGTTGAACCTATATGTATAGAAAACAAAAATTCTCACCACAGGAGCAACTTATAATATCAAGATAAATGGCAAAAAGATTGAAGTTGTCAAAGACTTATTATGCTTGGATTGACCAGGAACACTCATGGAAGTAGCAGTTAAGAAATCAAATGTATTGCATTAGTCAAATCTGCTGCACAAAACCTCTCTAAAGTATTCAAGAGCAAAGATTTGAGAATTAAGTTTGAGAACTCACTAAGGTGCATCTAACTTCATATGCATGTGAAAATTGAACAGTGAATTAAGAAGACCATAGAAGAATTGAAGCATTTGAGTTATGGTGCAGGAGAATATTAAAAGTACCATAGACTGCCATAAGAACAAACAAATCTATGTTGGAAGTACAGCCACAAATCAAAAAGGTGAGACTTTGTCTCTCATACTCTGGACATATCATCAGGAGGGGTAATATGTCTTGGAGAAGGACATCCTGCTTGGTAAAGTGGAGAGACAGCAAAAAAGAGGAAGACCCTCAAGAAGACAGACTGACACAGTAGTTCAAGAATAGGTTCTAATGAGGAAGGGCTGTGATGTTAGCATAGGACCAGGCAGTTTTTTGTTCTGTTATACATTGGGTCACTATGAATCAGAACCAATTGGATGGCACCTAACAACAATAAAACCACAGGGTTATGTATGTTTTGTATTACTTATTTTTATAACAATAATTGTATCCATATTTTCATAATTCATCTCTTATAGATTCACTTATTTCCTTATCAGAATACACTGAGTCGTTTACAAAAGTGTATATGATCAAAACAACCATGAGATACCATCTCACACCAGCAATAACAGTAAAGATAAAAAAGGTAGAGGACAATAAATGCTGCCAAGGATGTAGAGAGAATGGGATGCTCCTGCATTCCTGGTGGGATTACAAAATGGTCCAAGCTCTCTGAAAAGCAATATGGCTCTTCCTTAGAAGGTTGGAAATAGAAATAACTTATGATCTGGCAATTTCTCTACTTGGTATTTAACCAGAAGAAATATGAGTCCTAACATGAATAGATATATGCACAACAATGTTCATGGCAGCACTATTTACAATAGCACAAAGATGGAGACAGCCTAAGTGCCTATCAACTGAAGAATGGATAAACAAACTATGGTACATAAACACAATAGAATATTATGCTACCTTGAAGAATAACAAGGAAGCTGCAAGCAACCACATAACATGGATGATCCTTGAGGACATTATGTTGAGTGAAATTAGTCAGCCACAAAAGGAGAAATACTGCATAGAACTAGTACTGTAAAAGACTAAGAAAAAGAACCCATACTAAAGGGGGTGGGGTGAATCTTTGCTGGTTACAGGGCTGTGAGGGGTGGAGTGAGGGGAGAGAGGGAAAGGTGGAGCACAGGGTAGGGAATAGATACAGGATAGTTTGGGTGCTAGGGATGGGGACAATACACGAGAAGGGGGAAGAACAAAGCAGACAGGAAAACAATTAGGCAGGTTTGCATGGGCTAAGTGGGACAGAGGTAAAGAATGATGTATGCACAACCTTGGATAAACAGGGCTCTGGGATACAGGGATTGAGGCAAGTTGGAATGGAGAAAGGGAAGGAAATAATGTTAAGATGCTTGGTTGTCTTTTAAATCTTGGTTTCCCTTGCATACCATTATAAAATAGACACTTGAGGAGGAGAGAAAGGAATAGCCAGAAATATCACCATAGAAAGCTTGTAAGTCCAGCTTCTGCCTATAACTGATTGGAATACCTAAAATGGGGCTACAATGTGCCCAGTGAAGGAGGCTTCCCATTGAGCCTCTGCATAACATAAGACCATAGGTGGAATCCTGAACTCCATCCAGAATCTTCTGAGGTGGGAATTTCCCACTTGAAAGGACAAGCAGACCAGCCTGGAGCAGCTAGAAGAACAGAAGATACTTCTTGAAAGAAAGACCTACAGGAAAAATACATAACAATAAAGGCAGCCCAATGATTACTACAAGAACAAGCAAGTTGCTTGCCCAGGAGACATCAAGTCAAGTGGTCGGGTTCCCTCAGGGCAAACCCCTTCCAAGACTAAGATTCATTGGGAATACACACTCTGATTGGTGACCACGTTCGTTATCAATAAGGGGAAAACAGCAATGAAGCTGCAAGCTAAGCCCTACAATGTTCAATAGACTCCTGTGAGCCTGGGTGGAGACCTCGTTGGCCAGCATATGGCAAGACCTGGGGACTCAGATCCAGAGTCAGTGACACAGCCACAGAGGACTAGAGTGGAAAGTGAAGCTGATAAGAAGAGAGGGCATATGCATAAGAACACCCACACTTGCAGATAATACCCACTTGACCTGGCTTCAATGACTGGATGATCAGAGCTCAACTAGAAGAAAAAAGAAAAGTAAAACAAAGAGCAATCTAATACAATTTTATGAACTTGACCTACACTTATGGATGCAGTAGCTCAAAAGAGGAAACAAATTTTTACAGGGAGAATCATTCCCACCCCCTCCATACACAAAGTAGACAGGGGTGGGCAACTTGGACATTGGTTACCCAAAATGGGGTTGAAGGTTACAAAGGCAAGAAGTGACTGACTTACAAGCTTTCAAGAGGAAGCCTAGATCCAGACGGTGTGGAGGAAGTTAGAATCTCCACCGAGTTGTATCCAATCTGTCTGGGCAGGGCTAATTAATGGAGATGCAGATAGGTCTCTTGTGATACAATAGTGAATAATTGTTATCAGGACCAACTGTGAGGGTTGGAAATGTAAAGGTGGATGTTTTGTAGCAAAAGGAGGGGAGTGATTAACTTTACAGTCTAGGAGCGGAGGGCCCTGGGACCATCAAGGGAGAAGAGCAGAAAGCGGTCCCTACCCAGAGAAGCAGTGACACCAGAGATGGAGGCAGAGATGATGACGTAGAGAGATGGAGCGGCTGGAGACTTTAGACCCAGAGAAGGAGAGGGGCTGTGTGCTGACAACTGGGGGCAGGCTTGCAGGTTATACCCTTTGGTTGGTTGATGATGCATGGAGGGATTGTAACCATGGCAATAAAACAATATGCAATAGGATGAATGTAAAGCTAATGTTGTCCCATGTAAACTATCACGTAGTTCACAATAAAACATTTTTTTTTTAAATGTACATGAGGTGAATGATATAAACCATATACATCTGATGATATTTTTATTTCATCCTAAAGCTGAAATGATGGTTTATTTGACTAATAAATCTTAAATCTAGTCTTCAAAATGCTTTTCCTTCAAGATATTGCTAAATTTTCCCTCTACATACAATATTCATGTTGAAAAGTCTGCTGTAAATCTGATTATTATTTCTTTGTAAATTACTTGCTATGTTTATCTGGAAATGTTTAGAAGCTTTTCTTAAGGCATAAAACTTCACTAAAATAAAGAAGGGTAGCTCTCATTCATTCCGCTTAATGTTCTCTCAATCATTTATATCCAAAGTTTATAACTTGCTTTGTTCCAAGGGAATTAACGGTCATTTTTTTCCATATATTTTCTCCCCTATGTTAATCCTTCTTTTCTTCGTATGTGTGTTGAAAATTTTATATTCCACATCTGTTACTTTTTTTTTTTTTCATTCTATTACTGTATTTTTTACTGAAGCCTTATGTTTCTTCATTGTATTAATTTATCTATATCTATTCTGTTATTTGGAGTTCTGGTGTAGCACTGTGGGTTAATGCACTGGACTGCAAAGTCGGTTTGAACCACATGGTCAGCGGTTCAAGCTTACCAGCTGCTCATCAGAAATGCTATACAGGGTCACTTTAGGTCGGATCCGACTTGATGGCACTAAACAACAACAGTTCTGTTATTTAAATCATTCATGTTATATATATATATATTGACATTTTATAAAAATGTCCATTTGCTTCTTGCATAAAACTGTTTTCTTGCTTTGAGAATTATTCCCTAGTATCTTGTGCATTCTTTTTGCTAATTGTGATATAAGTTCTTTTGTGTGTTGCCTATAAAAAAAAAATAGTTCTTTGTATCTACAGAACCTCATTATTTTTTTTCCCTATGTAGTCATCTTACCTTATATCCCCTTAGGATACTCAGATATCAATATAATAAGCAATATATATTTAAACAAAAGTTTTTGAGAAACAGTGGCCTTCTCCACTTCTTCTGAAAATTTAAAGGATACTCACTGAATGACTAGGAAAGAGAGATCAAATACTTCTGAATGTTTTGCAACTGAAAACCTTATGAGCAAGAGTGGAACACTGCTATATATAGTGACAGAAGTTGAAAACTGTTTAAGTAGCAAACCATTGTCAGATGTAGTGCCAGAAGGTGAGTCCCTCAGGTTAGATGGCATGCAAACTGCAACTGGGGTAGAATTGCCTCCTCAAAGTAGAGTTAACCATGATGACACAAATATAGTGAATTTTTGGGGACTTTCATTTGCTGATAGGCACATTGCAAAAAGAAGAAAAAGAACTACAAAGAGCTATTAATAATTGGAACATGGAATATACAAAATAGGAATCCAGGAAAATTATAAGTAGTCAAAAATTAAATGGAACACATAGACATATATGTTAAGTATTAGTTGAAATGAACTGATATTGGCCATTTTTCAGATTGTTTACTGTGCCAGGAAATTCAAGAGGAATGTTATTACATTTATTATCAAAAAGAATATTTCAAGATCTATCTTGAAAATTAATATTGTCTGTGATAAGATAATTTCCATATGCCTACAAGGAAGACCAGGAGTCCTGGTGTAGTGCTGTGGGCTAATGCACTGGACTGCAAAGTCAGTTTGAACTGCAAGGTGGGTGGGTCAAGATCACTAGTCACTTCTCAGAAAGCCTATACAGGGTAGCTATGAATTGGACCAACAACAAGGAAGACCAGTTCATTACACAGTTATTCAAATTTACTCACCAACCTCTAAAGTCAGTCTTAAATTGATCAGAATTGCAATCAAGATGCATTGATAATTACTGGTGATTGGAATGCACATGTTGGAAACAAAGAGGAAGGATCAGTAGTTTTAAAATATAGCCTTGGTGATAAAAAAAAATCATATTAGAGATTGCATGATCGAATTTTTAAACACAGACAATTTATTAACTGCAAAAACAGCATAAAAGGTGTCTATACACATGAACCTCAACAGATGGAATACAGAGGAATCAAATTGACTACATGTGTGGAAAGAGATGGTATTAGAGGTCAATATCATTAGCCAAAACAAGACCAGGGTTCTACTGTGGAACAAATATTCAATTGCTCATATGCAAGCTCAGAATGAAGTTGCAGAAAATTACAACAAGTACACTAGAGTCAAAAGATGACACTGACCAGGTTCCACTTGAATTTAGAGATCATCTCAAGAACAGATTTGATGCATTAGACACTACTGGTCAAAGACCAGAAGGATTGGAAGAATACTCATTAACAACCTGCGATATGCTTTCTGGAAGTGAAGAGGACTAAAAATACTTATTGATGAAGATCAAAGACCACAACCTCAGCATTGACTGCACCTCAATGTTAAGAAAACAAAAATCCTCACAACTAGACCAATAGATAGACCATGATAAATGGAGAAAAAAATTAAAGTTATCACAGACTTCATTTTACTTGGATCCACAATCAACACTCATGGAAGCAGCAGTAAGAAATCAGGCAATATATTTCATTGGGCAAATCTGCTGTACAAGACTTCTTTAAAGTATTAAAAATCAAAACACAGTTTGAGGACTAAGGTGTGCCTGACCCAAACCATGGTATTTTCAATCACCGCATATGCATGTGAAAGATGGACAATGAATATGGAAGACTGTAGAAGAATCAGTGATTTTGAATTATGGTGTGTAGAAAAAATTTTAAAGTATCATGGACCACCAGAAGAACAAACCAATCTTTGTTGAAAGAAGTACAGTTAGAATGATCCTTAGAAGCCAGGATGGTGAAATTTCATAGCTCATACTTTGGAAGTGCTATCAGGGTGATCAGTCCTTGGAGAAGGACATCATGCTTGATAAAGAGGAGGGCAAGCGCAAAAGAGGGAGCCCCCCAACAAGATGGGTTGATACAGTGACAGCAGCAATGGGCTCAAAATAAAATTGTGTCTAAGGTGCAGGACCAGACCATGTTTCCTTCTGTTGTGCATAGAGTTACTTTGAGTCCTAAACTCAACAGCACCTAACAACAAAAACAACACAGCATGTTGAATATTTGAAACTAGTAGACTATTCTCTCTTCTCATCTGTTGGGTACTATTACCAAAATTATTTTGTTTTTTTTCTATAACATATGAAATCACCTTGCAGAAAGTACTATGGCCTGAGTCCTGGTTCCTTTGAGCCAGATCAACACCTGAGGTTAATGAGTGTATGCTGGTAAGACCAAAAAGACTAACCTGGAGCTTAATGTTGACTAGCCTTAGGATGCATGATGTAATTTATCATGGCTACTTGTGGAGACCAATAAGACCCTTGAATACGGAAGCTCAGTGGAGCTTCCTAGTTGGTGACTATGTATGTGAGAGGGCCCTGCATCTTTATAGAGACATGAAAGTTCTACAGTCTGACCTCACCCTATGTGTCTCTTCATTTGTATTATTTTTGGTTGTAATAAAGTTGTAGCCATAAGTCTGGTATATCCATGAGGTTCTGTGAGATATTCCTGAGAACTAGCAAACCCACAAGGACAGTAAGAGCTGACAGGGATTGGCTTTGCCTTTTTGGCAGTCTGAAACAAGGTGTTCTTCTTTTAAGTGAGCTGTGACTTATCTCTGGATGGTTAAAGTCCAAGAAATGTATGAGCAACTGGTCTAAAAAACAGTGTCCATCTACTTTATGAGAATGTGATGGGTCCATACAGAAAGCACTGGCCTGTGAACCACAAGGTCCAAGGACCAAGCCATAAGCTGCTCCACAGGGCAAAGATGTGGCTTTCTACTGAAAGTATATGAAGCCTCAGAAACTCTATACAGGGTCTATATGAATCGGAACCTATTTGACTACACTTAACAGCAACAACAGCAACATCTAACTTATGAGCTCTGCTCTAACTATGGGTGGCTAGGGTCAGACAGTAAGAGAGAGAGAGTGATACAAGCAGGTGGTGGTGAAGGTGGAGAAATAGAAAGATAAGGACTGAGTCCATTTCCACACTTTGAGAATTAGATTAATCTTGGTCACTATCATGCAGCTAGTTATGAAAGAATGACTTGTCCATATTATTTTACATAATTGAGTTGAAGATTATGCAAACTGATGAAATACAACTTTAGAAAAGGAAGAAGTTGTCCCTATGAAGATAAATTCTGGGGAGAAAATTGTAAGTTTCTCAAAAGCAATTCAGCCAAAATGAGTGTAAGCAATAAAACAATTTTAAAAATAAAGAAGTACCAAAAAAAAAAATCTAAAGGAAGTCTCTTTCAGATTGCTTCTAAAATGTCCTACAATTTCCATCCCAATTTAAGGAATAAATAATAGAAATGATGGATATACATTAGGAGGAAGGCCTATGCAAGAAAAATAATAGAAGTCTAATCAAGAAAAGTTTGGTCTTCAATCTATCAAAAGATTGGCTAATAAATGAACAATTATTCATTTTTTTATTATATATTTGAGGTACTCAAGTAAATTTTTATGATTTTCCTCCTTAAACAAATTTTTCAATTAGCAGAATAACTGTTGTAGCGTGTCTTTTAATTGCTACACCCTCAAAGTAGGGATGCTGATGGGCAAATAAGAAATGCTCACACAAGCAGTCCAGCCTTGTGTACCTGTACTGCTGCTTCTCATCCAGCCAAGCTCCAGGATTGTGTGCTCATGATGTTTTTCCATGCCCTATGCTTAGAAAAAAAACAGGTATTATGCTTTCCCAGTTTAGCACAAGAAGCAGTGAAGAGTACAACAAGAGACTTGTTCCTCAGCCAATCCTCTTCTAAGGCCTTGGTTGGCTCTCCTGCCAGCCTACAATTGCCACCTCTACAGAAGGGCCCAACCATCTTAGGCATCCCAAAGATTTCTCAAAATTTCTGTTTTAGTGTCCAACGAAGTTTCTAAGATCTATAAGTCTTCCTATATCTTACTTGGCTTTTTGGGTCCAACTGGAATAAGAAGTCAAAAACCTATGCTAGAGGCGGGGCTTGGTGGTGCATAGGGTAGAGCTGCAGTGAAGTTCACTGTCAACAATACCACAGAACACCAGGTGAAGCAGATTCAGGGCAGAGCGCCAAAACTCTGAACCACACATCTAGGAATATTTAACAGGTTTGAAGGCTTATAGCTAGTTGTACTTGTAGTGGAAGTAAAAAATCTCATGCTTTAGAATCTGCCAGGCTCAGAGGCCTGACCCAGCAACTTGGGTGAGACCAAACAACAAGACCAAGTGGTGGAGCAAGCAGACCAAGCAAGGAATAATGCCACGGGAACCTCAAATATACATGGACGGTTTTGCTTTGTTCTGATTTTTTTTTTTTTTTTTTTTTTGGTATCTGTGCATTGGGCCCCTCACTGTTTGCGCACCTCCATTCTGGTGACTAGAGGGGGTGCCTGAGCAAGTGGACACACCCAACCTCCAACACTGATGGGTTCTTCTGCCACGCATGAGCACAGATACTCTCAGCATTTAGAGTTATAAGCAACCAGCTCAAAACGGCCATAGCCAGCCCTGAACCATTTACTAATAGGGAAAAGGACAGACCAAGGGGTGTGGAGATGGGGAGAGAGTTTAAAAACAAAACAGGCCAAAAATTAAATCCTGAAAAACAGCATAAATACCGACAGTGGCGTCTTAAAAATTTTTAGGCAGCGTTGAAGGCAAGAAGCTGAAAGAGAATATTAAAATCATACTCATATTAGGCTACAGATTTTTTTTTTCTATTTTTTCTTCTCTCCCTCCTCTCCCTTTTCTGCTATTATAGACTACAGTATCCAATCTAGTTTTTGTTGTTGTTATTCTTTCTTGGTATTTTATTTTGTATTTTTGTATTTTTACCTGTGGGAGACTCTTTCTCTCCCTATATTACCCAAGAAGAGACAGCAGTTGCTACCATATACTCAAGCTATAATCACACCCTATAAAACCCCACAATCCAGGCAAGAACCAATACCATCTGCAATACTCCACGGAGGCAGACAACACATGCATAAGTTACTCTGAGTTAAGCATTAAGAAGAGTGAAAAGGAAGCCCACATCCTGATCACATCTAACTGGAGGCAATCAGAAAGCAT
>NW_006408673.1:2525087-2526395 GCF_000296735.1 Chrysochloris asiatica | reverse complement strand
GTATTCTCCACCTACCATTATTTAACATCCATGGCTATACACACCAGCAGCTCCTTGGAATCATAATAACACATGGTTATTATGAGTTGGAACTGACTCAACAACACTTACCAAAAACAACATGACTATTTTAGAAGTTTCCCAAGTATTGGAAAAGTTCAGTTACATTTTTTTTTTTTTAAAGCATGTGAAGCTCATAAATCATCAATACCCTGAGTAGCAAGAAGGTTTTTACTTCTTGAAGTAGATCTTTTTACATTGCTAATGCCCACTCCCACCTCACCTGTCTAGCCCAATCTAGCCCTCATGACTTTGCTCCCCTGACCACATACTCAGTCTACATCTGTCTAACAAGAATTTCTTCTAACGAGATCAGATGTTCCAGCAAATCAACTTTTAAAATGCTAAATGCACTTACATTCCATGACGAAAAGTATGAATGTTGTCTCCTATATTTATGAGGGATATAAGAACCTTCATAATAAACAATACTAACCTATCAGAGTCATAGTATTTGCAAATGATCATATTAGTACAATCAGTCTGTTGGGAAGAGTTGTCAGAAAATAGTAAAAGAGGAATTGATTTATGATTTTATATACAGGTTGAGAAAGTACCGAGATGTCAAATTCTCTTGGCTTTTTTCAGATAAACATTTACATTTAAAATAATATTTAATAAACATTATTATTTGGTCTTTCTCATATTGAACTTCAGTGATCTTCCATGGAAGCTAGTCAAATATACCACTAATAGTATGATTATTAACAAATGTTTGTTGGGAAAAAATTAATTCATTTAACTAGAAGTTGAATTATTAGAAATCGAATGTTTGGAAAACATGTTATAATTTAACTTTTAAAAATATTTCCCAGTTTGCATACATCAAAATATCATCTTAGAAGATTATTGGTCATGTTGTCGATTATTTGATGGGTACTCTGTTTTTCTTTTCTCAAACTGGATGAGAAGATGTATAAGAATTAACATCTATGAACTTCTAGGATGATGTTTCAAAGTTCTCTGAAGAGGTTATGTAACCCTGAATCATGCCAACACTCAATGTGAAAACCCTTCATTAGTTCCCTGTCCCTCTCTGAATCAAATCTACATTCATAATCTTTTATTTATTCATTTGAAACATGATTATAAGTACCTACCTTACTCTCCAGCATAGAGATGCTAAAGCAAATGGAAGAAATGAGGAGGTCCAAGAGTTGAACAGAAAATTTCAAAGATCAGCTCGAAAAGATAAAGCCAAATATTACAACAAAATGTGCAAAGATCTGGAATCAGAAAACCAAAAAG
>NW_006408673.1:2511986-2513455 GCF_000296735.1 Chrysochloris asiatica | reverse complement strand
GAAGAAGAAGAAGATGGTAAGGAAAGTTCCTGGGGACCTGGAGAAGGTGAGAGAGGGACCAAAGCGGGGGGTGGAGGTGTACTTGAGGCTCTTTGATAGGGAGGGGGTTCATCAGCTGGGTCAAATTGGCTGATGGAGTACAAGCAATGAAACAAAAAGAAACTCAAAGGTAGGAAAAGCCCTGGATATACGGGATCTCTGACCATTTTCCCTGGTGCTCACAAAGTTTCATAGGTCTTGGATTAGACCTGATTCGAACGAGCCGTTAGGCGGCCAGGAATTTTGATTGTCTAATTTGTATTGAGGCCAAATTCGAGTAGATATACTTATAAGACGCTTAGGTTCAAGGTCTAAGTCCTCGAGGTTTCGGAGTAAACGCCCTAAGGGGGTGTCTGCCGGTATGGAGGACCCAGAACCCATGGCAACCAGGAATAAGACAGAGAACAGTGCCTGGAAACCAAGATGTCTCTTAAGATTCAGACAGTGCTCACACCTCAGACCCGGTCTGAGGTAGGGAGACCCAGGCTCCCAGTGGAGGCGTCCCTGCCACAAGGAGGGGGTCTGTAAATGGAGAGGCCACACCACCCTCTGAGGCATCCCTCCAGTGGGTGTGGGACGGAATGGACAAGTCCCAGACTTGTTCCGGTGAGTTCCGAACTCACTATGGAAGACACAGAACCTGGCGACAGAGTCTTATGTCCTGGTTGTTGTTGTTGTTGTTAAGTGCCGTCGAGTCGGGTCCAAATCTCCATACCCAGGGCAACCACAAAAGGGGACTTACCCGAGCCAGAGGGCTGAAGAATTAACTCCTGCTGGTGATGGATGCTGAGAAGGCATCAGGAAAGATAATCTTGGGAGCTGGGAGGGCATGTTGAAATGAGCGGGTTAGAGTGCCGGGAGAATTGGTGTCCTTGGCCTTCCCATGTTAAATAGGGGGCCTCAACCATCCCGCTTCTGACACCAATGAAAGGGCAAAACAACCCCGATGCCACTCATCAACCACACCTCACACCAAATGGCCCATCTAGAGACTTTTATTCAGGGTGAGGAAGATAAACTCTGCCGGAGAGAGAAGGCAGGAGGTGGGAGGGAGGAGAGAAAGAAGGAAGAGAGAGTCAACGGGAAGGGAGGGGATTTATATAGGTTCAACAGAAAGGGAGTGGTCATTTCTGGGGTGATTTAGCTGTGGCCTATCAAAAGCCATGTTGTCCTTTAAACTATACACCTTGTAGCTTAGGGCGGGGAAACAGACAAAATGGAGTTGGAGGGAGGGGAGAGGGAAGAAATGGAAGGTATTGTAACAAAAATGGATGTCAGAAGAGACTCTGAAACTTGCTCTCCAAGTAGAGAGGCTACCGCAAATGGAAAAATTGAAGAGGTCCAACAGCTAAACAGAAAATTTCATAGATCAGCTCAAGAAGATTAAAACCAAAGGAGTTCTGGTAGCGTAGTGGTTACGAATCGGGCTG
>NW_006408673.1:2509382-2510419 GCF_000296735.1 Chrysochloris asiatica | reverse complement strand
GTGAATAAGGAAGATCATAGAAGAATTGATGCCATTGAATTGTGGTGTTGGAGGAGAATACTGAAAGTGCCATGGACTGCCAAAAGAACCAATAGATTTGTTTTGGAAGAAGTGCAGCCAGAGTTGGAGGCCAAGATGGTTAAACTTCATCTCTCATACTTTGGACATATTGTCAGGAGGGAACAATCGCTGGAGAAAGATGTCATGCTGGGTAAGATGGAGGGTCAGAGAAAAAGAGGAAGAGCCCCAAGGAGATGGATCAGCAAGGTGGCATCATTGATGGACTCAAGCGTGGCAGTGGTAGCGAGGTTGGCCCAGGATCGGACATTGTTTTGTTCTGCTGTGCATGGGGTTGCTATGAGTCGGTTCCAACTCGGCACCTGACACCAACAACAATCATTTCAGCATAGGTAGATTCAGCATTCCTTGGAGTTCTCTATGTGTCTTGGCATCAATCTTTCTCTGGAATTAGAAGCTTCACAGTGCATGGACTTCAGGCCCAAGGACACAGTCTGCCTTTTATTCCTTGATTTTAATGAAATACCCCTTTTCTCTGCTCACTTAGCCTTTTATACCTCAAAAAAGATTAATTCAAGATACAACCTAATACCACAGATTTTATCTGACTTTATTAACATCGTAGAAGTAAGGACTTACAACACAAAGGGTCAGAGCTGATCACATCAGATCATATCATGGGGTTATTGAATCCTATAAAATCTCAATATGGAAGCGATAACTACATCTTAACTGATAAACCACTAAGAATCCTGGCACAGCCAGTTGACAAAAAACCTTTACTATCACAGTCAACATTGATACCCTTTTTTCCAAGTCCTCTCCTGTATCCTGCTTGAATTCCTGGTAGCACCCTGCTGATGTACAGCTGAAATTGTTTTTTAATTCAGATAGTAACATCCATAAGTACATTAAAGTTATATAATGTCTCAATTGTGTCTCAATATGGGCATTCCCTATCCCAAACCCACACTATTGTACTGCACTATTTAAAAGAGTCCTAGTGTGAAACTGTAGAA
>NW_006408673.1:2500313-2508652 GCF_000296735.1 Chrysochloris asiatica | reverse complement strand
ACTCCTTAGAAATCCTATACAGGGTCACATTGAAAAGAAAACTGTCAAGGAAGAAAAATAAACCTCTGAGGTATTTGGTCAGAATTCCAGCTTTGCTCTTGCACAAAAGCTAATTAAAGTGTAATGAAAAGCATGGGTCATAAAATAGGCAACTGGTGGGAATTAAAAGACTGAAGTTCTGTTTTAGTCAGGTGTGACCTTGAGCCATATATGCAATCCCATTCACTTCCGTTTCCTCACATGCAAAATTAAGGCTTAGAGTAAATGATCACTAAATTCCTTTCCAACGCTAAAATCCTAGAATTTTAAGGAAGACACTATTAAAATTATATTCCAAGTTATCTATTTTATGGGGTCCCCTGACTATTAGCCACTCATTTACTAAATGACATTTTAATTTCAGCCCCAAGTGTTAAAGATTTTTACATGTTCAACAAATGGTACAAGTCACCAACTAACTGCTTTAGGTTTGATCATAAATTGCCAGAAGTCAGTTATAGGCCTGAGACTGTGATGAGAAGACTGGGGATTTATAATTGAAACAGACAGCAAGGCTTCTGGAGTGCCGCTAGGGGAAAGGAATCTATTCCAACATGAAATAGGAATTATTGGGCTTCTCAGAAAAATATCCCAAGTCACAGTGGCCAGCCTATTAGGAACTCCATTCACTCTTGCCAATTTTTCCAGTGACTGCTTTGTGTTATCACGGTCTAAAACATAGGGGTATGTTTTCTTTTCTTTTCTTTTTTTTTTTTTAAACCAAGAGAAAACAAGATGCATTTGGTCATCAAAAGCAACCCTTTCAGAGACGGCAATTTAGAATGTGGTGAAAAGCAAATGCATGCCTGTTAAAGCCACAGTTACTCCCTCACTTGCCAGTCTCTGTTATTCCAGAAACAGCTGCTCTGAAGGTTGGCTGAGGTCTTGTTTAGAGAATCAATTAGCCAAAGAAGTTTTAGCCAGTGAAGAATGTCACTCAAGTATAGAAAGATTTGGAAATCTTTCTATTTCCTGCAAAAAAAAAAAAAAAAACCCACAAAAAACTGTATCCACAATTCACACAACTAAAATTTTGTGCAAACTTAACTTAAAACAAAATAAATTCAACTAAATGAGTTTTGTGAATGACATTATTAGCTAAGAGTTTGCTGACCAAGTCATTGTAAAAAGAGTTAAAGAAATTAGACTCTCAAATGGATTTTTGTTATTTCTTCACTTTCTTTAAAAGAAAATTTTTTTCAAGTTCTTTTGATAATATATGTCTTTTGACTCACCTAAGAAGTATTTTGTAATAAATCAGGGTATTTTCTACACATATAAAAGATGCATTCTTCAGAATGCATATGGTTAACTTCTGCAGGAAAATATGTTTATTTGACTTTGAGAAAAGAGTAAGGTTCATTCTAGTTTTAAAATAACTGAATTTACAGCTTTATCATCATCACCATAATTTTTATCATCTTTGTTCTTATATAAAACAACTAAAATATACTTTTAAATTGGTGTGATACGGTCATTTTGGCAAGTATAAAATTTACAACAACAAAAAATAAAGCATGGGGATTATCAGGACTGACTGTGAGTGCTGGAAAGGTAAAGGTAGACATTTTGTAACAAAAGGAGGGAAGTGGTTGACTTTGCAGGCCAGGAGCCCAGAGCCCTGGGAGCATAAAAGGAGAAGAGTGAAGTGCCGGATCATACCCAGAGAACAGTGATGACAGAGATGGAGGCAGAGACGATGATGTGGTGAGATGGAGTGGCTGGGGACTCTAGACCCAGTGAGGGAGAGGAGCCGTGTGCTTATAACTCAGGGACAGGCCTGTGGGCTACACCCTTTGGTTGTTTGATGATGCATGGAGGAGATTGTAATCATGGCAATGAAATGATATACGATAGGATGAATGTAAAGCTAGTGGTGTCTCATGTAAACTATCACATAATTCACAATAAAAGACTTTAAAAATAAATAAATAAAAGAAGTGTGGGGGATGACTTCTGACTTCCTCTGACTTCACATGGAAGAAGGGGAACCAATCTCCACATCAGCCTAAGGCTGATTTCTATGAGCCTGAGTTCAGACATGCCTTCCACTCCAACCTTCCTTACCAATTCTAATACCAGCCATTCCTCCCACAGTAATCTACTTCTCAATTGAGTTTCATCATTCATTGCAATGGCCACACAGAATTCATAGACAATATTCATGCTTCTTGGGTTTATTAGGGACATTAGCAATCAGCAATTCAAGATACAGTTCTTTGATCAGGATAGATCTTCCCAGCCAAGCTCACAGGAAAGCCTCTCTCTGACTCTTGGACCCTTAGCCTGACTTCTGCCCTACTTGGGCAGTTACAGCCCTCTTTTAGGGTGGCTGATAATGTCCAAAGGGTATTTTACTATAAGCCTCAGTCTGAAAGTGCTTAACCCTTGCTCCATAGGTTGGCAAACCTGTTATTGTTTTTTTGTTTGTTTTTTTTTTTGTTAAATGCTGTCAAGTTGGTTCCAACTCATAGTGACCCTAGCACAACAAAATGAAACACTGCCTAGTCCTGTGAATTCCTTGCTATTGTTGTTGCTACTGTGTCAATCCATCTTGTTGGGATCTTCCTCTTTTTTGTTGATGCTCTAATTTTCCAAGCAAGATGTACTTCTCCAGGGACTGATCCCTCCTGATCATATGTCCTAAGTATTAGAGACAAAATTATCACATCCTTGCTTCTAAGGAGCATTCTGTCTGTCCTTCTAAGATGGATTTGTTTGTTCTTCCAGCCGTCCATGGTACTTTCAATAGTCTTCCCCTACCCCATTCACTTTCACATGCATATGAGATAATTGAAAATCATATGACTTGGGTAAGGAACATCTTGGTCTTCAAAGGACTCTTCAAAGATGTATTTTGTTGCAGATTTGTCTAAAGCAGTACATTGTTTTATTTCTTGACAGCTCCCTTCATGAACACTGATTACAAGCAAATTGAAGTCTTTGACTTCAATCTTTTCTCCATTAATCATAATGTTGTTAATTGATTCAGATGTGAGGATTTTCGTTTTCTTTACATTGAGGTGCAATCCAGGTGCAAAGAAGGCTGTATAGTCTTTAATTTGCATCAGTAAGTATTTTAAGTCCTCTTTGTTTTCAGCAAGTGGTTGACTCCTCACATCAGATCACAAAATGTAGGATGACTTCATCATTACGTATGAAGGGATTTCAAAATGTTCCTGGAAAAAATCAATTTTTAAAAATTTTCTGAAGTTCCCTGATAACTTCCAAAACACATCATTGCATAACTTTTAAGCTCTATTATAACTGCCACCACTGAGAATCATGGCCCAGACAAGTTAACCGTCATAGTCCAACCTTTGTCAACTTGGCATCTTGGTGGTGGTGGCGTTGGTTCTGACTCATAACAACCCTGTATTAGGTTTCTAAAGCTGTAAGTCTTTACAGCTCATTTTTCTCCCTTGAAGTGCCTAGTAGACTAATTGCTAACTTTGCAGTTAGCAGCCCAACTCATAGTCCACTATGCTACCAGAGCTCCATACACATCTTCTTACACCATAAATAATCTCAAAATAAAGGCAATTACAAAGTCATACTTACACTTGATAACACATACAAGCAAAAATACTCTAACCTCATCTACATTTTATATTTTATGTGAGGAAAACAAAAAAATATTTGATGCAAATATGTAAGGAAGAGACACTCATAACTTTTACAGTCCTTGTTTTTGCAATCATCTTGTGGTGGTAGTTGGTATCTAGAACTACCTTCTTCCAGTATTGATTAAATATTCCTTTTACCCTCAGTAAGTGCCTTAGCTGGTCCTGGTTCTTTACTTGGTGTGGTGACCAAAACCTTCATTCCTGAAGGGTCTGTGGCATTAGTAGTCATATTGGAATTCAGTTGCTGTAGTTTTCTGCTGACTTGAATCACAGGACACAGTAGTAGTACGAGATGTTCTAAGAGATCTCTTGTATTCCTGAAATCCTCTTCTTTAACTTCAATATGTAATATCTTTAACTTCAATATGTAATACCAATTTTTCTTGATAAATCAGGATCAATCATTTCAGTCAATATAACTACCTTCTTTGCCTGTTGATTCTGAGAAATGAGGAGCCCAAAATGTCCAGATGCCATTCTACTTTCCAGTTCAATTGACTCAGTAGTGTGCATCCATGTGAAAGTATTCTCCCTTTAGAACAAAGACCTATCGATCCACAGAACATAGGGTTGCAAGGATAGGAAGCAAGTATTATCATGTGAGTCATTAGTAGTATAATGAGCTGGGCAACTTCCATTTTTACCCCTTGGTTCCTGGGCCTTTGACATTCAACCATTTCAGGAAGTAGTAAGATGATAAAGAACTGATGAAGTTCAAGCTGCACTGAAGGTATTGTCAAAACACAAGGCTCTGGAAAGTGACAGGATAACAATTTAGACTTTTTCAACAAATGATTACAACTCTGGAAGTGTTCACTCATCTGTGCCAAGAAGTTTGGAAAACAATTAATTACTGAACTGAAATATATCTATATTTGTACCTATTCCAAATAAAGTTGACCCAATGGAATATCAAAATGATTGACTAGTATAGTTAGTATTACATGCAAGTAAAATGACTCAAAAGACAATTAATAAATGGTTGCAGCAGTGCATCGATAAGGAACTACCAGAAATTCAAGGTGGATTTGAGGGGACTTGGAACTAGGGATATCATTGCTAATGTTAGATGGATCTTGGCAGAAAGCAGGAAATATCAGAGAAATATTTACTGTATTTTATTGACTATGCAGAGGCATTCAATTGTGTAGTAATGACAGATTACGGATAACATTTTGAAGAATGGGAATTCAAGAACACTTAATTGTGCTTATATACAACCTGTACATGGTTTATGTACAGGTTGTATATAAGTATTTTGAAATTATTTATTGACTATGCAAAGGCATTCAACTGTGTAGATCACGACAGATTATGGATAACATTTTGAAGAATGGGAAATCAAGAACACTTAATTGTGCTTATATGCAACCTGTACATGGTTTATGCATCTGGATTGGAAGAAGACTCATTAACAGCCTGAGATATGCAGATGACCCAATCTTACTTGCTGCAAGTGCAGAGGACTGGAAGATCAGAGACTACAGTCTTTAGTATGGATTACACTGCAAAAAAAAAAAAAAAAAAATCCTAAGAAATGGACCAATAAGCAATATCACAATAAATGGAGAAAAGATCACAGTGGTTCAGAATCTCATTTTACTTACATCCACAATCAATGCTCATGGGGGCAGTAGTCCAGAAATCAAATGACATATTGCATTAGACAAAATTTCTGCCATAGACCTCTTGGAAGTGTTAAAAGCAAAGATGACACCTTGATTTGTATGTGAAAGCTGGATAATGAATGAAGAAGACTGAAAAAAAAAAAAAATGTATGCCTTTGAATTATGGTTTGGGCAAAATAAATATTAACATACCATGGACTGCCAGAAGAATGATAAAATCTGTTTGGAAGAAGTACAACTAGAATGCTCCTTAGAAGTGAGGATGGCTAGATTTTGTTTTATGTATTTTGGACTGGTTTTAGATGTCAAGTTCATCTAAAAATACCTCTAAGGCAACACACAAATTAGTGTTTGATTGAATAAATAGATGGTGTGAATGGGTAAATACTTGACTGCTAACCAAAACTCCACCTAGAAGTAACTTCGAAGGAAGCCCAAGGTGGTCTACTTCCATAAAATCAGCTACTAAAAACCCTGTGGAACATAGCTCTGCTCTGTATCAATTCAATGGTGATTGGATATAGCCTTGCTAAGATAACAAATACAACTAGTTACCACATAAAACCAATTAACAAATAGATTAGGATTGTGGGTTCCAATTTTAACTAATCTTCATTTTGTCAAAGCTACGTTGTCCTCAAAAAACTCTGGCTGTACAGCGATTAAGCATTTGGCTACTAACTGATAGACTGAGTTGTCCATTCAAACTCAACAGCTGTTTCATGGGAGAAAGATGTAACAATCTGCTTCTACAAAGATTACAGTCTGAGAAACTCTATGGGGCAGTTAAATTCTGTCCTACCAGGTAACTATGAGTCACAATGAACTCAACAGCAGTAGGTTTAGCAGGTTACCATTGTCTCATCAGGAGTTTTAACCACAAAAATGTGTATAAAAGGTGTATGCATAAGAGGAGTTGTTTTTGTTTTTTTTTCCCCTGTGTCTTAAGCACACAAATTCAGTATTTTCTAAGCCTCCTCGAGCATAACCCTTGAGGAAGGAATTCTTTTCAGAAGTAAATTGCATTTAGAAAGACTGAAAAAATCTGTTCCATCGTTTGGAATGATAATAGCATTCCAACAAGCAAAAATGTGTTTTTACCAAATAGAAATTTGCCAAAATTTATGTGTATGTGGAAAATTAAAGGACTTAGAATTTTAAATTTTCAAACTTTTCACATGTATTTCTCCAGTGAGGCATGTGGATTTTGCAAGTTTGCTGGGGCAAGGATAGGGGAAGGAAGAGAGATGGGGGATGAATAGCACCAATTAAAAAAAAAAAAAAAAAGACCAAAGGTTCTGTTTAGATTCCTAATGTTTAAAGATATACCAATACACTCTTCCTCCTTCTCTGCATTTTCCAAGATTAATTCCAAGCAATATGGAAGGGGAAACCATTTTATTCAATCCCCACCAGTGGTATATTTCATCCTCCAAATCTAACAATATCAAGGGCACCATCTTTCTTATTGGTTCTCAACTTCATTGTATAATAATCATTCTCTCAGAACTGATAACAATGACTTATAACTACCCCACACTCACTATGTGCTAAGTCAGGGATGAAGAACATGAAATCATTTGGTCTGACCCTGCCAAGGCAACCTGCAGTTCCAGCCATCACATTTGTTGTTGTTGTTATGTGCTATTGAGTCAATTCCGACTCATAGCGACCCTGTACAGGGTTTCGGAGGCTGTAAATCTTTACAGGAGCAGAAAGCCTTGTCTTTCTCCCACGGAACAGCTGGTAGTTTCCAACTGCTGACAGTGAGATTAGCAGCCCAATTCATAACCGTTATGCTACCAGAGCTCCTTAGCCATCACATTAGGGGTGAGTTATTAAATGCTTGACCAAATAGAGCCAACTAATTTTTAAGTTGGTAATTTTGTGTGGCATACAAATGACATTATAAATTTTGGTATAAAAAGGTTTCCCACTCCTGGGCTACACTAAATATAAATAAAATATAAAGTTCTAAAAAACTTTATATTTACTCAAATAATCATCTCAAATATTATCAAATAGATAACTATTATTTTCCCCATCTCATATTTAGGAAAACTGAGAAACAAAAAAGGAAGTTAATGTGCTTAAGGTCACAGCATGGCCGAGCCAAGATTCAAACCCAAGTAGCCTTATTTCATTAGTCAGTATATTAATTTCTTGGTATAAAAATAACAGACTTCATTACTCAAGCAGGGGCTAGAAATTTGTTACTCTCAAAACCATTTGGTTGCTAACATGCCTTCTATTTTTTTCACTAACACAGTTAAAATAAAATCTCTGTAAGATATTAATACACGCATAAATTTGAGCTTGATAATGAAACCCATCCAAACTGAGGTGTTGAATGGATACCTACCAAACCCATTGACGTCTTTTATTTGTTTTGTTTGTTAAGTGCCATCCACTGGGTTCTGACTCATGAAACCTTGTATGGGGTTTCTGAGGAGGAGTTAGCAGTCCAGTGCTTATCCTACATTTACCACACCAGAACTCCCTGTTGCTGTTTAGTGGATTCCAATTCATAGGTAATCAATGTTGTTGTTAAATGACATCTAGTTGGTTCCAACTCATAGCTACCCTATACAGTCGGTCCAAGGAGCAGCTAGTGGGTTTGAACTGCCAACCTTATGGTTCACAGTCCAGTACGGATCCTACAGTGCCACACTAGGAAAGAGTAAAATTGTCCCATAGTTTCCAAGGCTGTAAATTGTTATGTAAGTAGACTGCCACAACTTTTCTCCCATGGAGAGTTGATTCTGACTCATGAAGTACAAAACAATGAGACAATTAACTGCTCCTGCACCCAGCCTCACAACTATTCCTATGATTGAGCCCACTGTTGAAGCCACTATGTAAATTCATCTCATTGATGATCTTCCTGTATTCATTGATTCTCTACTTTACCAAGCATAATGTCCTCTGGTAGCATAGTGGTTACGGATCTGGCTGCAAACATTAAGGCCAGCAGTTCTAAACTACCAGCCACTCCGCGGGAGAAAGATGAGGCGTTCTGCTTCCATAAAGATTTACAGCCTCGGAA
>NW_006408673.1:2472738-2474201 GCF_000296735.1 Chrysochloris asiatica | reverse complement strand
TCATGGTTGTTGTTATTATTAAGTGCTGTCGAGTCAATTCCAACTCATAGAAACCCTGCACAGAGTTTCCAAGAGACAGCTAGTAGGTTTGAACTAAACATAACTAATGGCAGTTAGAGTCTATAAATCCACTTTGAACACTGAATTGGTAAATACCAAACCAAACTATTCTACCTCAGCTAGGAATATGGAACTGACACCTCAAGGCTTTTGCCATTCTGTGCAGGTGCATGTCCAAAAATGAATGTAAAAGATTGGTGAGTATTCCTTTGAGGGTTGCAAACAAATTTTGGTCGATAGGCAAATTTACAAAAAAATTCAACCCTCAACAACATACATATGAAATTATGTGAAAGTAGCTAATAGTTGTTGTTGTTGTTATGTGCCGTGGAGTTTGTTCTGACTCATAGCGACCCTATACAGGGTTTCCGAAGCTGTAAATCTTTACGGGAGCAGAAATCCTCATCTTTCTCCCACGGAACCGCTGGTAGTTTCGAACTGCTGACCTGAAGGTTCACAGCCCAATTTGTAACCACTACACTACCTGAGCTTATCCTATTTCATGTCAGGCAAAATCTAAATTACAAAATATTTCTCACAAAAAGTGGGAAGTTTTGTTGTTCTTGTTAGGTATCATTGAGTCAGATCTGACACATAGCAACCCGATGCGCAGCAGAACAAAACACTGCCCAGTTCTGTGCCACCCTAACAATTGTTTTTACATTTGAGGCCACTGCTTCTGTCAATGTTCCAATCCACTTTGTTGGGGGTGTGGAGAGTCTTCCTCTTTTTAAATGACCATGTCAGAAATATGAGAGACAAAGCCTCATTACCCTGGCATCTAAGGAAAATTCTGACTGTACTTCTTCCAACCGTTATTTGTTTGGTCTTCTGGTAGTACATGCTATTATTAATATTCTTCTCTAACACCATAACTCAAAGGCATCAGTTCTTCTACTGTTTTCCTTATTCATTGCCCAACTTTCATATACATATAAGGCTATTGAAATTACCACAGGTTGGGTCAGGTACACCTTACACTTCAAAGTGACATCTTTGCTCTTGAACACTTTGAAAATGTCATATGTCATTTGACTTCTAGACTGCTGCATCCACGAGTGTTTTTAGTGGACTCAAGCAAAACAAAGTTTTTGACAGCTTCAATCTTTTCTCCATTTGTCATTGTTCCATTGATGAAGATTTTTGTTTTCTTTACATTGAGGTACAAACCATATTGAAGGCTGTGGTCTTTGATATTCATGAGTAAGTATTTTAACTTCTCCTTGCTTCCAACAAACAAGGTTGCATCATCTGCCTATCACAGACTGTTACCGAGTCTTCCCCGAATTCTGATGCCAGCCTCGTCCTCATATAATCCAGCTTCTCAGATTATTGTTCAGCATACAGATTGAATAAGCATGGTGAAAGAATATAACCCTGGCACCCACCTTTCCTGATTTTAA
>NW_006408673.1:2446277-2470412 GCF_000296735.1 Chrysochloris asiatica | reverse complement strand
TCTCTCATATTTCAGACATATTGTCAGGAGGGACCAGGTGCTGGAGAAGGATATCATGTTTGGTAAGGTGGAGGGTCAGAGAAAAAGAGGAAGACCTCCAACGAGATAGATTGACAAAGTAGCAGCATCAATGGACTCAAGCATTGCAATAATTGCCAGGACTGGGCAGTGTTTCATTCTGTTGTGCATAGGGTCACTATGAGTTGGTACCAACTTAATGGCACTTAACAAAAACAACAACTTCATTCCTGCCCCTTTAACACTTCCTTTTAAATGGGACCTTAATCACCGGTATGGAGGCCAGGATTTACAGTACATCACAGAACGGAACAATATGGTTACTGAGTCATAATAAATAATTTTTTGCCCAGCAACAACCCTATGTACAATAGGACAAAACATTGCCTAATCCTGTACCATCCTCATAATTGTTGCCATGGTTTCCACTATCTTGAAAGGTATTTATTGACCATGTTATTTAGAAGTACATCACCAAGTCCTTTGTCCTAGTTTGCCTTATTCTGGCAGTTCCACTGAAACCTGTCCACCATGGGTGACCTTATTGGTATTTGGAATACCAGAAGAATAAATAGCTTCATGCATTGCAGAAACACAAGCCACCACACACAACAAATTGAAAGATGACTGGTGATTTCTCACACTCGTATTTTCTTTTTCCTTCTATTAATGAGCAACAATTTTGTCAATGTGTTCTACTGGTCAGGTTCAAAGTTGAAAGGCAGTGGTGCATTGGGAATAAGATCAGAACAGGGAGGAAAGAGACAATAACAATTTTAAGAGTAGTTCAGATAATTGAAATTTCAAATACACTATTGTAACAGAAGAAAATCTATGTGTCAAATTGTTGCTGTTGCTGTTGTTGTTGTTACATGCTGTCAAGTAGGTTCTTACTCATAGTGACCTTATATAAAGTTACCAAGGAGAGATTGATGGGTTTGAACTGCCAACCTCGCAGTTAGCAGACCAGTGCTTATACTACATCACCACACCAGGACTCCATGTCTCAAATGATGATGTAATAAAGGATCCTCCATAAACTTGGGAAAACTAGTTAGTGATTCCTGAAAAGCATAGCAGAGTAACTACTACCTGGATTACCATAGTCCACTTGAATCAAACCAAGAGCTGTGCATCATCCAAATTACTAACATAAGCTCTAACAACAGAAATTTAATCACATATGGTCAGGTAATTAATGACAAACATTGGATATGGATTATTCTCTTTTATGAAGAATAGGAGAAATAAATTCATAATATTAGTAGTAAACTAGAAAGTCTTTTACACAGGAAAAAAGGAAAATATACATAAAGTACAGATGACTTCCAGTTACAAAAAAGCATCGTTTTGTATCATCAGAAATTTCCTAAATACATATACTTTGCTAAATTAGAGAGACAAATAAAATCATAGGACATCAAATTAAATTATAACTAGTAAATGAAATACAGACAGAGATCATACAAGGATAAGTTTTGAGTTCAATGAAGTGAAAGAATAATGTAAGAGAATTAGAATATCAATGTTGTAGTTGTTAGGTGCTGTTGAGTCAGTTCCAAGACATAGTGATCCTATGCCCATATAGAATCTTTTACTGCCTGGACTTGTGCCATCCTTCCAACTGTTGTTACCTTCAGTCCATTGCTGCTGCCACTGTGTCAATCCATCTAATTGTGGATCTTCTTTTTTTTCATTGATCCTCCAATTTACCAAGCATGATGTATTTCTCCAGGGACCGGTCCTTCCTGAAAACATGTCCGAATTATGTAAGGCAAAATCTCACCATCCTCCTTTCTAAGGAACATTCCTGCTGTATTTCTCCTGAAACAGATTTCTTTGTTCCTCAAGTAATCCATGGTAATTTCAATACTCTTCATTAACATCATAATTAAAATGCATTGATTATTCTCTGGTCTTCCTTGTTCATTATCTAGCTTTCACATACTCATGAGGTGACTGATAATATGCATTATCAAATATTATACTAATATACCTCTCCAGGACAAAATGAACTGTATACTACAACTATCTAAATAATAAATCAAAGTAAACAGTTAGCTTAAAAAAACTTAAAAATGTGCCTTCCCAAAAATCTATACAAAGCTAATTTATGAAAATGCACAAAAGCAACCAAAAAGCAATTTTAATATGCATACATACTTATGTGGGCTTGTGTTCATGTGTATGTGTCAGTTAATAGCTAATAATTATTAATATATCCACATAAATATATCATTCCAAGTCTAATTTGAGTTCACTAAAAAGGCAATCCAAACAAAAGACACCTAGAATGAAGAATGTTTTACATTTTGATGTATGAAATATTTTTTTTAAAGCAAGAAGAGAAAACAACTGTCATCCAATCAGTCCTGACTCATGGCTACCATATAAGTCAGAGTACCAATGTTTCATTGGGTTTTCTGAGGCTGTAAATTTTTATGGAAGCAAATAGCTTCATCTTTCTCCCATAGAGCAGCTGGTGGGTTTTAACTACTGACCCTTCAGTTAGTAGCCCAATCCTTAATCCACTGTATCACGAAGGTTCCTTGGGTAAAAAAATGACTTGAAACCAGGTGTTGTTGTTGTTGTTAGATGACGTTAGTCAGTCCTGACTCATGTTAACTGCACCTGTGGAGAGTAGAGCTGCTTCATAGAGTTTCAAGGTCATGACATTTTGAAAGTGGATCACAAAGCCCAGGGTCCAAGGTACCTCTGGATATGTTTGAGCCACCAACCTTCTGGCTACTAGTCCAATGTTTAATTGTTTATACCACTCAGGAATGTCCTGAAACCTGATAAGTATATTAAAACTCAGGAATTGTTGCTAATCTTGTTGTAGAGATAAATAGGTAAGTCATAAATAATTACTTAAAAATATGAACATGATTAATACTATTTAAAACAACATTATAACAATAACCTAAGGATACAATTCTAGATTAATTTTCTGAAATGGAGACATTTTAGAAAATAACAACATTGTCAAAAAACAGTAACATATTCTCACCAAGACAACAAAGCCAAATTAAGAACTGAATATAATGTATAAAATGTTATAAATCTGCAATAATAAGAAACAGTGCAGCATAGGCACAGAATGGAAACAGGAAACCATGTCCACAAACAACTCCAAGTATGATCATACATACGAATTCAATATAGAATAAACTGGCATTTCAAATCAATGGAGAAAGAACAATTTATTTTTTAAAAGGAGTTGGGAAAACCAAATTAATAATTGGGGGAAAAAGGCTGGATCATTATTCCATGCTATACCTCACAACACATTACAGATGGAATGAAGATTTATATTAACATAATGAAACATTTTTCTAAATATAGAACATTTACATAAATATAGCATAGATGTAGAGTTTCAAGATATTATATAGCATCCAAAAGCTCTGCTAGCGTAGTGGTTATAAGTCGGGCTGCCAACCGCAAGGTCAGCAGTTCAAAACTACAGCTGTTCCGTGGGAAAAAGATGAGGCGTTCTGCTCCCATAATGATGTACAGCCTCAGAAACCCTGTACAGGGTCACTATGAGTCAGAATTGAATCCACGGTACTTAGCAACAACAACAACAACAGGCAAAGGCTATTAAGGCAAACATTGACACACAAAAATTTTAAAACATATACATTATTCTCTACTTAAAAAACAAATTAAATAGGAGGTGGGGCTTGATGGCGGATAGGGTAGAAGTGCAGTGAAGATGTCCGTCAGCAGTAACACAGAATACCAAATGAAATGAGTTCAGGGGAGACCTCCAAAACTCTGAACCACATATATAGGAATATTTGAAATGTGTGAAGGCTTATAGCTAATGGAACTTGCAGCAGAAGCAAGAAATCTTGTACTTTCTAACCTGCTAGGCTCAGCGGCTCAGAGCAATAATTTTGGCAAGACCAAATGGGGAGACCAAGTGGGGGAGCAAGCAGACTCACCACGGACTGATGCCTATGGAAACCTCAGAGACAAAGGTGTAGACAATATTTTATTTTGTTCTGTTTTTTGGTGTCTGTTCAGTGGTCTCTCACTGTCTGTGCACCTCCATTCTGGTGACTACAGGGGTGCCTGAACAAGTGGACAACCCCCAACCTCCACCACTGGAGTGTTCTTATACTACACATGTGAACAGATCCTCTTAGCATTTAAAGGGGCAGTCCCCACTTAAAACTAAATGGCAGCACAAAATGGCCACAGCCTGTCCTGAACTGTTTATTACTAGTGAAAAGGCCAGAATTGAGATTGTGGAGTGGGATAGAGACTAAAAACGAAACAGGCTGAAAATTAAATCCTGAATTACATCATAACAACCAACAGTGGCATCTTGAAATTTCTCAGGTGTCCTTAAAAGCAAGACACAGAACGAAGTTATTAAGTCATACTTATATTGTTGTTATGTACCGTGGAGTTGGTTCCGACTCTGTACAGGGTTTCTGAGGCTGTAAATCTTTACGGAAGCAGAACACCTCATCTTTCTCTAGTGGAACAGCTGGTAGTTTCGAACTGCTGACCTTGCGGTTCGCAGCCCGATTCGTAACCACTACGCTACCAGAGATACTCATATTAGGCTACATTTTTTTTCTTTCTCTCTCTCTTCTCTCTTTTCTATGATTATAGTTTACAGTATCCAATGTGCTTTTGTTGCAGTTGCTGTTATTATTATTATTATTATTATTATTATTATTATTCCCCCTTTTACTTTTGGGGTTTTTTTCTAAGACATTGGCTACCCAAAATGGGGGGACTACAAAGGAGCTCTGGTAGCGTAGTGGTTACGAATTGGGCTGTGAACCTTAAGGTCAGCGGTTCGAAACTACCAGCTGCTCCGCGGGAGAAAGATAAGGCTTTCTACTCCCGTAAAGATTTACACCCTCGGAAACCCTGTTACAGGGTCGCTATGGGTCGGAACTGACTCGATGGCACTTAACAACAACAACAACAACAAAGGCAAGAAGTGACTGGCTTACAAGCTTTCAAGAGGGAGCCTAGATCCAGAGGGCATAGGGGGCAGATAGAATCTCCACAGAGTGGTATCCGATCTGTCTGGATGAGGCTGATGAAAGGAGATGGGGCTAAGACTCTTGTGGTACAATAGTGAATAATTTCTACCAGGACTGACTGTGAGGGTTGGAAATGTAATGATGGACGTTTTGTAGCAAAAGGAGGGGAGTGGTTGACTTTGCAGTCCATGAGCGGAGGTCCCTGAGACCATAAAGGGGAAAGAGTGGAGTGTGGGGCCCTACCCAGAGAAGCAGTGACGCTGCAGATGTAGGCAGAGACAATGACGTGGAGAGATGGAGCGGCTGGGGATTCTGGACTCAGAGAGGGAGAAGGGCTGTGTGCTGATAACCAGGGGGCAAGTTTGCTGGGTATACCCTTTGGTTGTTTGATGCATGGAGGGGACTTTAATCATGGCAGTGAAGTGATATATGATAGATGAATGTAAGGCTGATGTTCTTTCATGTAAACTATCATATATTTTATAATAAATACTTAAAAAAAAAGCCTAATTAAAAATTATGGAAAATAGGTAATTGCTATGATCAAAATATAGTAACAAGTTAATACTTAATGTTCTTAATATTAAAAGTCCTTAGAAATCAACAAGACAAAGGCAAAAAAATAAAGTCAGTTAAAAAAAGTGACAAAAATTATTATTAAGAAACCTACAAAATATACCATCTTGGCAACATGAATCCTGGTGCATTCCTTCATTAAGTCAACCAAATAAGAGCTTCTTCTCTTACTTTCAGCCATTTTGAATCCCTGTAGCCATACCAAGGGATACCTGGGAGACCATAGAAACACTTCGGCAAGGTTTGCTCTCTTGCTCTGGATCCTGCAACTGGCTCGTCTCCTCTGGCTTCTGGTTCTTGGGACTCGAGTCAGAAGCCTATTGCCTGACCTGATTCACCAGTTTCCAAAGTCTTGTGAGTCAACAGCCTGTTGTCTGACTTTCCAATTTAGATTAATCAATTCCAACAACCATGTGCATGATGGGAATCCTCCAGACTGATTTCTGAACTATGGATTGACTTTGCAGCACTCAACTATGTGAACCATTTTCTTATGGTATGGTACCCTAAGACATGACAAAGGCAGCACTGGTTGTACTCTTGGATAATCACTAAGTCAGTGGTTCCAGCACACCAGTGCTCCATGGGAAAAAGATTAGACTTTCTGCTCCATAATGATTTACAACTTTAGAAACTCCATCTAGTGTCACTATGAGTCAGAACCAACTTGATGGGATTTAACAATAGCATAAAAATATGAAATTGCACTGTTAATCAAGAAAAGATGAGTTAATTTATAACTTTATCAAAAGTATGTTGTTGTTGTTGTTAAGTGCCATTGAGTTGATTCTGACCCATAGTGACCCTGTACAGGGTTTCCGAGGCTGTAAATCTTTATGGGAGCAGAAAGCCTCATAAAGTATACAAAATAATATTTCCCTACACCTTTGTAAACCTTATTACGTGCATTGAATTGGTTCCAACACATAGGTATAAGGTTTCTGAATATGTAAAACTTGACAGAAACATAAAGCCTCATCTTTCTCTTGCCTCTTACAGTTTAGGAGGCTAGCAGTCTGATTTCAGGGTTCAGGCTCTAGAGGAAGGCTTTCTACTTTCTCTCTTAGCTCTGGAAGACGGTCCTTGTCTCTGGAGAAAGGTCCTTGTTAACCTTAAATATTATAAACACAATATTTTCCAGTTTGTTTTATATTTTAAATGTATTTTGTTGCTAAGTGCCATTGAGTTAATTCTGGCTCATGTCTATCCTGAATAGGGTTTCCAAGGAGCAGCTGGTGGGTTTGAACCACTAACCTGTGGTTAGCAGTTCCACACTGATCCTATAACATACGAAGGACAGATGTCTCTTGCCTTCCCTTGAAACACATTTTGAGATCTAGGCCTTATTTGTCCAAATTTCCCCAAAGACAAATGACTATGTGAACCTAGCATTGTCCCATCACTCATCTGACAGTTTGTCTTACAGTGGTGTCTTGTGTGTTGCTGTGATGCTGGAAGCTATGCCACCAGTATTTTGAATGCCAGTAAGGAGCTCTGGTAGCGTAGTGGTTACGAATCGGGCTGCGAACCTTAAGGTCAGCGGTTCGAAACTACCAGCCGCTCCGCGGGAGAAAGATGAGGCTTTCTACTCCCGTAAAGATTTACACCCTCGGAAACCCTGTACAGGGTCGCTATGGGTCGGACCCGACTCGATGGCACTTAACAACAACAACAACAAGGTCACCACAGGGGACAGGTTTCAGCTGAGCTCCAGACTAAGACAGACTAGGAAGAAGGAGAGGATGACTACTTCTGAATGATTAGCCACTGAAAACCTTATCAGCAAAGTGTTCTATGATATAGTGCTAAAACCTGAAAACTTTAATGAACATGAATAGCACTAGAAGATTGTCAAATATTGTGCCAGAAGATAAGCCCCTCAGGTTGAAAGACACTCAAAATTCTATCGGGCAATAGCTGCCTCCTCAAAGTAGAGTTGACTAATGTAGTAAGGATTTGGGATCTTCATTTGCTAATGAGGCACAACTCAAAATGTGGATTGTTGTTGTTGTTAAGTACTGTTGACTCAGTTACAACTCATAACGAGTCTATGAATTTCCAAGAGCAACTGGTGAATTTGAACTTCTGAACTTGCAGTTCAAACCAACATAGTAGTCCAGGGCATTAACCCACAGCACTATACTTGGACTCCAAAATGAGGATAGACAGGTACAATATTCATCAATAATCAAAATATGGAATACACAAAGTATGAACAAAGGAAAATTGGAAATTGTCAAAAATGAAATAAAACAAATAAAGATCAATATTCTAGGCATTAGTGAGTTGAAATGGACTGGTAATAGCCATTTTGAATCTGACAATAATATTTTTTACTATGCCGGTAACAACAAATTTAAGAGCAATGGTGTCACATTCACGATCAAAAGGAACTTTTCAAGATCTATCTTGAAGTATAATGCTATCTGTAATAGGATAATTTCCATACACCTACAAGGAAGATGAGTTAATACCATTAATATTTAAACTTACATATCAACAACTAAAGCCTGTGATGATGAAACTGAAGAAACCTCCCGATCTTGCAGTGTGAATTGGATCAAATACACAATCAAGATGTATTTCTAATTACTGCTGATTGGAGTGCAAAGGTTGGAAATAAAAAGTAAGGTTCAGTAACTGGAAAATATGACTTGGTGATGGGAATTATGCTGGCGATCACATGATACAATTTTGCATGACCAATGACTTATTCATTGTAAACACCTTTTCTAAAAAACATAAAAGGCTGTTATGCATATAGACCTCACCGGATGACATACGCAGGAATCAAATTGACAACATCAACAGGAAGAGACTATGAAAAAGTCCAGTTATCATCAGCCAAAGCAAGGGCAGGGACCAATTATGGAACAGACTATCAACTGCTCATATGCAAGTTCAGGCTGAAGCTGAGGAAAATTAAAACAAGTCTTCAGGAACCAAAATATGACCTTAAGCCTATCCTACCTAAATTAAGAGACCATATCAAGAACAGACTTGATGCCTTAGATACTAATGACAAAAGACCAGAAGACTTGTGGAATGCCATCAAGACCATCATAAAGAAAGCGATAAATGTCATTAAAAAGATAAGAGAGAAAACACCAAAATGAATATCAGAAGAGACTTTGAAACTTGTTTTCCAGTGTAGAGATGATAAAGTGAACAGAAGAAATGAGGAAGTCAAAGTGTTGAATAGAAATTTTCGAAGGGCTGCTCAAGAAGACAAAGTAGAGTAGTATAATGAAATGTACACATACCTGGTGCTAGAAGACCAAAACAGAAGAAGACACTCAACATTTCTCAACCCGAAGGAACTAAAGAAAATATTCAAGCCCCAACATGAAATATTGACGGATTCTATTGGCAAGACATTGAATGATCTATAAAGCATTAAAAAAAAAGGGGGGGGGGGAAGGTTCACACAGAATTGCCATATTAAAAAGAAATATTAGATGTTCAACCATTTCAAGAGGTAGTATATGATGAAGTATTTATGTTACTGAAGGAAGAAGCACAAACTACACTGATGATACTAGGAAGAAACAAGGCTCCAGTAACTTTCAGAAGTCTTTCAACAAACTGATGCAACATTGGAAGCACTCACTCATCTATGCCAAGAAATTTGAAAGACAGCTACTTGGCAAACTATTGGGAAAGATCAGTATTTGTGCCCATTCCAAAAACTGGTGAAACAACAGAATGTAGAAACAATCAAGAAATATCATTAAGATCAGACGCAAATAAAATTTTCCTGATGATAATTTTTAAATGGTTGTAACAGTACATCAGCAGGGAACTGTCAGAAGGTCAAGCTGGATTCAGAATAGGACATGGAACTAAGGATATCATTGCTGACATCAGATGGATCTTGGCTAAAAGAAGATAATACCAGAAAGATGTTTCTTGTGCTTTATTGGCAATACAAAGACTTTTGAATGTGAGGACCATGACAAGCTATGGAAAACACTGCAAAAATACATATTACAGAACACCTGATTGTGCTCATGAGGAACCTCTACATAGACCAAGAGGCAATTGTTCAAACATAACAAGGGGATACCTGAATGGAGTAGAATCAGGAGAGGTTTGTGTCATGAATTTATTCTTTCATCATACATATTAAATCTGTATGCTGAGCAAATAATCCGAGAATCTGGATTATATGAAGAAAAGTGTGGCATCAGAATTGGAAGAAGACTTACAACAACCTGCAATATACAGATGATACAACCCTGCTTTCTGAAAGTGAAGAGTACTTAAAATGCTTCCTGATGGAGATCAAAGATCACAGCCTTCAGTATGGATTGCACTTCAATGTGAAGAAAACAAATATCCTCACAACTGGACCAATAAATATCATGGTAAATGAAGAAAAGATTGATACCTTCATTTTGCTTGGGTACACAATCAACGTTCATGGAAGCAGCAGTCAAGAAAATAAATGACATATTGCATTAGGCAAATCTGCTGGTGCAGGACCATTTTAAAGTGTTCAAAAGCAAAGATATTAGTTTGAGGGGGACAAAGGTTAAGGAGCTCTGGTAGCATAGTGGTTATGAATCGGGCTGCGAACCTTAAGGTCAGCGGTTCAAAACTACCAGCCACTCCACGGGAGAAAGATGAGGCTTTCTACTCCCGTAAAGATTTATACCCTCGGAAACCCTGTACAGGGTCGCTATGGGTTGGAACCGACTCGACGGCACTTAACAACAACAACACCAAGGTGTTTCTGACCCAAGCCATGATGTTTTCAATTGCCTTATATGCATATGAATGTTGGACATTGAAAAACTAAGACTGTAGAAGAATTGCATTTGAGTTAAATAGTGTTCGAGAAAAAGATTAAAAGTAACGTGGACTGCCAGAAAAATAAACAAATCTGTGTTGGAAGAGGTACAGCAAGAATACTCCTTGGAGGAAAGGATGGTAAAACATCATCTCTCATAATTCAGGCATGTTGTCAGGAGTAAACTGAAGGATCAGAGAGAAAGAGGAAGACCCTCAACAAGATGGATTGACACCGTGGCAGCAGCAGTGTGCTCAAGCATAATACCAATTGTGAGAATGGCACAATACCAGGTAGTGCTTTGTGCTGTTGTGCATAGGGTCACTATGAGTCAGACTGACTTGACAGCACCTACCAACAACAGGAAGATAACACTCATAGTTTTTCACACTGAAGCAAAGCATGCCTTATCTATATGGCAAAAGTGACTAAGAGGATATATTGTGCCTTTGAATGATGCATTCCAATTACTGTGCTTACCTTTTTAAAAGCCTGTTTTTCAAGTATACTTTTATTACTCCACCTTATTCAAGCCAGGAAATAATTTCAGGTTTCAGCGCTACCTTATTGTATATTCAAACTTAACAGGAGCCATTCATTATTGTAGGAGATATGTGTTACTTTTCTGAGACTTCCTATATTTTGGGAATTCTACAGCTTATGAGACTTGATAGAGCCCTGGTGGCACAGTAGTTACACACAGGTGCTAACTGAAAGATCAAACACACCAGCCATTCTGTGGGTAAAAGCTGTGGCAGTCAGTTTCAGTAAACAGCCTTGAAAATTCTGCTCTGTCATATAGGGTCACTGTGAGTCAGAATCAATTTAACAGCAATGGGTTTGGAGCTTTTTGGTTTATGAGTCTTGATAAGAAATAGGTTTGATTTTTTTTTTTTTTAACAGAAATAGATTATCTTACCATTATTTGGTCCATTAAATTAATGACATCAATTTATAGATTTGAAGTATAAGAGATCTTTGGAAGTCTAGGTGCCTTGGTAAAACATATTCATGCTGAATGTTCAGAAATAAAACTGCAAAATTATAGTTTTCCATCAACTTCTTTAAAAGCTGTTTCATGAGTCTAGTGGAACATGGGCTCTCCCATACTAAATGAATAATACAGTGCAGTAATGTACATCCTTTATTTAAAGGGGGGAAATATACAGTCATTTTGGCTTTAGGAGACAAAAATATAACACTTTTTAATATGTTATGTTGAACATTTATTAAATATACCAATAAGTATTTTGAATAAGGATCTAGAGGAATAGCAATCTCTTCACTTGGCCAAGCTATACTGGATCTGATCCACTACATTGCCCTTTGACACAGAAGATCTAATGATACAGGAAAAAAAAAAAAAAAAACACCAATCATCATCCACAGGACTCTATTCAACAGGTTCAATAATTCACTGCAATAGCCACACTAAACTCAGACACCATACTCAGAGTTATAAGGTTTATTCTGAAACTTATCAAGTTGTAGTGTAGGATCAGGAAATGCTCGGCACAGTTTTTCTAGTGATGATAGCCTCTCCTCAACCATGCCTGCAGGAAGGTATCTTTCTGCCCAGCAATGTTTTAGGGCTGTCAATAAATGTTCACAGGGTACAACACTCCACCATAAACCTTAGCCCAAAGACACTTGTCTCTAGTTCCACGGGTCACCAAACCTAGCTTCCCAATTAAGTACCTAGAAGCACCCTACTCCACTAACAAACCTTCTGTCCAAAGCCCTTAAGTTTTACTTGCTTTGTGGGGCAGGAAGTCCACCATTCTGTCTTGTGTTCTGGCTCTTAATTCTGCTGCTACTGCTCCTCTGTCACTCCTCTGCTATTGCTCCAATGTTACAATTTTCTGCACTTGGATTGAGGAGGTTCGGTATACAGGGATCTCAGAGCCTAAACGACACATTCCATTCCTGGCTCTTCTTTCCTGATGGTAGTGATATCCCCGCTTCCTGATTCTGGGATGGCTCCATTCACAACTGAATCATATAATCCTGCCAGATTCTTCTCCCACCTTTCTTACACAGACCTATCAGAGCAAAAACGTTGTTTGGTGGGATTTTCAAAGTCTATGGTAGAAGAGTCATATAAAGTAATTCAGTACACTGTAAATGATATTTCAGTGGTTAAGTTGTCAATCAGTCACAACAGGTGAATCACAGGAGAAACCTTAAGATTTCTCAAGTGTCTGTGGTTACTTTTTAAATACTAGATCCTGATTCGTCACTAGCCCATATTTGCAACTGAACATATGACAATGAGATATGAAACTCCACATGGTAAATTTAATTTATTAATCCATTTGTCCATAAATTCTTGTGTGTCCTAAAGCACTCTGTCATCAAAAGGTAATGGATAGAAAGAGCTGGACCCAATTAGGCACTGAAGGCAAAATTTGGAGCCCCACTACTACCCTTTCTCTTTTCATGCTATAATATCATGGAGAACTGCCTGTGATCGATTGCCTGAAAGGGCAAAACTTATCCTGGATTTCAGATAGTTTTGTACAATATACAGACATGCACAAATTTTTTTGCTATTCATGTAACTCTATATTCTGTTAATTTAGTGATCCTAACAAGGAAAGCAAGGATGCTTATATCAGAAGATACAACAATAGAACCATTAATTGGCAAGTTAACAATGCCATCTGGTCAATTCAAGTTCTATATGCCACTAAATGAATAGTCAATAAAAGGGATGGTGGGATTGGCTTTCTTTTTTTAACTTTTTAATGTGAATTGAGTGATTGGTTACATGGGAGAACATCAGTTTTACATTCATTGTACTGTATTTTGTTTCATTGCAATGATTACAATCCCCTCCATGCATAATCATTCAACAGTATTTGCTTCTAATGCCTCTGTTTTTTGTTGTGGTGGTGGTGGTTTTGGTTTTTTGAGGGGACTATATACACAAAAACACTCCGAAATATATAATCATTTAAACAACCAAAGAGCACATTCTGCAAGCCTGCCTCCTGGCCGCCAACACACAACCTTTCGCTTTTCATGAGTCTAGAGTCCTCAGATGCTCTATCTCTCCATGTCCTTATCTCTGCCTCCATCTCTGGTGTCACTGCTTCTCTGGATAAGGTCCTGCATTCTGCTCTTGCTCTTCTCCCTTGATGGTCCTAAGGACCTCTGTCCCTGGACTGTAAGATTAACTACTCCCGATGGGGTTGGCTTTTGAGATGAATTCTGAATGTCAAAAGAGTTAGAATTGCTGCTACACATTAAAAAGGAAGAAATACTGATGGAACTTAGAGAACATCCTAGAATGCTTCATGGTACTGCCTTGTTCTTTGGTAACATTAAAAGGGAAGCCACAGCACCTTTGTAGGAGAGACAACAATGGGTTGGCTTTTCAGGAATGAATTTGTGAGATAGTCCACCAGGAAAATAACCTTGAACAATGTAGTTTTGGGTTAAATTTAAAAAGACAGAGAGAAAGAGAGATATGAAATGAGTAGTGGGAGGGGGAAATTCGTAATTATCAATTATAGCCTCAGAACGAATAACAGAAAGAAGGTTGCAACATTTTCTTCTATTTTCCTTATTCCCTGTGTTTATATATTTAGCTAGCTCTTGTCTTCTTTCCTATCCTTTCCTCCCACTATTTTGTATAGGATGTGTTAGTGCTAAATAACTTTTCCATTTGTTCAATTGAATTAAATGGATTGCATTTAAGCTAGGAGAAAAATTGACTGGTCAGAATGCAGAAATAAATAATATTTGGTGTTTCCCCTTTTGGGTAGGTGATTTTGGATGCACATGTATTAGTCATATTAAGAAGAGTAATTTTTTAAAAAATTTTGTTAGAAAAATTTACAATGATGTCAACCCCCACCAATGTAGTAGATTTCAATGGAATTCGGTGCTCTTTTTTCACTGATCAGCATTATATCCCTTTTTCAGTGAAAGACAGAATCTATTTCCTAGCATAGAAACTCAAATCGTAAATTCTCAAGATCTCTTTTCCCTTCCAGGGTCTGGGCATGCTCACCTACCCTAGACTACTGTAATTCAAGAGGCAGTATCAGAAAGAAAATAATATCAAGAGAAACTTCTCTACTGCAATGGTGATGGAAACAATTCTTAGGATAATTGTGGTAGTTGTATTAACAGAATCAGTGAGTTTTAAAGCTGTGGATCAACTAACATTTTCAAACAACTGCATTTTCTTCATCACACAGGTTCTATAGTTGTTTAGATTCCACAGAGCTTAATACAAACTTAAAGGGGAGATTCCAAAAATCACAGAAAATGTTCATTATCTTTAATTCCATTTTCCAGAAGCTTTCTGAAGTTCCTTGTGTTATGGAATTTCCCCCCATTTCTCAGTATCATTTTGCTTTGTTTTAAGCAATTTTTAATCTAATATTCTTTTACTAAATCACTTTCCTATTCCCAACAGCAAGAAAAAACTTATGTTCTTAAAACTAAGTATCCTAAATATATAACTATTTAGTTATTAGTGTTCATAACGGCAACAATAATTATAATCAATAATTAGAAATAAATCAAATAGCCAATATTTGTGTTTGGTATCAACTGAACAACATTATATTTATATTATTGTTGTTGTTGTTGTCAGGTGCCATTGAGTTGGCACAGCAGACTCCATGCACAGCAAAACGAAAAAATGTCCGATCCTGGGCCAACCTCACTACCGCCGCCACACTTGATGCCATCAATGATGTCACCTGGCTGATCCATTTCATTGGGGGTCTTCCTCTTTTTCTCTGACCCTCCATCTTACCCAGCATGACATCCTACTCCAGCGACTGTTCTCTCCGGACAATGTGTCCAAAGTATGAGAGACGAAGCCTAGCCATCTTGGCCTCCAAGGAGCACTCTGGTTGAACTTCTTCCAAAACAGATCTATTGGTTCTTTTGGCAGTCCATGGTACTTTCAGTATTCTCCTCCAACACCACAACTCAAAGGCATCAATTCTTCTACGATCTTTCTTATTCACTGTCCAGCTTTTGCATCCATATGAGGTTATTGAAAATACCATCGCTTGGGTCAGGCGCAACTTAGTCCTCAAGCTAACATCTTTGCTCTTCAATACTTTAAAAAGTTCCTGTGCAGCAGATTTGCCCAATGCAATACGTCATCTGATCTCTTGACTGCTGCTTCCACAACTGTTGATAGTTGATCCAAAAAGAATAGAAGTCCTTGACAACCTCAATCTCTTCTCCTTTGATAAGAATGTTGTTTATTGGTCCAGTGGTGAGGATTTTTGTTTTCTTTACATTGAGTTGTAATCCATACGTAAGGCTGTGCTCTTTGATCTTCATCAGTAAATATTTTAAGTCCTCTTCACTTTCAGAAAGCAAGGTTGTATCATCTGCATATCTCAGGTTGTTAATAAGTCTTCCTCCAATCCTGATGCCACGTTTTCCTTCATAGAACCCAGCTTCTCATATTATTTGCTCAGCACACATATTGAACAAGAATGGTGAAAGAACACAACCCTGTCTCACACCTTTCCCAATTTTAAAACATTCAGTGTTCCCATGCTCTGTTTGAACAACTGACTCTTGGTCCAGGTACAGATTTCTTAGCATTACAATTAAGTGTTCTGGAATACTCATACTTCTCAATGTTATCCATAGCTTGTCATGATCCACACAATCGAAAGTCTTCACAAAGTCAATAAAGCATAGGTAAACATCCTTCTGATATTCTCTGCTTTCAGCCAAGATCCATCGGACATCTGCAATGATATCCCTTGTTCCACGGCCTCTTCTGTATCCAGTTTGAACCTCTGGAAGTTCTCTGTCAAAGTATGATTGTAGCCGTTTCTGTATTACCTTGAGCAAAATTTACTCGCTTGAGATATCAAAGCAATTGTCCAATGATTTCCACATTCGGTTGGGTCACCTCTCTTTGGAATGGGCACAGATATGGATCTCTTCCAATCAGTCAGCCAGGTAGTTGTCTTCCAAATTTCTTGGCAGAGATGAGTGAGTGCCTCTTGTGCCACCTCACTTTCTTGAAAGATTTCAATTTTTGTTCCATCAATTCCAGGTGCCTTGTTCTTTGCCAATTCTTTCAATGCATTTTGGACTTCCTCCCTGAGTATCATTGGCTCTTGTTCATATGGTACCTCTTGAAATGGTTGAACATTAACCATTTCCTTTTGGTACAATGACTCTGTGTATTCCTTCCATCTTTTCTTGATGCCCTCTGCATCATTCAATAATTTGCCCAGAGAATCCTTCAATAATGAAAGTCGAGGCTTGACTTTTTTCTTCAGTTCCCCCAGCTTGAGAAATGCTGACCGTGTTCTTCCCTTTTGGTTATCCAACTCTAAATCATTGCATATTTTATTATAGTATTTGGTTTTATCTTCTCGAGCTGATCTTTGAAATTTTCTGTTCAGCTCTTGGACCTCTTCAATTCTTCCCTTTGCTTTAGCTTCTCTACACTGGAGAGCAAGTTTCAGAGTCTCTTCTGACATCCATTTTGACCTTTTCCTTCTTTCTTGTCTTCTTAATGACTTTTTGCTCTCTTCATGCAATTTAATGACATAAGATAGTGCTCAAAATATATTGATCAGTGGCAAATCATGTTATAAGTTGAGTGGTGGTATACAGATCTATATTTTTACTGCCTTTATAGCTCAAATTTATATCTATATTCATATTCATATCTATATTATCTGCTCTCTATATATAATCTATCTGTATTGTTTTAGGTATTTAGTATGGTGCAACAAACTATTGCAAAATTTAGCAGCTTAAAATAACAAACATTTACATTTATTCTTTTAGTGTCTTTGACTCAAGAATCTGAGAGTAGCTTACCTGAGTGGTTCTCTAGGTCTCTCAAGAGGTTACAGTCAAGCTGTTAACCAGAGTTGTAGTCTCTGTAAGCATGCCTAGGTTTGAAGTATTCTCATCCAAGTTTGACTGAAGAAGGATGTATTTTTTTCACTCCATAGACCTCTCCTTAGGTTTATTTGCAACTTTGCTTCCATCAAAGAGTAGGGAAGAAGAGACGAAATAAAGAAAGAGAAAGAATGCACCCAAGATGGAAACCTTGGGTCATTTTTTACATTCAACAAATCATATTTGTTTCATTACAATGATTATAATCCCTTCCATGTACCATCAACTAATAGTATTTCTCTCTTCATTTTAGCTTTTTTTTTAATATTCAGGCATATATAATAATTTACACCACCAAAGGGCACACTCTTCATGTCTGCCTCCTGGTCACCAGCTCTCAGTTCTTCTTTTTCCATGAATCTAGAGTCCTCAGCTGCTCTTTCTCTCCATGTCCCCATCTCTGCCTCCATCTCTGGTGTCACTGCTTCTCTGGATAAGGTTTTTTGTTTTTTTGAGTGGGTGATGTACAAAAAAGTAATCATAAATATATAATCATTTAAACAACCAAAGGGCACATTCTACAAGCCTGCCTCCTGGCCACCAGCACACAGGCTTTCTCTTTCAATAAGTCTAGTGTCCTCAGATGTTCTATCTCTCGATGCCCTCATCTCTGTCGCTATCTCTGATGTTGCTGCTTCTCTGGATAGGGTCCCACATTCCACTTGTGCTTTTCTCCCTTGATGGTCGGTCCTAGGGTCCTCTGTTTCTGGACTGTAAGATTAACTACTCCCCAGTTTTTGTTACAAAACTTCTACCTTTACAATTGTGACAGTCTTGATAAGTCATGATAACAATTACTCACTATTGAATCATAAGAATCTTATCCCCATCTCTTTTTACCAGACCCATCTAGACAAGATGAAAATTATTCAGTGGGAACTCTATTTTCCCCTCCACACTTTTTTTTAAATAAATGTTTTATTGTGAATTATGTGATAGTTTTACATGGGAGAACATTAGTTTTACATTCATTCTATCATATATTGTTTCATTGCCATAGTTACAATCCCATGCATGCATCATCAACCAACCAAAGGGTATACCCTGCAAGCCTGTCCCCCCACACCCACCCCCTGGTCGTCAGCACACAGCCCCTTTCCCTCTCTAGATCTCAAGTCCCCAGCCACTCCATCTCTCCATGTCTGCCTCCATCTCACACACTCTTAAACTAAACTCCCTTTTGAAACCTTGTAAGCCAGTAACTGCGTGCCTTTAACCTTGGGTCTTCTGTAATCTTACATTTGAAGTGACTTCCTGTCATTTTTAGAAAGAAGTCATTAAGTTGGGACTACTTTTTGAGGAGAGAAGTATAAAAGAATCTATGGTCATACCTTTAAAACCACCATAAGCATATAATCAGATTGTGTGTATGTGTGTGTGTAAGTCCTGGTGTGGCATTGTAGGATAAGCATTGGACTGCTAACTGCAAGGTTAGCAGTTCAAACCCACCAACTGTTCCTTGGAAAACCTATACAGGGCAGCTATGGGTCAGAAGTGACTCACCAGCACTTAACAACAGCATATATGTATATGGAGTCATAATCATTGCTAACCACAAGGTCAGCAGTTCAAACATACCAGCTGCTCCTTGGAAATTCTATATAGGGTCTCTATGAATCAGAACCTACATTAAGACATTTAACAACAACAACTATATATATGTGTGTGTGTATATGTGTGTATAAAATATTTTATAGTAAATATATCCAAGGAAAATGTATATAATATTATTTATTATAAAAATAACCCCATAATTATAAGTGTGAATGTGTGTAATCAAGTTCTACCTGAGTCAACTCGTCTCCTAACAACTTTTATGAATTACAACAGGGCTAAGACAATTCTTAGTAAGGATATATTTTAAATTGTGTCTACAAGTGATTGCATCATATACAGAAAAAACTCTTCGACTATGGAAGGCAAAAAGATGACTACACAAAATCCATATTTCAGGAAGGTACTGTCAAATCCCTGAGAGAATTATAACAAGGGAAGAGAAGCAAAACAAACTAGACTTAAGAATACAGCGCCAGGTTGAGAGAAAAGTACTGATCTGGGTACTACAGGATGGCAATATATACTGCACACATCCACCAGGTTCTCAGGAGGGATGTGACCTCCCAAATCACCTCCTCTCCTTACAGTGTTCTAGACAGCTGCTACCAAGAGATGAGTAAGCAGCAAAAATGAAATCTATTAGCACCCAATCTGAGGAACACTCATAAATAACTAGAGAGGGTGCATATATGAGTGAGAACTTTGCAAGGGACCAGCATTCTAAAGTTAGTGAGATTTATGTATTAATATTATATTGACCTCATTTCCCTCCAAAGAACTGTATCACTTAATGGGATTTAAGTGAGATGGAAGCCAAACAGTTAATATTATTGTAACTTTTTTCCTAATCTATAATTTCTTTATTTTCTGTAATTAACATGTATCATTTATAGTAATAATAAGTTAGATTTTTTAAAATGATTTATTCAAATATGAAGAAAGGTTTAAATAAATTCAAAAACATATACAGTGGAAACTCATTGATTTTGAAATGCAGGTATATGATAAAAACAATGCATTGATGTTGCTGTTAAGTGTCATCAAATCAGTTCTGACTCACTGTGACCCTGTGTCGGGTTTCTAAGGCGCAGCAACTAGTGAATTGGAACCACCAAACTTGTGGTTCTAACTGACCATGCAGTCCAGGGCTTATCCTACAGCTCCACACAAGGACTCCAAAACAATGAATTAATGAAATTAAATGGGAGTACATGCTCCCATAAAGATTTAGTTTCAGAAACCCTACACAGGGTCAGGATGAGTTGGAATCAACTCACTGCAGTGTTTTTTGTTGTTGTTTTATTTTTTTAATTATAAGCTTATATTTATGTGAGTGAGGTTCAAAAAGTTCATGGGAAAATGGAATTAAAAGCTAATGAAAAATTTCCATGAACTTTTTGAAGTCCCTTTTATACTTACATACATAGAAAAAGCTATCTCTACATCTATGTACAAGTCTCTATCCATCTATATTTATTCAAGGGCAAAAACTTTGATAGAAACATACCAAAATGCAATCAGTAATTATGTCATGGAATTACAAGTTTTACAATTATTATCTTCCTTGCATTTGTTTGGTATTTTTCAGGTTTAAACCCATAGTGTATGTTACTGTTATAATCAAACAGAAAACTAAATACATAAAATAGGGAAACAAAAATAAGTTAAATGCGGAAATAAATCATGGCATTTTAATGTAATGAAATAATATATAACTATTATTTCATTACATAATATGTATTATATATTAAGAAATAATATGTAATGCACACCATCCTGGTGTGGTGCTGTGGGTTAATGCAAAGACTACAAAGTCATTTCAATCACAAGGTCAGCGGTTCAAGCTTACCAGTGGCTCCTTGGAAACCCTATACAGGGTTGCTATAGGTCAGAATCGATTTGATGGCATCTAACAACAATATTAATATTATATTTACAATGAAAAATAAAGATATAGTTAAATAGTGGAGTGCTGGTGTGGCACTGGAACGAAAGGTCTGTTTGAAAAACAAGGTTCATGGTTCAAACTTACCAGCCAATTCTTGGAAACCTAATACAGGGTCGCTAGGAGTTGGAAAATACTCAGTGGCATTCAACAACAACAAGTTAATTGGTAAAAACAAAAAACAAATTGGGGAAGCACTACATAGTGCTTTTTACCAATTATAAAATCCACATTGTATATGTATATATGTGTGTGTATGTACATATTCACAACAGAAAAAAACACTGCCTAGTCCTACACCAACCTCATAATCGTTACTACGCCTAAACCCATTGTTGCTGCCAATGTGCCAATCCAACTAGTTGAGAGTCATCCGCTTTTTCTCCAACCCTCCATATTGCCAACCATGATATTATTCTCCAGGCACTAGTCCCTCCTGACAATATGTCCAAAGTATGATGGACTACACAGAATTCAAATTGACTACATCTGTGGAAATAGGAGATGGGAAAACTCCATACCATCAGCAAAAACAAGGCCAGGAGCAGATTGTAGAACAGACCATCAATTGTTCATTTGCAAATTCAGACTGAAGATGAAGAAAATGAAAACAGGTCCACAAGAGTCAAAATATGACCTTGAATATATCCCACCTGAATTTAGAGATCATCTGAAGAACAGATTTGATACATTAGACACCAAAAAACAAAGACCAGAAAAGTTGTAGGAAGACATCAAGAATATCATACAGGAAGAAAGCAAAGAGTGAATCAGAAGGCAAGAATGAAGGAAAGATCAAAATGGATGTCTGAAGGGACTCTGAAACTTCCTCTCCAGCATCTAAATGCTAAAGCAAATGGAAGAAATGAGGAGGTACAAGAAATGAACAGAAAATTTCAAGTCAGCTCGAGAATACAAAGTCAAATATACAACAAAATGTGCAAAGATCTGGAGTAAGAAAAACAAAAGGGAAGAACACGCTCAGTATTTCCCAAGCTGAAGGAACTGAAGAAAAAAATCAAGGCTTGACTTTCATTATTGAAGGATTTATCTGGCAAATTATTGGATGATGATGAAGCATAAAAAGAAGATGGAAGGAATAGACAGAGTCACTGTACCAAAAGGAAATGGTCAATGTTCAACCATTTCAAGATGTAGCATATGACCAAGAGCCAATGATACTGAAGGAAGGAATCCACAGTGCATTGAAGGAATTGGCAAAGAACAAGGCACCAAGAATTGATGGAATACAAACTGAAATCTTTCAACAAAGTGAGGTGGTACTGCAAGCACTCACTCATCTATGCCAAGAAATTTGGAAGACAACTATCTGGCCAACTGATTGGAAGAGATCCGTATTTGTGTCCATTCCAAGGAAAGGTAACCCACCAGAATGTGGAAATCATAGGACAATATATTTGATATCCCATGAGAATAAAGTTTTACTAAAGGTAATACAGAAACAGCTGCAAACATACACTGACAGAGAACTTCCAGAGTTTCAAGCCGGATTCAGCAGGAATGTGAAATGAGGGATATCATTGCTGACATCATATGGATCTTGGCTGAAAGCAGATAATACTAGAAAGACATTTACCTGTGCTTTACTGACTATGCAAAAGCCTTTGATTGTGTGGATCATGACAAGCTATGGACAACATTGAGAAGTATGAGTGTTCCGGAACACTTAATTGTGTTCATGAGGAACCTGTACATAGACCAAGAGACAGTTGTTCGAACAGAACATGGGAACACTGAATGGATCAAAATTCGGAAAGGTGTGTGGCAGGATTGTATTCTTCCACCATACTTATTAAAGGAGCTCTGGTAGCGTAGTGGTTACGAATCGGGCTGTGAACCTTAAGGTCAGTGGTTCGAAACTACCAGCTGCTCCGCGGGAGAAAGATGAGGCTTTCTACTCCCGTAAAGATTTACACCCTCGGAAACCCTGTACAGGGTCGCTATGGGTCGGAACCGACTCAACGGCACTTAACAACAACAACAACAACAACATACTTATTAAACCTGTATGCTGAGCAACTAATCCAAGAAGCTGAGTTGTATGAAGAAAAATGTGACATCGAAATTGGAGGAAGACATATTAACAACCTGTGATGTACAGATGATACAGCCTTGCTTGCTGAAAGTGAAGAGGACTTAAAATATTTACTGATGAAGATCAAAGACATAGCCTTAGGTATGAATTGGATCTCAATGTAATGAAAACAAAAATCCTCACCACTGGATCAATAAACGACATTTTATCAATGGATAAAAGATTGACATTGTCAAAGACTTCATTCTTCTTGGATCAACCATAAACATTGATGGAAGCAACAGTCAAAAAATCAAACGAGGTATTGCATTAGGCAATCTGCTGCACAAGACCTTTTTAAAGTGTTGAAGAGCAAAGGTGTCAGCTTGAAGACTAAGGTGCGCCTGACCCAAGCCATGGTAGTTTCAATAACCTCATATGCATGCGAAAGTTGGACAGTGAATAAGGAAGATCCTAGAAGAATTGATGCATTTGAGTTATGGTGTTGGAGGGGAATATTGAAAGTGCCATGGATTGCCAAAAGAACAAAAATCTGTGTTGGAAAGAGTACAGCCAGAGGGTTCCTTGGAAGACAGGATGGCCAGACTTCATCTCTCATACTTTGACATATTGTCAGGAGGGACCAGTCACTGGAGAGGTATATCATGTTTGGTAAGGTGGAGGGTCAGAGAAAAACAGAAAACCCCCCAGCGAGATGGATTGGCAAACTGACAGCATCAATGAGCTCAACAGTGGCAACAATTGTGTGGTTCAAGGTCAGAGGTTCAAGCTTACCAGCTGCTCCTTGAAAACCCTATACAGGATTGCTATGGTTCAGAACCAACTGGATGGCACTTAACAACAACTCTCTTTCTCTCTTTATATATAGACATATTTATTTGTGTTAAATGACGTCAAGTTGGTTCCGAACCACAACACTCCTGTATACAGCTGCTGTTAAGGGCTGCCAAGTCAGTTCCAACTCATAGTGACCTGTATAGGATTTCTGAGACTGTAAATCTTTGCAGGATCAGAAAGTCTTATATGTCTTCCACAGAGCAATTGATAGTTTCAAACCATTGAATTTGTGATTCAGTCCAGTGCTTCTCCTACAGAGCCATTGTGCTCCTTTTTGTATATTATTGTTGTTGTTAAGTGTCATCAAATCAGTTCGGACTCATAGAAACACTATATAGACATTTATATCTTCAGGGAGTAGAAAGTCTCATTTTTATCCCAACATTTATATGGATATATGTATATGCACAATTGTGTGTATATGTATGTA